>NW_028317947.1:9172500-9504375 GCF_062004578.1 Staurois parvus | reverse complement strand
GCTTTGAGTTCCTGAATTGCTTGTTCTCCTACTGCCTGCCAAGAGGGGAACTGTACTGAAGACTGTAGTCAATACAAAGAGTGTTCTCTGTTACTTTGTGCATTACATCTGGAGTATCCCAAAGCCCACCCTGCACCCTAACCAAGTTGAACGAGCATTAAATCTTAAAAAGATATTCCCTGCCTGAGTATTGAGCTCTGAGACTGTCCATGCTGCTGTGTGCCAGGCTGCCCCTTACATCCATTAGAGAAAAGAACATGGGACAAATCTGCGGGGCCAGTTAGGAGTCTGTGCTACACACCAAAGAAAGCAGTCATGTTACTTTCTGTTTGATTTGCAGTTGACATGGTGCTGCACATGTGGTCAGTTATGACACCAGCCATTTTTTTTTGACAGTTCAGTTAAGAGCACAAGCAACTATGACAGTTTGGATCCAGAGCGTGGTTTAAATGTACCTGTTTTGGGAAACAGTAAAATTGATGGGTTTAGTTTGGCTATAAAGAAGAAGTCTCACCAGACGTTTAGAGTGCTTGTTAGATCCCCTAGGAGACACATCACATTTGGTTCTGTTGATATCTGTGCAGTAGGTGCTAAACAGTATTGTTGAAGAGCTCATCCCTCCCCCACCCACTGCTATCCAATCACACTGCACGACTGCACCCACCTCCTGCTATTCAAGGGAAGAAAGTGTGGGGTAGAAACTGTCAGCTTGTGTTGAATGATGGCTATTGGAGAGGAGCATGGTCATTCACAAAAACACAAACCCACAGCAATATAAGCCAGCTACTACTCTGGGCTGAGATAAAGTAGTGTAGCAATTGGCTTGTCTTGCCAAGCGTTTGTGATTTTGTGAAAGATGATGCTGGTCTCCAGGAGCTGTCATTCAAAACACATTCTGACAGTTTCTACTCCACTTTCCCCTTAATAGGTGGTGGTAGATGAGCCAGCGGGTCTTGGCTTTTTTTTTAGCACACAGTAGTTCACTACAATTAAGCTGTAAGAGCGGTATAGCAGAGATGCACAGGGCTACAATACTGCAGAGAGTGGTCCTGCCATCGTTCAGAGGTAAGGGATTTTGTGAATTCTCTTGTGTGCACTATTTCATGCCCAGAGGATGTGGCAGTGGAGATACAGGCCTGCAGAACGAAGATGGAGGAGGTGGCTTCAGTTCTGTGTGTGCATAAGAACACCCATAATTTGGGCTTCAGCCTGAGGAAGAGCTCCAGCCAGCAATGACAGAAATAATAATGTAATTTCACTCAATAACCCCAAGTTTGATGTGCACTCAGTCCCCTGGATGATATAACAAGCATTTTACATTTCTGGCAATAGTTCTTCTTTAAGACATTCTGCACAACTGCTGTAACAGAAAAATGGAAATAAGACTATGAAAATGGAGGTTGTTAGAAATACATCTAGTTAGATATATATCTCTTTTTTGTGACTTTAAAGTATATTTAAATATACTGTTTCCCTGCTAGGGAGAATCACCCTCTGCATTTGTGCTGGTGGTCTTTGTCCAGTAAGGAGAAATCTAAAGTTTAACAGTTGTCACCAGAACAGAAGTAACTGTTGGATTCCACCTCACTTTGGAGAGATTTTCTCTCACTTTCTGTTGCACCTCTGAGACAAGAAGTCAAATAAAATCTCTAAAATGGGAAAAATTAACAGGGATTCCCTACTTTACATATACTTTAACCTAAGCTGCACTTGTAGCCCAAGTGTAAATGTTAAAAAAGTTATAGAATCTTTTCTCTATTCAGTTAAAATAGACGTATGATCAAAGCTCTTTTGGTCATACTTCTCATGTAGGTTACAAGAGTGTGCTCCTTGTGCTCTCCTGTGAGCCAGAATCAGCTGACAGCTCACTAAAGCTAATGTCATAGAGTCCCTTCAGGCTTTAGAGGGATCCCGGCAAAAATGTCGGGATCCACCAAGATGCCTTACAGGCGTCCCAGTGAGCTGCTGAGAACCTGAGCATCAGGGCTTTGTCTGCAGTGGAGGTAATCGAAGACCTGGAATTCCTGACAGTACTTTACATGGCTGCAGGAATGCGCACTGGCACAGAATGGGTACACAAGGACGTGCACGGATTTGCACTGGAAAACACATGTGCACTGGCGCACAGTTACACATGCCACCAGTCTAGTTTGGCACCAGACAGCCTTTATAGGTAAGCCAATCACTAATTGCTGGTTGATCCCTGGCTTGTCCTGTGTTTCCTTGCTATTGTGATCTCCCATTACCTATGTTTTGCCCACCTTCTGACCTGACCCCGGCTTGGCTAACAGATCATCTCACTTGCTCTCCTGTTTATGACCCCAGCTTGGCTAACAGATCTTCCTGCTTACTCCCCTGTGTATGATCCCGGCTTGGCTAATGGATCTACTTGCTTGCTCTTCTGTGTATGACCCTGGCTACCCACCCGATCACGTCTGCTCTGATTTCCACCTGGCACCCAATCCTGACTCCTAACTGGCTACTCTCCTGTCTTCTGCTCTACTGAAGACCTGCTGCCTCTCACGGGCATCACCTGTCTGCAAGACACCATCCCAGTACAACAGCTATGTTCTTAGATGTACCTTTGACAAGCATCCTAAGTTAGATCATCTCTACAAGCACTCCAGCAGGCGACCCTTGCTACTTTGAATCTGGAAGGGAAACCCTCTCTCCACTGGCCTCCACAGCACCAGGTACATGATGATGATATTGAGCCATCCACTCCCACCCCCTTTCCTGCCCGGCACTTAAGTAAGAGCTGGAGGGCCAGAGCACAGATTGTGCTGCTGTCATTTTCTCTATAGTGCTCCTGTTTCTCCACTTCCTTCTCACCTTCATAAGAAAAAGAGGTGGGCTTTTAGATGTAAACACACACTGTATACCTCTGATCATTGATTGATTGGTCTCTCTAAGACCAATCACAGCAATCTGAAGGTACAAGGCCACTCAGAACAGCTCTGTAAACAATGCCTGTGAAAGAAGCCATCCAAGGACAACTCGGTTTACTGGAATTAACAGGCAGAATGGCCACCAGAAGGTGCTTTATCCAGTGTCACTTAAAAACCACTTTACCATTTTTTAACATAAGACGGAACAAGAATTATTATTAAGTGGTTCTACGATTATAAGGAGGTGATAGTTCCATTACAACTTCTGGGTTCTGTTGTATGTTTAACCCCTATTCCTACACTACTCAAATTTACAACTAATCACTTATTTCCTTACCTGCTTTGGATTAAAGTATCCATCTCGGTCACAGTTTGGTATTGGGGTATTCAAAAAATCCTCCTGTGTTTTGGTCCTGAGTGATGCTAATCTCTCCAGTGCTATATTCAATGCCATGTGACAGCCACCCTAGAAAAATCATAACACATTTGATTAAAACCCTCCTGCAGAGAAAGCTGTCTTAGCTGTAGGTGAAGTGGTGATGGGTTAGAACTTCTGTCTCATTTTCACTGCTAACTGTAACCCCTTTGGGGAGATCACCCCTTACATCTATGTGGTCACCAAGAGACTAATGGGGGTACAGACAGCACTGAAGCCTGACAGAAACTCTAACCTTTCTCCACCCAATGACACTTGTCTGTGAAGTATTAGTACGATGTATGAAGATTGCTTAAAGTAATTGTGATGTAATCGTCCAGTCCACGGGTGGACTGACAACTCATGGGGCCCCCCGGGCAATAGAGAATCATGGTGCCCCCGTGTCCTAGCCCACACTCAAACCACACCCAAAAAAGCCTATGAAAGGTATCAGGGGCATCTCATGCGGCCCCCTACTGACCCCGGGCACTCGGGCAGTGCCTGAGTGCCCAAATGGTCAGTCCGTCCCTGGTCCTGTCTCTCCACCTTGTCCAATAAGAGAACATTCACTGAGAAAAGGGAAAATATTCTCTTAGCGGCACCAATGGAGAACAAGCAACCTCCTGCGTTCACAGTGCAACCACTCAGCATGGGACCCAGCAGCTTGAGGAGATCACTGTAGTAGTAGCTGTGCCTACTACAGTGAATTCCAGTTTCCACTGGGATCCCATAGGTGTGGCATATATATACTTACATTGGTCTAAGCTGGACTAATGTAACTATGTAAAAACGACCATACTTAATCTTCAGCTTTAATACAAATGCATCAAGGTTACAATGCATATTTTTTTTGCCTATGGTTTATTTATAGTAGAGGTAAGGACCCAATTTTGGACCTAGGCTGCAGCCTTGCTGATCATCATAATCACATTGCTCAACAGCTGAACAACATGTGTCACTTAACAACTCACGTAGAAACCAATTAAAAGAGGATAAAAGAAACCAACATAGCTAAGCCTCAAACACTCGTTATGAGGCACCAGCCATTTAATAGTGGACATGCTCATCAGATAAATGGAGGAATTTTCCAAATAATAATACAGCCGTGTTTGTGGTCAGTTTAAGGTGGATAAAATTTATTTTAGATGACCCTTATGTGTCTATTCATTATGGTAGAGGTAAGGATCCGATTATGGGTCTAGGCTGCAGCCTTGATGATCATCATTATCACATTGCTCAAGGGCTGAACTACATGTTGCAGCTAACAACTCACTTAGAAGCCAATAAAAGAGGATAAAAGAAACCAACATAGCTAAGCCTCAAACACTCATTATGAGGCACCAGCCATTTAATAGTGGAAATGCTCATCAAATAAATGGAGGAATTTTCCAAATAATAATACAGCCATGTTTGTGGTCAGTTTAAGGTGGATAAACATTATTTTAGATGACCCTTATGTGTCTATTCATTATGGTAGAGGTAAGGATCCGATTATGGGTCTAGGCTGCAGCCTTGATGATCATCATTATCACATTGCTCAAGGGCTGAACTACATGTTGCAGTTAACAACTCACTTAGAAGCCAATTAAAAGAGGATAAAAGAAACCAACATAGCTAAGCCTCAAAACACTAGTTATGAGGCACCAGCCATTTCATAGTGGACATGCTCATTAGATAAATGGAGGAATTTTTCAAATAGTAATACTGCCGTGTTTGTGGTCAGTTTAAGGTGGATAAACAATATTTTAGATGACCCTTATGTGGCTACTCTTACCATCTGAGTGGGTAAATTACTGACAGTCTGACGGCTAAATGTCAATTTCTTCATTCTCTGCATGGTGTTCCGGTTTGCTTTGGCTTGTTCTTTCTGGAGACACGTTTTGTCATTCGTAGGGCATGGATTCAAGCTGATATTGGGATGATCTTCTTCTGCTGAAAAAAAAAGAGATCATGAGATCATGATCTGATCACTGTAAAATGAAGTTTTCTGCAGTGTGGAAATATGCACATAATTCTGTGATTGGAAGTAAAGCCACAAACTGATTGCAAGCCTGTGTTATAAAAAGTTGAATGGGAAGGTGAGATCATCATATTTTCGATGGCTGGTTTAGGGGCATAGACTGCAGCCTTCACCAATAGATTAGGCTAACAGGATTTAACCTCATCTTCTTTTTACTATACCATATGCACTTAAATTTTACAGATAAACAAATCCAAGTTACCAAATCTCTGCCACTGCACACCACTTCCAAAGAGTAAAATCAACTTTATTGTTCAACACAAGCACAAACATTCCACACAGGGTCCTCCCTCTAACATAGGACTTAAAGTGTTTGTAAAAGCTCAAGATTTTTTTACCTTCGTGCATTCTATGCACGAAGGTAAAAAATGTTTGTGTTCAACAGCCCCCCCAGCCCTCCTAATACTTACCTGAGCCCCATCACAATCCAGTGATGTGCACAGAAGCCTAGGCTCTCCAGGGACTCTCCCTCTTCATTGGCGGAGACAGCAGAGGGAGCCACTGGCTCAGATGCTGTCAATCACATCCAGTGAGCCAATAAGGAAAGAGAGGGGGCAGGGCCAGTTCACAGCTCTGAGTGTTACTTGACACACAGGGCAGTGGTTTGGAAGCCAGCCTGCTTGTTCTGGAGGCAGGAGGCAGAAGGGAGGGGCCAGAAGTGCCAGAAGCGGATCCGAGAAGAGGAGGATCGGGGCTGCTCTGTGTAACACCACTGCACAGAGCAGTTAAGTATGACGTGTTTGTTGTTGTTTTTTTTTAAATATTACCTTTAAATCACTTTAAGGCTCAAGTCCAGTAAACTTGAAAACTCACTTTTGCAATGTGGGCACAGCTGTTCATTTAGGTTTGGAGGACATAGAAAAATAGATCTACTTACCTGATCCTTTGTGCTGCTAGACCAGTTCCCAAAGTGTCTTCTTCCCCATGCTCCAGTGGTCTAAGGTACTGAAAACAGCAAGACCAATGTAGGGTGTAAAGACCTGTAGCAAATGTGAGGATGCAAGGGACAGTCCACTGTTGGGGCATAAAGTGCTTTTATCCACCCATTCCCTAGACTTAAATGAGCAGTTAACCCTTACAGTGGGCCCAGCCTTACTGCAAGGGAGAATTTGTAGACTTCCCTGAGCTAGGTTTTAATCATGGCTCTATGATTATGTCCCATTAGGAGGTGAAACATGTTAGAGGGAGGATCCTGGGTGAAGTCTCTGTGTTTGTTCTGAATAATAAATTATTTTATCCTTTGGAAGCATTGTGTGACTCCAAAGCTTTGGTAAATTGTGTGTGTGTGTGGGGGAGGGAAAAAGACTTTGAGCGCCTGCGAGCTGGAGCTGAGGATTGTAGATGTCTTAGGTACAGCTTTATCTTTTGTGGGTAATTACCACATGTGCCTTTAAAATTGTGTCTAAACACAGTAATGTAATGCATTGCAGCTTATCAATCCTTCGATGTGGTGGCTGCATTATTTTTCTTTTTTCAGGTTTTTTTTATTTTTTTAGTATTTTTTGTATTTTTCACCTGGTGATTCTAACAATGACACAGTTCTTGCCCTAGGCTCATATATTGTGTAGCACCCCCTTAGTTAGAGTCAGCTGCTAGGCCAAATATAGTTTTGGTTCCATTGTAGTCAGTGGAATAGGACATGATTAATTGGGACTGCTCAGGGTTTCACAGATTGCTGCTCTGCTACTTCCACCTGTCTTCCAGCGAGTTTGGGAACATAGTGGGAAGGAGGGCAGAAGCTGCAGCCTGAACATTTATGGAACTTCAGCCAATCCCTGGGGAGTTGTGGGGAAGAACCCATAGATAGTCTGAGGCCCGAGCAGCAGGGGCAGCTTGTAGTATGTGGTTGTAAGGCAGTGTTCCTGAGCCCAGCCTGCAGGAGGAGACCCCTGTTGAGGGGCCTTGCCATTCTGGGCAGAAGCTTGGGAAGGAAGCTAGCCTGAAGTCATCGAGGTCCCAGCTAGGCTTAGCTGGGGGGCCTATTCACAAAGCCAACAAAAGAATACCGTCAGGAGGGAGCTCCTGGGTTTGAGCCGGGAGTAAACTATGGGAGAGAACCCAAGTTGTCCAAGAGGTAGTGTGAGTCTTCTCCTCCATCACTAGAGAGAGCCTCTGGTAGGAGGCAACCAATGATAGAATGGGAAAGACCCCAGTGCCGCAAAGTTGACAGTACTTGGGACTTTGAATGAAGTACAGGTCACAGGCAGCTGGTGATTTTATTGTATACAGCTGGGAGTTGTGCAGTGCAGCTTAAGTTGTGCAAGGCTTTCAGAAGTTGTGCAGAGCAGCCAGAAATTTAGCAGTCCTCAAGTTGTTCAAGGTCAATTTTTTTCAGTTCCAGAGTATCCCATGCTCCCTATCCCCATCCAAGTTCATTGTTCCCCAATTGTGTGCGCTCTAAAGGGAGGAATAGGCCAAATTCACCAGTGGCCTTTAGGGGGGGTGCACCACAATTGTATTGTATCTGTAGAGTAGCAGTGCTGCCACCCTACCTAGGCTGCTCTCTTGATTTAGACGACAAACACATCTTACTCTCCTCATCTCCATTACATAGAGGGGTGTTGCTTTGTAATTTACAGAAGGTAGCAAAGAAGGCTGATAACATTATTAGAGATTTCAGTTCAGTCCAAAGAAATTTACAAGGACACAAGATTTCTGACAGTATGAATTGTTTTTTCTGTATTTGCAGAAAGTTACTGAGCCTTAAAAAGAAAAACTAATGCTGCCGCAATATCTAGGGACTACTAAGATGCAATCAGGGGCGGACTGACCATTTGGAAATTCGGGCGCTGCCCGAGGGCCTGGGGTCAGTAGGATGCCCCATGAGATGCCCCTGGTACCTTTTTCATAGGCTTTTCTGAGTTTGGGCAAGGACACAGGGGCCCCATGATCCCCTATTGCCCGGGGGCCCCATGAGTTGTCAGTCCGCCGCTGGATGCAATATATTACATTTATTGTCACACAACTCTCATAGTGCCATAATGTCATAGTCACCTTGATAAAGGTGCATTTGCTAATTGTCAGTGCTTATTATCTGTCAGGAATTTTTCTTACTCAGTGACATGTTATCATATCTTTGTCATATTGCCCTTGTCACTGTGCGTATCTGATTTAGGATCAGAGTTAGGAAATGAACATGGAAGCTATGGGCACAGAGTTAGGATATGCAAAGCATGATCCAATTTGCCTCTGCAGGGGAAAAAATTCCTTCCTGATCCCCCAAGAGGCAATCGGATAATCCCTGGATCAATTTTACCTATAAATGTTAATAACAAGTTATATTCTGTGTATCCAACAAATAATCCAGGCCTTTTTTTAAAGCAATCCATTGAGCTGACCAGGACTAACTTTTGAGGAAATGTATTCCACATTTTCACAGCTCTTACTGTGAAGAAACCTCTCTGTGTTTGAAGATTACATTTCTTTTCCTCCAGTTGTAAAGAGTGCCCCTTTGTCCTCTGTGATGACTTCAGGGTGAATAACTCTACACCGAGTTCATTATATGAACCACTGATGTATTTATACATGTTGATCATATCCCCCCTTAATGTCCTCTTCTCAAGAGAGAATAAATTCAGTTCCTCTAATCTTTCCTCAAAGCTGAGCTCCTCCATGCCTCTTATCAGTTTGGTTGCCCTCCTCTGTACTTTCTCCAGTTCCCCAATGTTCTTTTTGTGAATTGGTACCCAAACCTGAACTGCATATTCCAGATGAGGTTTTACTAATGATTTGTACCGGGGTAACTTGATATCTCTCTCTCTCTGGAGTCTATACCTCTCCTAATACAAGAGAGAATTTTGCTCGCTTTAGAAACCGCAGCTTGGCATTGCATGCCATTATTAAGCTTGTGATCTACCAGAACTCCCAGATCCTTCTCCACCATTGATTCCCCCAGTTGTACCCCCCTAGTATGTATGATGCATATATATTCTTAGCCCCCAAGTACATAACATAACCTTACATTTATCAACATTAAACCTCATTTGCCACATAGTTGCCCAATTAAACAGAGCATTGAGGTCAGCTTGTAAATTGGAAACATCCTGTAAGGACGTTATTCCACTGCACAACCTGGTGTCATCTGCAAAGACTGAAATGGTATTTATAATCCCAGATTCTATATCATTTTTAAATATAAGGGTCCCAACACTGAACCTTGGGGTACACCACTGACAACCCTAGACCATTCAGAGCATGAATCATTAACCACTACTCTCTGAATATGATCTTTTAGCCAGTTTTCTATCCATTTACATATTGATTTTTCCAAGCCTGTAGACTGTACCTTACACATTAGCCGTGTGTGGGGAACTGTGTCAAACGCTTTTGCAAAATCCAAGTATACCACATCCACCGACACCCCTCTGTCCAAGTATACCACGTCCACCACCACCCCTCTGTCCAAGTATATCACGTCCACAGCCACCCCTCTGTCCAAGTATACCACGTCCACCGCCACCCCTCTGTCCAAGTATACCACGTCCACAGCCACCCCTCTGTCCAAGTATACCACGTCCACAGCCACCCCTCTGTCCAAGTATACCACGTCCACAGCCACCTCTCTGTCCAAGTATACCACGTCCACCGCCACCCCTCTGTCCAAGGTTTTGTGTATGTTAAGGTTATAGACTTGTCTTTTGGAAGGTCACTTTATTGTTAATGTATTGTTTAGGATTCACAATTACCTGAACTACACATGGTCATTTAGGAGATAACCAATCCAGTTAGGATGGGTGAATGCTACTTTTTTGCAGGACAATGCTTTCCATGTTTTAATATGTAAGGGGTAGATATATGTGCTTTATTAATGTTATTACTACAGGCCTGTAGAAGGAGCGTAGCCTGTTTTCTGTGTTCCTGGCATCTGCTACATCTGACCCTCTGATACTTCCGGTGATGTCACTTCGCCAGTGCGTTCCACACTTGTAGTGCGGCTTCTTCCAGGAACAGATGCCGTTGATCGGCTCCATTACACCTCTACACCCATAGGAAGATCCTCTCCATTGCACCCACGGCTTTACCATCTAGCTGTCATCATGGCAAACCGGCGGTACCCTAAAGGACGGACTAGAGTAGTCATACATCCTAACACAGATGAGCTGATTTTAATTTTTGTTCTTGTGAATGTTTTTATTCCTATGAATTAAATATAACAGTAACATACTGCACTTAGTTTGGTGCCTCCTGTTCATTTTCTCTCCTTGGACAGACAAGCCCACTGAAATCCCATGTACTAAACTTCAGCCTTTCGTACTTACTGGTACCTGGAGGAAAGCCAATTGTCCCACTAGAGGGAATATGTATTTCTCACACGGACACTGCCACCCTACAATTCTCATTCTGTCTCAAATATCCAAAATGCTTGGTCTGACCATTTGTCCTTACACACTAATTTCTCACACCTTTCAAGTCTCCAACACATGGCACTTCAATGAATCTCTTCCAGCAAATCCTGATATTGCCACTTGGACAATAATCCCACTCAGATGATATTCAAAACTTTTTTAATCACGAATAAAAATATCTGGCACATGTATAGTCCAACGTGGCCTTGGTTCCCTCATAAGAGAGCTATTTATTTAACTGGCTTCTAAATTAAAAAGAAAGATCTGAGGCACTAAAGAACCTGGAATTTTGCCTTCCTGAATATTTTCACATTCCTCAAAATTCTATTTTATTTTACTTTTTACTGTTCAAAAATCTTCTTAATAAAAAATTTAATGAACAGAGAAGACTTTTTTTGTCTATGGGTGAGAATGAGTGAATGTACTTTGCTTGGGGTGGGTGGTCTATCAGGAGACACAGTCAGTCTGGCCATCAGCTCCTTAATCACAACCAAGCAGTGTCACTCTGCTCAAGGTACCGACATGTTGTTTCTTCTCCACCTCAGTTGCCAACCCTCAATGGCTCATTCCAGCCAGCTCAGCATAGCAATAATGCATCTAATGGGTGAAGGTCTGTTTACTATACACATTGTATGACAAACTACATCAGGTGGCATAGTTCTCTTTTCTGCAGGACAGTCCCACCATATTGATATTATGTCCCACAGAATGTCCTACCTGGTAGCTGACAGCACACAAGTTAGTGAGAAAAGCGGCAAGTGAGCACAATGTCATTGTTGACAGAAAACAGCTAGATACACAAATGGACTGTCATATAAAATAAGAGCACAATATTACAGCCAATTACTATGATAATATAGGATTTGTGTAGCAGGGCAGCTGATCCTTCCCCTGGCTCACCTGCCTGCCCTCTCCACCAGCTTAATGTGTAAACAGCGGGCTGCACTGTAAAAAGGGAAAGCTGCTGCTGCTTGTCTGTGTCACTCCCCGCTGCCACCCCGCCCCTTCTCCTGTCAGCAATGCAGAGTTAAACAACAAGAGTGGTCTGTGTGTTTGGACTCTCTTCCCCCTCTCTCCTAGCAACAGCAATGAACCAATCAGCAGTAAGGCGGAGAGAACCGGATGATTCCAGAAAAAGTATTCTCCTAAAAGTGTGACAGGAGATTGATGTGACAGGAGATTGATGTGACAGGAGATTGATGTGACAGGAGAGTGATGTAACAGGAGACTGATGTGACAGGAGAGTGATGTAATAGGAGAGTGATGTGACAGGAGAGTGATGTGATAGGAGACTGATGTGACAGGAGAGTGATGTAATAGGAGAGTGATGTGACAGGAGAGTGATGTGACAGGAGAGTGATGTAACAGGAGACTGGTTTGACAGGAGAATGATGTGACAGGAGAGTGATGTAACAGGAGACTGATGTGACAGGAGAGTGATGTAATAGGAGAGTGATGTGACAGGAGAGTGATGTGACAGGAGATTGATGTGACAGGCGATTGATGTGACAGGAGAGTGATGTGACAGGAGAGTGATGTGACAGGAAATTGATGTGACAGGAGAGTGATGTGACAGGAGATTGATGTGACAGGAGAGTGATGTGACAGGAGATTGATGTGACAGGAGTGTGATGTGACAGGAGAGTGATGTAACAGGAGACTGATGTGACAGGAGAATGATGTGACAGGAGAGTGATGTAACAGGAGACTGATGTGACAGGAGAGTGATGTAATAGGAGAGTGATGTGACAGGAGAGTGATGTGACAGGAGATTGATGTGACAGGCGATTGATGTGACAGGAGAGTGATGTGACAGGAGAGTGATGTGACAGGAAATTGATGTGACAGGAGAGTGATGTGACAGGAGAGTGATGTGACAGGAGATTGATGTGACAGGAGTGTGATGTGACAGGAGATTGATGTGACAGGAGAGTGATGTGACAGGAGAGTGATGTGACAGGAAATTGATGTGACAGGAGATTGATGTGACAGGAGTGTGATGTGACAGGAGATTGATGTGACAGGAGAGTGATGTGACAGGAGATTGATGTGACAGGAGAGTGATGTGACAGGAGAGTGATGTGACAGGAGATTGATGTGACAGGAGAGTGATGTGTCAGGAGATTGATGTGACAGGAGTGTGATGTGACAGGAGATTGATGTGACAGGAGAGTGATATGACAGGAGATTGATGTGACAGGAGAGTGATGTGACAGGAGATTGATGTGACAGGAGAGTGATGTGACAGGAAATTGATGTGACAGGAGATTGATGTGACAGGAGAGTGATGTGACAGAAAATTGATGTGACAGGAGATTGATGTGACAGGAGATTGATGTGACAGGAGAGTGATGTGACAGGAGATTGATGTGACAGGAGATTGATGTGACAGGAGAGTGATGTGACAGGAGATTGATGTGACAGGAGAGTGATGTGACAGGAAATTGATGTGACAGGAGATTGATGTGACAGGAGAGTGATGTGACAGAAAATTGATGTGACAGGAGATTGATGTGACAGGAGATTGATGTGACAGGAGAGTGATGTGACAGGAGATTGATGTGACAGGAGATTGATGTGACAGGAGAGTGATGTGACAGGAGATTGATGTGACAGGAGATTGATGTGACAGGAGAGTGATGTGACAGGAGAGTGATGTGACAGGAGAGTGATGTGACAGGAGATTGATGTGACAGGAGTGTGATGTGACAGGAGATTGATGTGACAGGAGAGTGATATGACAGGAGATTGATGTGACAAGAGAGTGATGTGACAGGAGAGTGATGTGACAGGAGATTGATGTGACAGGTGAGTGATGTGACAGGAGAGTGATGTGACAGGAGTGTGACAGGAGAGTGATGTGACAGGAGTCTGACAGGAGAGTGATGTGACAGGATTGCGACAGGAGAATGATGTGACAGGATCGTGTCAAGGAAACTTCACCTATGAAAGAAAAACCCTGGTCAGCGGAGCCCACAGCCATGTGAGGGACAGCCAGAGGGTACAAAGCATGACCAAATACTGAGGGAAAAAGCTACCTAACAGAGTTGTCACGGGCAACCCAGAGTGAGTGGATATGTGATCGGAGAGACCACTGCTGCTGTGTCGCTGGGTCTGGTGAGAGGGCCTTGTAGCCACTACTTGATACCACTGTTAGAAATGGAAACATTAGAAATTACTGGGATACTTGTTACCACAATTAGAGACTGAGCCATTAGGAACTACCTACCAGCTACCCCACAACTCTATTACAGCCTGCAGGCCTTATTGACAGCTTTAATGCGCACCAACGGGCCCAAATATTTAGCAGGCTGAAGAGTCAGGACCAAAGACTGCCCCTAACAGTCACTGCCCTCAGGCCTTCTGTTTTTTTTTTTTGTTAAAGAGGCATCTCTTAAGAGACGCTGCATTTCAGGTAATCCCTTAAACCCTGTAAACGCAATCAGAAAATTGTATGAAAAATGCCGCTTTCAAAGCGATTGTACGATAATCGGATCGTTAGTACACAGTAATCATCCAAAATTACTGAAAGGGACAAGCACAAACATTTTTGTCACATGATACCAGATCGGATGATTTTCATTTACAGTTTTCATCCGAAAATACAAATACACTACAATACATTACATCACTTTTTTATTCTGTCGTACAAGAATTTTCGTAACTTTAATAACCTCTTCATTTTCTATATGAGACTAGCATGCAAAGAAAAATGGACAATCATTCGTCTGATATTCTCAATCTGTAGTGTTGTCATAATTTATACTGCATTTAACATTTACTAATATTGTTTATTGCTTACCGTACCAATGTTTACTTACTTAGTCTTCTGATTCTATTTAGGGGTATAAAATAAAATTTTTGCAAATTTAACATAGGTATTTATCTGTCTAGCAGACTATGTCATTATCTATCAGCTGTGTGCTCATTTATGCTTGATTTGCCATTTATTCTAACCCAAATCAATAGATTAAGAGCATTTACCACTAAACGAGTGTGTGTCTATTTACTGGTAGTAACCCACAGCCAGATTAACCACTTGCCCTCCTGAGGATTTACCCCCCTTCCAGGCCATTTTTAATGGAAAATTGCGCGGTCATGCAACGCTCCACCCAAATGAAAATTATGTCCTTTTTTCCTCACAAATTAAGCTTTCTTTCGGTGGTATTTGGTGGTAACCTGTGAGGTTTTAATTTAAATTTTTTTTAAAAAAACTAGGCAAACAATTTTGAGAATCAAACAATTTTTGACTTTTTGTTATTAAACATGTCCAGTAAAAAGATTTAAAAAATCTAATTTCAGCATAAATTTAGGCCAAAATGTATTCTGCTACATGTCTTTGCTAAAAAAAAATCCCAATACGTGTAAATTAAATAGTTTACGTGAAAGTGTTAGCATTCACAAATGGCGGTATAGATACTGGAATTTATTTATTTATTTTTACTAGTAATGGCGACGATCAGCGACTTATAGTGGGACTGTGGCAGGCATTCTGACACCGAGGGGAACTGACATGAGTTTCTTTTGGTCTACAAGCTTTAAAGTGGTTATAAATGCAAATGTAATTTTTTTCATAGAATAAAAACAAATTTAAAAAAAATCACCTGTTTTGTTCAAAAGTATTGCACATAGTGGTCTCCTACCTCCTCTTCTGGGGTCTCTTGCTCGCGCTCCTCCTCTTCTGCAAGTGCTCTCATAGCAAGCCAGATGCTAAGAGGGGACACTCGTGTAAATGTGCTCCTGAGCTGTGTGTGTCCACATATACACATAGAGCAGCTTGGCCCCTCTCCCTCCTTACAGGATTTGATTGACAGCAGCAGGAGTCAATGGTTCCTGATGCTTTCTCTGTGTCCTGTGAGACCAGGAGAGGGGAGAGCTCTGCAGCAGATGGGCACAATGCTGAATCAAGAAAGGATTCATGTGTGTGTTTAGGGAGGTGGGGGGGGGGGTGATACACCTACTGGGATATTGTTTACCTTAATTCGGAGGATGCATTAACCCCTAGACGCTGAGCGCACGCAAATATGCGGCCTCTCGGTGTCTGGGCCTTGACGCCGAGCGGTCGCATATTTGTGTGCCATTTGAAAATACATATGTGTTAAGAGCACGTGCCCTGCGCTCTCTCATCACATATGTCCATGACTCACGGAAAGGTCCCGATCTGCCCTTGCGATCGGGACCTTTTCCGATCATATGACCGCCGTGACAGCAAATCACGGAGGTCACATGACCCTAAAACGCCATCCTGCCTCCTGAAACACTTAAAGGGCCGGGAGGCGCCGGCGCAAAGGGGTTAAGGTAAAAAATGCCTTAACCTTTAGGGCTCGTTCACACTTGACTTTATTTCTGACTCTTGCCAAACGCTCCTATAGCATTTGACAGGTGTTAGATAGGCGTTTGGGAAGCGTTATTAATGCTCCTCAAACGCTCCCCAAAAGCCCTATGTGCAGTTTTGAGGCGTTTGATAGGCATTTGCTAAGTGTTAAAACAGTACTACAAACGCCTATAATGATGTTTAATGGTATTAACGCTCCGCAAACACCTGCCAGGCATTTGAGGAGAGGCACCATATTCTTGAATGGGAGGCTTCAACTCCTCCTGACTGGACATGAGGCGTCAGTTTTGCCACGAAGCAACGCGACGTGACTCTAACGCTTCAGTATGAACAGCACTGTGTGCTGTCATGTGCAGAATTTTCATAGGCGTTTGAGAAGCGTTAAAAACGCTTCCTAAAATGGCTGCTCACAAAGCTAGTGTAAACGTAGCCTTAGGTATTTTAAGCCCCAATAGACTATAATTGGATTGCCTGAACATTTATTTATTTCAGGTACTTATATAGTGCTGTCAATTTACACAGCGCTTTACATATATATTGTACATTCACATCAGTCCATCAAGGAGCATACAACCTAAGGTCCCTAACTTACATTCATATACAAGGGCCAATTTAGACAGGATCAAATTAACCTACCAGCATGTCTTTGGAAGGAAACCCATGCAGGCACAGGGAGAACATGCAAACTCCAGGCAGGAGATGCTGTGGTTGGGATTTGAACCAACAACCCTAGTACTGCCAGGCAGAAGTGCTAACCATTTAGCTACTATGCTGCCTGAACATGCATGACAAATGCTCAAAAACACACATATCATGCCTTTTATCCTCTAATACCTAGCTTTCTGTTGGCTAACAACAATAATAAAAAAAATGCTCACGCCTTAGATGCTTGCAAAAAAAGCCTGTACGTGCGCTCATAAAAACAAACGAAAAAATAAAACGTTGCGGGCCAAAGACACGGAGTTCTAGTGTGAATGCAGCCTAAAAGAGGGCAGCACAGTGGATAAATGGTTAGCACTTCTGCCTGGCAGTACTAGGGTTGTTGGTTCAAATCCGCACCACCTGCCTGGAGTTTGTATGTTCTACCTGTGCCTGCATGGGCTTTCTCCCAAACTCCAAAGTCATGCTGGTAGCAGGGGCAGACTGACCATTTGGAAACTCAGGCACTGCCTGAGGGCCCCATGAGATGTCCCTGGTACCTTTTTCATGGGCCTTTTTGAATCTGAGCAAGGACACAGGGGCCCCATGATCCCCTATTGTCTGGGGACCCCATGAGTTGTCAGTCCACCCCCGGCTGGTAGGTTAATTGGATCCTGTCTAAAAGACACTCCAAAGACATGCTGGTAGCAGGGGCGGACTGACCATTTGGAAACTCAGGCACTGCCTGAGGGCTGCATGAACTGCCCCTGGTACCTTTTTCATGGGCTTTTTTGAATTTGGGCAAGGACACAGGGGCCCCATGATCCCCTATTGCCTGTGGACCCCATGAGTTCTCAGTCCATCCCTGGCTGGTAGGTTAATTGGATCCTGTCTAAATTAGCCCATGTATGTATGAATGCGACTTAGGCACCTTAGATTGTACACCCCTTGAGGGTTAGGGACTGATGTGAATGTACAATATATATGTAAAGCGCTGCGCAAATTGACGGCGCTATATAAGTACCTGAAATAAATAATAAATAAATAAAAGAGAACAGCAAGTGAAAGAAAACATAACAATCACAATGAATCGTTCTCTAGGAAGCTGCCATCTGAGTTGGGTGCTTTAAGCAACAGCTCCAGCTTAGCTGCATCTTCCTTTACTTGCATTCTACAGATGAAACGAATGGTTCCTTCTGCACGTTGAGGACTGATGGTCTCCTTCCCTTTCTGCGGGATGGTAGAGATCGGAGTCAGTAAAGGGATAGGCAGTCTGATCCACTGACACAGACACAGAGGAGCCAGGAAAAGTGTTAACACTTTGGGGAGTTGCTGCCTTTGGCAAATTTACTAGTAAAATCGCATCAAAGCTACAGTTTAAACTCCAGTGTTGGGTCCAAGGTGTTAATGGGGTGACCCTTGTCTCCTTTGCCCCCCCTCCTTCCCCATTTTGCTGTCTGCTTTCTGCTGCTCTACAGCTCCAGTTTTCTTATGAGCTCATGGAAAGTCTGACAGGCCCTCCAGAAGGTGCTGGCTAGTCCATGTGTATTTCTCTCGAGCAGAGCTGGCGTGACATCCATCCAAGATGGTAATCTCAGAAAGCAGCCTGGAGCTGGGCCAGGCTGGCAAGTGATTTTCCCACTTTATGGGCAACAAGGGAGGATGTAAGGAATTTTAACGTCTTGGCTGCTGGAAGACTGTACAGGATGCTGACAAGTTACGAACCCAAGCAGCTTTTTCATTTTACTGAATCAAGAAAAGCCAGGATGGCAACAGACATTCCCATTTAAGTTGATTCCTCAAGTTTGTCTCACTTAAAGTCTGACCCCAGCCAAAGTCTTTTCTAGTAATGAATAGCGCGTGGTAAGGTTATAACTTTTGTCAAGTTTTTATTGCAGTTTCTGACTCCACTGGGGAGATTTCTCACATTTTATCCCTGTGACACCACAAATGAGGGGAGTGGGTCATTAGGAGAGAAAGGTAATGAGAGCAATAGAAAAACTCACAGAGGTTCCAAACTTCCTCACTGTATTAAAATGTGTTTTGTTGCGGTTTTTGGCCCCTTTGGAAAGATTTTCCATCGCCTTCTGTCTCTCTGAATGTCTCTTATCGGTACTGGAAGTAGGAGAAAAACTCCCTTGGTATGGATACAGTCATCAATAGAAATGTCACAGAGTCAGAAGAAACAGAAATACTACAAACGGACTTTATAGGCACAAAAACAAGGTGCATGTATAAATAAAATCAATATTGTTTTATTTGACATTATGTCACATGTAGACCATGATATTAACCACTTCCCGTCCAGCCCATGTATATAACGGCTGAACGGGAGCAGTGCAGGGGCGGGTGGCCGTTTATAAACGGCCACTGCTTGTGCACGCTCCCTGGGAGTGCACAGCACCGCGATCCGGTGCCCGCTGTGTCCTCCGGGACCTCTGTGTGAGGTCCTGATCATGTGATCACTAATTGGCCAATCAGTGATCACATGAAGAGTAGTAAGCAAGATGTCACTTTTGACATCATTGCTTACTACATGTGAAATCTGTGAATGATCACAGAGGTCACATGGTACAAGACTATTCACAACAGCCTTGAACCATGTGACAAGCTGTGACCAATCACAGCTTACACAGTATTTCTCAATGGCTGCAAGAATGCAGCCAGAGAGGAGAAAGTATCGCTTTTACAGCCTTTATGGGTGTAAAAGCAATCAGTGTAAAAAAAAAAATCGTCATCACCCCCACAAGTAGTACAGTGTCACTATGGTGACACTGTACCACTAGGGTGACAGTATGTAAAAAAAAAAAAAAACATAAATAATAATATAAAAAAATATATTAAAAATGTAAAAGAATTTTTGGTTATAAACTAATTAGGGTTGTTTTTTTTTTACTAAAAATTAACTGAATACATTTTGGCCAAGATTTATGAAGAAATATTATTTATTTGCAACATTTTTGGACATTTTCATTTATATAGCAAAACAAATAAAAATCCCAGTGGTGAATAAATACCACCAAAATAAAGTTTTATGTGTCTCAAAAAAATGCTAAAACATTCAAATGGGTAAAGTGTTGCATGACCGCGCAATTGTCATTCAACGTGTGATACCGCTGAAAGCTGAAAATTAGCCTGGGCAGGAAGGGGGTGAAAGTGTCTGGACTTGCAGTGGTTAAAAACCCATTTGGTAATATCCCCGCAACGAATGTCCCAGAGCCCACCATATACAGAAGGAGCACAACCAGTGATGAGGCATGGAAAAGACCACCAGGATGATCCTATGGGGGGGGTGGGGGACATTCTGGTGCTGGAAAATTGTCCCGACATGTTTCGCAACTGCCGTCACTTCCTCAGGGGCTATTTGTATGTCTACAAGAGATACATAGACTTAGATGACAAACCAATAAAAAACCATACAGACATGATACAAAGCTTATAAAGCATGCAATACACTTAGATAAAATCACATTATGCACCAGACAGTCATGAGCCCTCCAATCAATGAGAGCAGGCCTCCTCTGGGTAACCAAGGGGGCAGAAACCATCCAGAGAGCCAGGTGTGGGGGTGCAAAAAAGGAAAGGGCAGGTCAGCACCCAAAAATACCTCAAGGGGCTAAGTCCATTTGAAGTATTTCTGTTTCTTCTGACTAGTCAAAATTAGGACGTGGCACTAGTGTATCTATTGGGAGTGACCCTTCACCCGAGGGCACCCCAGCCTCTTTTTATTCTAAATGTCACAGAAGTTCTAACCCTTCTCAATCCTATTCACAACATTTTGGATGGATTTGGGCTTTAAACTATCCTCATGGCTCACATAAATTCAACAAGGCAAAGGGCAGTAACCTAACCTAAAAGCAACAAATTAGATCTGGCCTTTCAGTTGCCCAACAGAATCATGGAACTGCCCACATGGAAGAAAAATATATTTTAAATATATTTTAAAAGTATTCTTCCCAAATATATTGACATATATTTGAAATACTAAAATTCTGGGCGGATTCAATATATTTAACTTGTTGCCGACCGCAGATAGCCGAATGACGGCTGCACTGCGGCCGGCCAGTTCTGAGTGGACGTCATATGACGTCCCCCCAGAACGCTCTCTCCTGCGCGCCCCAGGGGGCGCGCACCCGGCGATCTCCGTGATCGCTGTGTCCTACGGACACAGCTGATCACGTGATGTGGTAAAAGGCCAATCACAGCGGCCTTTTACCACCTGATCAGCGGTGTCCAATGACACGCTGATCAGAGGGAAATGCAAGTGCCGGTTCTCGGCTGCACTTTCCTCACGCTGTCAGATCGTGAGGAAAGTACTGCCGAGAACCGGCAGTTGTCAGAGCGGGGATCGGCACCGATCATCAGGGCACTGATGATCAGTGCCCTGATGATCGGTGCCCAGCAGTGCCACCCGCAAGTTCCGCCCACCTGTGCCCAGCATTGCGCCCACTAGCTCCGCCCACCTGTGCCCAGCAGATCACCCACCTGTGCCCAGCAGTGCACCCACCTGTGCCACTCTGCAATGTCACACACCTGTGCCCAGAAGTGCCACCTACCTGTGCCCAGCAGTGCCACCCACCTGTTCCCACCCACCTGTGCCCACCAGTGCCACCCACCTGTGCCCACCCACCAGTGCTGCCCACCAGTGCCACCCACCAGTGCAGCCCAGCAGTGCTGCCAGTCAGTGCCACCAGTCAGTGCCCAGCGGTTGTGCCAGTCAGTGCCGCCAGTCAGTGCCCAGCAGTGATGCCAGTCAGTGCCGTCTATCAGTACCCATCATCAGTGTCACCTATCAGTGCCGCCTATCAGTGCTGCATATTAGTGCCGCCTATCCGTGACACCTCATTAGTGCTGTCTATCAGTGCCGCCTATCCGTGCCACCTCATTAGTACTGCCTATCAGTGCCCTTTAGTGCTGCCTATCAGTGCCCATCAGTGCCGCCTATCAGTGTCCATCAGTGCTGCCTCATCAACGCACATCAGTGAAGGAGAAAAATTACCTGTTTGAAAAATTTTATAATAGAAACAAAGAAACTTTTTTTTTTTTCTTCAAATTTTTGGCAATTTTTTTATTTATAGCACAAAAAGTAAAGCGCCCAGTGGTGATTAAATGCCACCAAAAGAAAGCTCTATTTGTGAGAAAAAAATGATCAAAATTTCATATGGGTACAATGTTGCATGACCGCGCAATTGTCAATCAAAGTGCGGCAGCGCTGAAAGCTGAAAATTGGCCTGGTAAATAAGGGGGTATAAGTGCCTGGTAGGCAAGTGGTTAAAAAAAAAAAAAAAAAAAATAAAATATATATATATATATATATATATATATATATATATATATATATATATATATACTGTATGTTGAAATGCTTTTTTATATATTAAAAAATATATGAAAAATATTTTTAATAATACATTTTCAAATATACTGTATGTTTTTAAAAGTACATTTAATCTACATTTTTAGGATACATTTACAAATATATGTAGAAACATATGTTAAAATGACTTTTTTACATGTTAAAAAAAACCTGAAGAATATATTTAAAACATATATATTTTTAAAAAATTTTTCATACATTTTGTAATATATAAAAAATGCATTCAACATACAATATCTATCTATCTATCTATCTATCTATCTATCTATCTATCTATATACATATATATTTTTTTAAATATATTGAATATGGCAAAAATTGTAGTATTTCAAATATATGTCAATATATTTGAGAAGAATATTTTTAAAACATATTTAAAATATGTTTTTCTTCCATGTGGGTGCAGACCCGTAGTAATGCGAAAGAAGGTAATATCTCTGTCTGCAAGCACAAATATCCAACCCTCATAATTTATTTGAAAAACACATGCTTATTTTCAAGTATTCCCCAGGTCTCGGACGTAATATAGCCACAGTGTGCTATGATATCATAACTGGTCAGGGGCTGTGCTCCTAGGATGTGCCAGGCACACTAGTCAGCTAGCAAATATTACATTTTTACTGTAGCATCCAGAGACATATCAAGGACCCCAGAGACAAGCTAGTATTTCAACTCAGGATCAGATCCTTGACAATAGTGGAGTAATGTGCACTGATGGACACCAGTCACTTTTCACAGCAAAGGAGAAGTTTATTAGTTCTATTTCAAACTCTTGGGAGAAAGGGTTGGGGCACAGGGCACCCATTGACGTGGAAGGGGGATTAAAATTACTTACAGCCTCCACAGATATAAGACCTTTAAGTCAACCCAGCATTTCATGATTTCAGCTCCTGGCTGGAAATTACAAAATAAGCCAGCTACCAACTCTTTGCATTGAGGTCATCACACTTTTTACCAAGATTCTCCAATACCAGGGGCGGACTGACAACTCATGGGGCCCCCGGGCAATAGGGGATCATGGGGCCCCTGTGTCCTCGCCCACACTCAAACCACACCCAAAAAAGCCTATGAAAGGTACCAGGGGCATCTCGTGGGGCCCCCTACTGACCCTGGGCCCTCGGGCAGTGCCCTAGTGCTCAAATGGTCAGTCCACCCCTGTCCAATACCCCATTTAGGCTGAAGCTCCCTCATGGTGCTTTGATCCTCCTACATTCTCCAGTACCCCAGTTAGGCTGAAGCTCCCTCATGGTGCTTTGATCCCCGTACATAGAACTCTATGCCTCTATATAGTCACATGGGAACCCTCTCGAAGCAGCAGGACCAAGAAGATCAGATGTACAACTGTGTCCCCCCATCTAAGGAAGGATGCCCAGGGGAAGACTGAGATCCCAAGGTCACTCACAATTATTTATATTCTTTTCCAGCTGGCACCACTGGTGCTAAACCTCCTAGTGATTGGACAGGAGGACTTAAAGTGGTTGTAAAGGTTTTTTACCTTCATGTATTCTATGCATAAAGGTAAAAAAAACCTTCAGTGTACAGCAGTGTCCCCAGCCCCCCCCCCCCAATATTTACCTGAGCCCAATGGAGATCCAGCCATGTACATGACAGCCTCGGCTGTCCCGGGTCTCTGCCTCCTCATTGGCAGAGATGGCAAGTGGGAACCATTGGCTCCAGCTGCTGTCAGTCACAGCCAATCAGCCAATGAGGACAGGGGGGGGGCACCCAACAGAAAGGAGGAGACAGGAGAGCCTGCGGGGGACCCCAGAAGAGGAGGATCCAGGCTGCTCTGTGCGAAACCACTGCACAAAGTATAGACATGTTTGTTATTAATAAAAAAAGAACAACTTTAGTATCGCTTTAAATATTCATAACTCAGGTTACCTTAGCACTCCACATTTTTGCCAGGGATCCTCCCCAGCAGCAGACAAAAGCAAAAGGATGCACCTGTATGTACTTTGGGTGCCTAGGGTATATGTATTAAGACTGTTAGATACATTTTTAACAACGTGACCAAAGTAATATTTTTTTAATGGAACCTTTTAATTAACTGAATACAAAATTTCTTTTTAATGAAACCTTGCTATACTGTATATTGGTGCCTTTAAGGTCCTGTAGTTTTTTTAGGCTTTTTGGTATACTGTTAAGTCCAAATGTAAAATGCCCCTTGCCATGAGAACGTTAATTATCCTTTCAGAAAAGAAGTTTGTGTTCTTAGTCCTTAGAAATTTTATCAGGTAGACAAATTAGACATTAGAATTATTTTCAAGTTTTCTGACCCCTAATCACACTACTAAATTTGGTCTGGGCATTAAAAGTTGTCTTTTTTTTTTTAAAGTGATAAACACATCATACTTACCTGCTCTGTGCAGCGGTTTTGCACAGAGCAGCCCCAATCCTCCTCTTCTTGGGTCCTCTGCCAGTGTCCTCTCGCATTATTAATAAACTAAGTGACATATCGGCATGGATGTCACTCCACTTCCTCAAACTCAAACTTTCCAAAACTGAGCTCTTAGTATTCCCCCCAGCCCGTGCCCCCTCCCCTGACTTCTCCATCAAGATCAATAACACAACTATTAGTCCCTCCCCTCACGCCAGGGTACTAGGTGTAATCCTAGACTCCCATCTGTCCTTTTAGCCCCAAATCCAATCACTGTCCAAATCTTGTAGACTTCACCTCCGCAACATCTCCAAGATACGTCCGTTCCTAACCTCGGAAACCACTAAGCAACTTATTCACTCCCTTGTTATATCCCGCCTTGACTATTGCAACTCCCTCCTCATTGGCCTACCGAATCGCAGGCTATCCCCTCTTCAGTCTAACATGAATGCTGCTGCTAGACTTATCTACCTTACTAACCGTTCTGTATCTCCCACCCCTCTCTGCCAATCCCTCCACTGGCTTCCCATTGCCCAACGAATAAGATTCAAAACACTAACAATGATGTATAAAGCCATTTATAACTCTGGCCCAAATTACATCACCGATCTTGTCTCTAAATATCACCCAAACTGTACTCTCCGCTCCTCACAAGACCTCCTGCTCTCTAGCTCCCTTGTCTCCTCCTCTTCCCATGCTCGTCTCCAGGACTTCTCCAGAGCTTCCCCCATCCTCTGGAACTCTCTACCCCAATTTATCAGACTATCGCCTACTCTGCTCACTTTTAGGCGATCTCTGAAAACCAATCTCTTCAGGGAAGCCTACCCTGCCCTCAGCTAATAATGGGATCTTCTACTCTTCCAACCAGTCCATCCCCCACAGTTATTACCTTTTGTACCACTAACCCCTCCCTCTTAGATTGTAAGCTCCAAGGAGCAGGGCCCTCTTAACCCTTTTGTATTGAACTGTATTGTTACTATATTGTCTCCCGTTATATTGTAAAGCGCTGAGCAAACTGTTGGTGCTATATAAATCCTGTAGAATAATAATAATAACAATTTTTAAAGCTCACAGCATAGTTGTTGAAATCGTACGGAAAGTAGATCTTGGCAGGATGTCATCCCTCTAAAATAAACAACCAGCAGGTATAAAGAAACGGTTAGAAACCGACTGAAATGGGACTGTTTTGATGACGTTTTGTCAGTTCTTCGGCTTCAGTACTTTAACCGCTTGCCAACTGTATAACTTAGCTATTCGATGGATCACGTACAAAGCATGTGATCTGTGCGCTTGGGCGGGGGGGGGGTGCACCCCCCTGGCCTGGCTGTGATTCGTCACTACACATGCTGATCACCAAGTCCTGGGCAATGATTAATGCAGGCTCTGAGCTTCACTGAACACAGCTCTGTGAATGTAAACAACACAGAGCCATGTTCAGTGACAGGGGATACAGTTGTTTGTTCATTCCTTGCTAAGCAGGGAATGAAAACAACTAGATCACCAGGAAAAACAGCACACGGTACACACATAAAACCCCTTGATTGCCCTATATCTACACCCCATTTAACCCCTTGATCGTCCTAGATGTTGTCCCCTTCCTGCCCACTGTCATTAGTACAGTGACAGTGCTTATTATTAGCACTGATCACTATAATATTATCACTGACGATGTCATTGGCCCCCAATTCCCCCCAGCAACAGTTAGTGTCAGATTGCCATCCGCACTACTACAATCCTGTTATAAGTCACTGATCGACGCCATTATTACTAGTATAAAAAAATAAATAAATGAATAAAAATTCCAGTAAATATTCAATAATTTGTAGACCCTATAACTTTCACACATACCAATCAATTTACACTTATTGGGATTTTGTTTTTACCAAAAACATATAGCATAATACATTTTGGTAAAAATTGATTAACAAATGTGATTTTTAGAATGTTTATGGGATATGTTTTATAGCAGAAAGTAAAAATATTGGTTTTTTTTCAAAATTATCTGTCTTTTTTTGCTTTTATAATAAAAAATAAAAAACCCAGAGGTGATCAAATACCACAGGAAGCTCTATTTGTGTGAAAAAAATTATATAAATTTTGTTTGGGTGCAGTGTTGAATGATCATGTAATTGTCAGTTAAAGTAGCGCAGTGCCGCAGGTCATGCCCTAGTCATGAAGGGGGTAAAATCTTCCAGAGGGCAAGTGGTTAAGACACTAAGCCCAAACGGGGCAGCACAGTGGCTTAATGGCTAGCACTTCCACCTGGCAGCACTAGGGTCATTGGCTTGAATCCCAGCCACGGCACAACCCACCTGGAGTTTGCATGTCCTCCCTGTGCCTGCATGGGCTTCCTCCAGGTACTCCAGTTTCCTCCCACACCCCAAAGACATGCTGGTAGGTTAATTGGATCCTGTCTAAATTGTCCCTAGTATGTGTATGAATGTAAGTTAGGGACCTTAGATTGTACACCCCTTGAGGGTTAGGGACTGATGTGAATGTACAATATATCTTTAAAGCGCTGCGTAAATTGACAGCGCTATATAAGTACCTATAATAAATAAACAGGCATGCAGATAGGGACTTCTAAATTTACTCTGAGGTTCCTGATCTGATTGCCTATGCTGGGTCGGCACCTGGGAAATATATTTACAGCAAAGGCTCAGCCTAACAGCCGGGTGACTAGCATTTTCAGAAGGCCCCCATGCTTTTTGGTTAAATTGCTCAGTGACTGCTTACCTCATTTTGCATATATACTAGAGCTCTACCTACTGGTTAGGTAAAAAACTACATACTTTGCATAAAAATTTATTTTTTATTCCTGGTCGCAAATTAGAAAATAAAACCAGTAGAAAACCACTAAACAATCCCTATAAACAGGTACGTATCTCCTCTCTACCCTCTCTACCCTATTCATGTCTCCTGCATAGTCCCAATATTATTTATCTTCGATCTTGATCTTCTTTTCCAACATGCTACAGCAATTTCTGTTCTCTCCTGCCTTAAAAAGGAACATTCAGGACAGAGATAAGGATGCTGCCATTGTCAAACATTTTTATTTGTTTTTACTATGCAAGGTCCAGGACAACTCCTAGAGTTGTTACTTATGCTGGCCACAGATGGACTGAAATTCGGCCCGTTCAGCAGGGGCCAGCCAAATTACAATCCATCTATGGACAGGCTGGTCGTACAGAAGTCGATCTTTCAATAAAAGAATAGAATAGAAAAAAAGGAATAGAATAGAATATAGCCATCGTCCGAAAAAAATACAAATCTCGAATTTCAAATAGAATAGAACCAGCTGTTCTTCACAATGACTTTGGATTGATTTGATATTTTCTTACTTTGAATTCGATTCGAATACTTCAAATCCATTGGAAACATTTGAATCTGGTGGAAACCGAATAATGGAAACTAAACAAAATGAATTTCATTATGAATGCATCGAAATGAAATTAGTAACTTAAAAAAATCAATCCGAAACTAAACCAATTTTTTCGTTCTGCACATGTCTAATGGGAACGGATTGAACAGATTCCCCCATCCACACAAGTGAGGTGGAATCCTCCTCACTGTGCTGCTGTATTCTGACAGTGGGGACCCCTCTGCTGTTAGAGTACACTGATCAGCCTTGTAGCCTTTTGGCTGCAGCTGCTGTTCGAATGAAAATGTTCGGAGATCGTAGGATTAAATTCTGTCAAGAAGGAATGGCCATAGAGGGATTCAAATTAGGACGGTCACTGCAGAACCAGCCGAATTTCAATCCATCTATGGACAGCTTTACAGAGGACTAAGTTATGAATGGAAGATGAATGAATGGATCTCTAGAAGCACGCAAGCTGATGATCTATTAATTTCACTGACACTGGGATCATTTTTTTAACCTTTACATGCCCTCCTCCTGGACTGCATGTCTGATCCTCAGCCTGTCTCAGTGTGTGGCCTGTATATAATCCCTTCATTTATCTAGCACATCTGCACATTAACCCTTTCTTTGCCACCGTCCCTCTGTATGCAGCCTGTGCCTTAACCCCTTCACCTCCTCCTCCCTTTGTGTACCTAATATATCTGGTGCACCATTACCAAACTTCGTGATTTAACCCCCTAAATATTATTATTACAGGTACTTATACAGTTCTGTCAATTTATGCAGTGCTTTACATATATATATTGTACATTCATATTGGTCCCTAACCCCCAAGGAGTCCTACATGGAAGAAAAATATATTTGAAATATATTTTAAAAATATTCTTCCCAAATATATTGACATATTGAAGCATTTCAACATGCAGTGTGTATATATATATATATATATATATATATATATATATATAAATATATTGAATATGGCCAAAATTATAGTATATCAAATATATGTCAATATATTTGGGAAGAATATTTTTATAAATATATATTTTTCAAATATATTCTTCAGATTTTTTTAACATATAAAAAAGTCATTTTAACATATAACTTTACATATATTTGTAAATGCATTCCAAAAATGTAGATTTGTATTTTTAAAGACATACAGTATATTTGAAATGTATTTTTAAAAATATTTTTCATATATTTTGTCATAAAAACGTATTTCAACATACATTATATATGTGTATATATATATATATATATATATATAAAGCGCTGAGCAAACTGTTGGCGCTATATAAATCCTGTATAATAATAATATATATATTTATTGCAATATATTTTGAAATATATTGAATATGGCCAAAATTGTAGTATTTCAAATATATGTCAATATTTGGGAAGAAGATTTTTAAAATATATTTTTCTTCCATATGGGGTGTACAATTTAAGATCCCTAACTCACATTCATATACTAGAGCCAATTTAGACAGGAGCCAGTTGGCCCGCTGGCATATCTTTTGGGTGTGGGAGGAGGCTGGGGTGCCTGGAGGAGGCCCACACAGGCACAACATGCAAACTCCAGGCAGGTGGCATTGATTTGAACCAGTGGCCCTAGTACTATCAGGAGGAAGTGATAACCACTTAGCCACTGTGCCACCACAGCACGTCTCTTGATTTGCAAAAACTGTGGCCAAAAATTAGATTGCTTTGTTGTATCTACTTTCCAAAAATGGTCGTTTCAAGGGGTTTTATACTTTCCCGACATTTTTATTTCAACAGAAAGTATGGTGAACTGTTTTATTTTTCAAAATCATTGTTTTTTTTTTTCTTCTTTGGTAATAAACCAAAATAAACCCCTTAGGGCTCCTGTAAAGTAAATTAGCAGCAGTCCTTGTCCAAATGGATTGCTTTTCAGAGGGAGACTGGAAGGCAATATATCACCTCCTCAGCGTCCATTTTAACCCTAAAAGCCCACAGTTAGGCCCCGTACACATGATGAGAATATCGGACGAATGATCGTCCGTTTTTTTTTTGCATGCTAGTTTCATATCGAAAGTAAAGTTGTTATGATATATGATATGATCACCATGTATTATACATAAGGGGGGATATGATCTCCATGTATTATACATAAGGGGGGATATGATCTCCATGTATTATACATAAGGGGGGATATGATCACCATGTATTATACATAAGGGGGGATATGATCTCCATGTATTATACATAAGGGGGGATATGATCTCCATGTATTATACATAAGGGGGGAAATGATCTCCATGTATAATACATAAGGGGGGATATGATCTCCATGTATAATACATAAGGGGGGATATGATCTCCATGTATTATACATAAGGGGGGAAATGATCTCCATGTATAATACATAAGGGGGGATATGATCTCCATGTATAATACATAAGGGGGGATATGATCTCCATGTATAATACATAAGGGGGGATATGATCTCCATGTATAATACATAAGGGGGGATATGATCTCCATGTATAATACATAAGGGGGGATATGATCTCCATGTATAATACATAAGGGGGGATATGATCTCCATGTATAATACATAAGGGGGGATATGATCACCATGTATAATACATAAGGGGGGATATGATCTCCATGTATAATACATAAGGGGGGATATGATCTCCATGTATAATACATAAGGGGGGATATGATCACCATGTATAATACATAAGGGGGGATATGATCACCATGTATAATACATAAGGGGGGATATGATCTCCATGTATAATACATAAGGGGGGATATGATCACCATGTATAATACATAAGGGGGATATGATCTCCATGTATAATACATAAGGGGGGATATGATCTCCATGTATAATACATAAGGGGGGATATGATCTCCATGTATAATACATAAGGGGGGATATGATCTCCATGTATAATACATAAGGGGGGATATGATCTCCATGTATAATACATAAGGGGGGATATGATCTCCATGTATAATACATAAGGGGGGATATGATCTCCATGTATAATACATAAGGGGGGATATGATCTCCATGTATAATACATAAGGGGGGATATGATCTCCATGTATAATACATAAGGGGGATATGATCTCCATGTATAATACATAAGGGGGGATATGATCTCCATGTATAATACATAAGGGGGGATATGATCTCCATGTATAATACATAAGGGGGATATGATCTCCATGTATAATACATAAGGGGGATATGATCTCCATGTATAATACATAAGGGGGGATATGATCTCCATGTATAATACATAAGGGGGGATATGGTCACCATGTATAATACATAAGGGGGATATGATCTCCATGTATAATACATAAGGGGGATATGATCTCCATGTATAATACATAAGGGGGATATGATCTCCATGTATAATACATAAGGGGGGATATGATCTCCATGTATAAATACATCAGTGGTTCATATAGTGAACTTGGTGTAGAGCTATTCACCCTGAGGTCATCACAGAGGACAAGGGGACACTCTTTATGTCTGGAGGAAAAGAGATTTAATCTGCAAACATGGAAAGGTTTCTTCACAGTAAGAGCTGTGAAAATGTGGAATAGATTCTCTCAAGAGTTGGTTCTGGCCAGCTCAGTGGATTGCTGTAGGAAAGTCCTGGATTCTTTCTTAGATACACAGAATATAACTGGATATAACATTTATAGGTAAAGTTGATCCAGGGAATATCCGATTGCCTCCCGGGGGATCAGGAAGGAATTGTTTCCCCTGCAGGAGCAAATTGGATTGTGCTTTGCTGGGTTCTTTTGCCCTCATCTGGATCAACTGTGGGTATAGGATTATAACTTTTTTTTTTTTAATGGTTGAACTAGATGGACTTTTGCCTTTTTTCAGCCAGACTAACTATGTAACTATATGTAACTATGTTATTAAAGTTACAAAAGTGCAACAGAATAAAAACTTGAAAGTGATGAAAACTGTACTGATTAAACGAAAATCGCACGATCTGGTATCGTACGAGAACATTTTTCATGCTTGTCCCTTCTAATCATTTCATATGAAAGCTGTGTACTAACCATCAGATTATCGCACAATAGTTTCTTTTTCGTATGATTTTCTGATTGTGTGTACTAGGCTTAAACAGTGCGCAGTGCATATGGTAGCAGAGAAGTTACTATGCAGGCCCTTTCACTTGAAAGGAGCGCATTCAGTGGGAGTACGCGACGGGGGGGGATATGATACTTGCTGCATGTGTACAACCTTGTTTGGCCGCTGTGTTGGGATATGGATCATGGTTTGGGGGAGGTAAAATTACAGCTCAACCACCTACTTTCACCTCCCCCAGCCGCATGCGTGAACAAGCCCTATTGGTCTCAAACAAATTATATAAACTGAATTTGGGTACGGTATTACATGAGTAATTGTCATTTAAATGATCACAGCATTAGCTTTAAAATTGGGCAGCACAGTGGTTAAATGGTTAGCACATCCACCTGGCAGATCTAGGGTCATTGGTTCAGATCCGCACCACCTGCGTGAAGTTTGCATGTTATCCTTGTGCCTGCGTGGGTTTCCTCCCACACTACAAAGACTTGCTGGTAGGTTAATTGGACCCAGTACAGGGGTGGGCAACTATGGCCCTCCAGCTGTTGGTGAACTAGAAGTCCCATCATGCCTTTGGGAGTCATGCTTATAACTGTCAGTTTTGCAATGCCACATGGGACTTGTAGCTCTACAACAGCTGGAGGGTCACAGTTGCCCACCCCTGCCCTAGTATGTGTAGGTATGAATGTAAGTTAGGGACCTTAGATTGTACACCCCTTGAGGGTTAGGGACCAGGGGCAGACTGACCATTTGAAAACTCGGGCACTGCCCGAGGGCCCGGGGTCAGTAGGGGGCCCCGTGAGATGCCCCTGGTACCTTTTTCATAGGCTTTTTTGAGTTTGGGCAAGGACACAGGGGCCCCATGATCCCCTATTGCTCGGGGGCCCCATGAGTTGTCAGTCCGCAACTGTTAGGGACTGATGTGAATGTACTGTCCCACTATAATGTACAGCGCTGAGCAAACTTTTTGGCACTATGTAAATACTGTATAATAATAATAATGTACAATATATATGTAAAGCACTGCATAAATTGACAGCACTATACAAGTACCTGTAATAAAAAATGTACATATTTGTTTTTCACTTTCTGTGTATGTTATTCATATTCTAAAATTCAATAAAGAGAATAAAAAAAAAACAAAAAACGATTACAGCACCGAAAGCTGCAAAATGGTCTGATAATATATAGGTACACAGGCTGGTGGAATATATGTGCCTTTAAATCTTTCTCTTCCCTGTCTCCTCCACTTTCCAGTCTCCTTTATCTTCCCACTCAGTGCACTTTGCTTGCAGGTGATGTGAGCCTAGCCCACATGCGTTTTCTTATGATATCCAGGAAATCCTTGCAGATTACTCCCTGCCGAAGCTTTATTGCTTTAAACTCGAGGAATGTGTGGCCGCTCTCCAGCTCTCTCTGCTGCTCAGTCTCCAGCTGCTGAAAGGGCCATAGACCAGATCCCTCTTCCTCCTCCTCCCCTGAGCCTGCCTGTGTCTACTTCTATAACATGCTAGCTGGAGCTGAGAACCGAATCTCCCAGTCTTTATATCAACCACCTTGCTGCTAAAGAACAACAGAACGTTGTCTAAACACGTAGGAAATAAATACCCAGTTAGGGCACAATTCCCCATTAGACACTGTATCCTGTAACATATTCGCCTAACTGGCTCACCATTAGTTTGCTGAATAACTGTGTACGGCTGTAGTGTGTATAAACAGCTGACATTTAGTGATCCTGTCCGATGCATAAATTAATTCGAATTAAGCTTTCCTGAAATATAAGAGCCATTATGCTCACATCTGGTCAGGGGCGGACTGACCATTTGGAAACTCGGGCACTTCCCGAGGGCCCGGGGTCAGTAGGGGGCCCCATGAGATGCCCTGATACCTTTTTCATAGGGTTTTTTGAGTTTGGGCAACGACACAGGGACCCCATGATCCCCTATTGCCCGGGGGCCCCATAAGTTGTCAGTCCGCCCCGCCTCTGGTGGCCCACGGGTCTTCACTTCATTTCAGTGCCTTGAGGTCCAGTAGATTCCAGCATTGGACAATTCCAGGAGTGTTGCAGTCTTGTCAGTGGAATTGCTATGGGCAGGGGTGTATTTACCACAAGGCAAACAAGGCATTTGCCTAGGGTGGCATTTTTCAGGGGGGGCAGCACTGCCCTTTGGAAGAAGTGATGGAAGAAGGGACACACGCGGCATGGGGACCTGGTGGGTTTCCGAGAGATGCTGTGGGTTTCGTGGCGGTGTCTGCAGAGCCCAACTCTCGATCCTGGGTATGTCCAGAGCGGTGAAAGTGAGTGTCTTTCTCTCTCTCGCCATGGGGGATGGTGTCTGGTGTATGGGGGGCAGTGATAGTGGAAGGCTCGGGTGGAGGGCAGGGGTATTCTTGGTCAATGTCAGGCTCTTTCTTCGGGGGGGAGCCAATTTTTGTGTTGCCTAGGGCAGCACAAAACCTAATCACACCACTGGCTATGGGGGTGCAGGAGGTCCAAACCGCAACCGGGTGACACCCACCAGCTCTGCCTCCACCTGCTGCCAGCGCGTTAAGGTGAGCCGCACTCCCAATGTACTGACGTCATTACTAGCTACTCCCGAAGGCTGCCAAACTCTGCATGGTTCTCATTCTGGAGAGCCTTCTACGCCAATGATGTGCTTTCATCACCATCAATGCAGTGAGTGCCTCAGCTTTATATTTACATATTTTATACTACAGACTACATTCAATGCAGTGAGTGCCTCAGCTTTATATGTACATATTTTATAATACAGTCTACATTTAGATGGTTGCAGCCTCTTCTCTATCCATATGTGTGCATTATCCTCCTAGATAGTTAAGGGGACCTAGATTAGGTTTTCAACCAGAAAGGTTGAATAGCACCTTGGGCTGAGTTAGAAAGGGTTGTTTAGGTCAGGGTTGAGGGACCCTGCAGATCAGTTTCTTGACACCTCCCCCTGCTCTAGAAATCTTGGAGAAGATTCTAGAAGAAGTGGGGGGGGGGTGATGAGGGGCTGGCCTGCACATTTAGAGGACCTTGGTCAATCCCCAAGCAGGAGGCTTGGCATGGGGCCAGGACAGCCTTACAAGTGTTAATAAACCCACAGCAGTAAAATCAGTCTGTATATGCAGTAAAACATACTCATTGTGGAACCTAAGAGTTAATACTCTGCATTGTGTAAAAAGGTTTTTTGATCCTGACTTCTCTGATCCTCCCCTTCTTCCAGTGCCCCTCCCATCTCCTGATATTACATATTATATTTACATATTTTATAATACAGCCTACATTTATATGGTTGCAGCCTCTTCTCTATCTATTTGTGTGCATTAGCCTCCTAGATAGTTAGGGGGACCTAGATTAGGTTTTCAGCTAGAAAGGTTAAATAGCAGCCTGGGCTAAGTTAGAAAGGTTTATTAAGGTCAGGGTTGGGGGACACTGCAGGTCAGTTCCTTGACACCTCCCCCTGCTCTAGAGATCTTGGAGAAGATTCTAGAAGCAGTGGGCAGGGGGTGAGGAGGGGCTGGCCTGCACATTTAGAGGACCTTGGCTAATCCCCAAGCAGGAGGCTTGGTATGGGTCCAGGGCAGCCTTAACAGGATATAGGTGTATCTGGAGTCTGGGGCGGTATACCAGGAGATGCTGGCTAGCTCTCCAGAAAAGGATTTTTTGCTGTTAAAGAGACCTGTACATAATTCCAGGAAGATTGTCCTCAGTTGCCATTTCCTTTGGGCATGCCATACATCCCTTTCCTCATCCAGGTTCCATTCCCCTAATGAAATCCAAAAAACCAAGCTCAAAGACTGGTTACTGTCTCCTGAATGCAAGTCTTTGTGAAAATGAGTGTTGCCTGGCTGTGAAGGACTAAAGGGGGACCCAAAACTTCAGTGACTCCTAAGGGAGTAGTGCTACATGTGTACAAGGCTGCCCTAGAGGAGCAGCACTGTCTTCACTTACCCTGCCCAGTGCCCTGCAGGTAAAACATGATGTTTTACCCCCAATGCCGAGGTGGGGGTGACACCATGTTTTACCACACCAGGTGACAGTGATGCCACTGATTCTTGTGTGCCCTGTCGCTCATTGTTTTCATTCTCGGACATGCATGTCACTGCCAGGTCCTGTATGATGCAGAGTTCAGAGGATGGAACCACACTATGTGGTGGGGAACAGGAGCAGGGCTACCTCCAGTATAAAGCTGTTTAGACAGCTGCCTTAGTGCGCCCAGGATGGGGGGGAGGGGGCGGTAAAATCAGAATCCCCAGCCACTTTCTGGTGGTTCGTTTTTTTTTTAAATACCTTTTCCGTTCCTTAATGCTGTGCCCTCTCTGCTACTGGGCGTGGAAAATGAGGGCAAGCAGGAAATGCATAACTCCACCCCCTCATTACACACTGCCATTTAGTGGCAGTTCAGCACTGCTCAAATTTTCAGTGCTAAGTGATGTCGTACATGCTGCACCCAGTAGCGGACTGACAACTTATGGGGCCCCTGGACAATAAGGGATCATGGGGCCCCTATGTCCTTGCCCACACTCAAAAAAAGCCTATAAAAGGTACAAGGGGCATTTCATGGGGCCCCCTACTGACCCCGGGCCCTTGGGCAGTGCCCGAGTTTTCGAATGGTCAGTCTGCCCCTGGCTGCGCACCATCACATCATGAAGGAGGTACCAGCTATAGACAGTGAGGGGATGTAGGGAGTGAATAAACCTGCACCCTCATTACACACGCTGTTCAGAGGCAGTTTGATTAAAATTTTAAATGCAGCATTACGTCTTTCACGCCTTTACATAATGGGCGAGTGCTGCGAAGATGAATAGAGGGGGGCAGCAAAATACACCTTCATCTGTGTAGATAACATTCCTTGCACCAGCCTTGAACAGGAGCATCTGACACTACTGGAAGTGTCAAATGTTGAAGAGTCTAATGAAGGCTTCAGTGTTGGAACAAAGCAAAGGTAGTAGCCTTAGACCTCCAGAGAAATGAGTATATTAATCACTTTAAAAATTATTCAACTGATTTGATTTTTTTATCTTTGTTGCATCTCAGTGCTGTTGATCTTTTACAGGCTTGTTGCAGCCACTACCTGTATATCTACATACCAGGGGTGGACTGACAAATCATGGGGCCCCTGAGCAATAGAGGATCATGGAACCCCTTTGTCCTTGCCCAAACTCAAAAAAGCCTATTAAAAAGGTACCAGGGGCATCTCATCGGGCCCCCTACTGACCCCCGGCCGTCGGGCAGTTTCCAAATGGTCAGTCTGCCCCTGCTACATACACTACAACGATGGCAGCATGGCATTTCTCAGGGCAAGTTTTCTGATGGTAACAGTGGTAGACCATGCATTATGTGTGCTTAAAAGACTGCATTGTTGCCCTAAAACAGGAACTGCCTGAAGAAGGACCTTCAAGGCAGGATCACCGGGTATTTTTTTAATGAAAGCTGAAGATTTAAAAATGGTAAATGAGATTTCTGATTTCACTTCCCTCCTAATGCAGCCATTTAACTGGGTCTTACGACGGGGAAGGAACAGGCCAGATTTCCAGGTCAAGTGACCACTATAATTGGCTGTCACAGTGCTCACATGAACAGGAGCCCCTCCTGCCTACTCCAAATAGTAGCAACTTGGGGCTGTTGGAACTCACAGTGAGCACACTCAGCACAGAAACCTCACCCATGGAAGCACATGTGCAGTGTGGGCGTTTAGACCCACCCTCCTTGCCATTGCACATATGCATTACGTGGTCAGCAAGAGATTAGCAAGTTGCAAACCTACACCCAGGGGTGGACTGACAACTCATGGGGCCCCTGGGCAATAGGGGATCATGGGGCCCCTGTGTCCTTGCCCAAACTCAAAAAAGCCTATGAAAAAGGTACCAGGGGCATCTCATGGGGCCCCCTACTGACCCCGAGTTTCCAAATGGTCAGTCCGCCCCTGCCTACATGAGACTTTAGTGATTGGATTAAATTATACTTTAATTAACACAAAATCAATACCATAAGCAGTACATCAAGGGAAAAAAGCATAGATGCAAGAAAACCTGACATTATCTTTACAAAACATGTCCATTACTCATAGCTTTTGGTGCAAGGCTCACATTGTCAAGAACCAGTGTGAATACTGTAGCTGTTCAATGTTTCACTGACTACTAAAGTATCCCCTACACTAGACATTCTTAACCAGGGTTCCATGAAACATTAGGGTTCCTTAAGAGGTTTCTAGGGGTTCCTTGAGCTGGTAATTATTGATTTCCCATTTGAAGGTGCCAGCAAAGTTCTAGGAGCAACACCACTTGGTAGAGCCAGTGTCATGACATCAGTGGTCTTTGTATCTGTCTGTATGGCTGACATTCTGATGCCCGCTTTAAGGAGGACAATCTTTCCCTGGACTTTGGTTTTGAAAGGGTTCCCCCAAACCTGAAAATTAGTTCAAGAGTTCCTCAGGGGTAAAAAGGTTGAGAAAGACTCCAAAAACCCTCCGAAACTGATGTAAGATATTTATCCCCTTGTATATCCTCTTGGATAGAATATCTCCAATTGGATGACCATATCCAACTACATATATTCCTCATCATGGATATGACCCCCTGGATGGATCTTCCCTTCACAAACACCGCGCATACCAACCATCTGCTCCTTCCACCCCCCTTCCTTTACTCACCCGAATCTCTTCCACGTCTCTTTTACATTCCATCTAATACGAGTGAATCCTATAGGTCTTAGTTACAGAGACCTTAAACATAGTAGAATGTACTATTGACCTCTGTCACTATCGTCTATAGCTTTTGCCCCTATGCTAAAATGTTTGCAGTAGCCTGGGGGATATTTGTTTTAATATGCTAAAATTTATACAGAATTGAAGTTTAAGTCCTATGGTACAGCTCTACTGTTGTGCTTTGGTGAAAAAACAGAAAGAACTCAACTTTGTGTTCATTTTCACATTTGAAGTTCTGAGACCAGATGCAAAATATTAGCCAGGCCCCTGACCCCTGCACCCAACACTCTTGATCAAGCCGCCTTTGTAAAATAAGGGGCTTAAGTCAATTTAGAGACATGGAACCTAAATCCAACGGTTATGCACTGAGAATTTACAGAAGTGTACTGAAAGGTTATACTTTCCTGACTGCAGAAGTATAGATTGGTGCCAATGCTGTTTAACCTGGGTGTATTTGGAATTTGCAAACTTAACCTCTTAATGGGAAGAAGAAGACTTTTAGGAGAATGAATTATGGTTATGGTAAATAGAGATGAGTGAGCTTCTGAAAAATTTGCTCAGTTGTGGTTTGGCCAAACTTTATAAAAAAAACTCGAGGGCCAATGAAATTCAGAATTTCCGAACCTGAAGTCTCATTAAAGTCAAGAGGAATCTGAACCAGGCTCCAAAGCGTTCGTATTACAGAGAAGAAAATGATGAAAAATTGTGTAGAGTGGCTTGGAAAGCTCCCATCAACTCTGCCTGATGTGATGATAGGGCCAATAAAAACAAAAAAAAAGGAAAAATTGGCATACAGTCTGGGGGAATCAAAAAAACCAGCAGCAGCTTCGAGCAATCCCAAGAGGCCTTAAAAAATTCTACCAAAAATCCAAAAATAAAAAGTTTGGACCTGTAGGCAATGAGAGGCAAGCTGAGGGTGCTCACAAAACAGCAGAAGTAGCCTAAGCCATTTGAGAAACCAATCCACCAAAAACAACTTAAAATGTTACTAAACCCACAACAGTAAAATCATCCTGTATATGCAGTAAAGCGTGCTTGTTATATTCACTGTGGAACCTAAGGGGTTAATCCTCTGCAATGTGTAAATAAAGCTGTTTGATTCGATCTTCTCTGATCCTCCCCTTCTTCTACTGTCCCCAATCCATATGCTTATAGTACCGAGCTCTAGGAGTCACTCTGCACATGCTCGGTTTAGTGTGGATGGCTAGAGAGCTTTTTTTTTTTCTTTGTGAGAGTGCATGTGATCAGCACAGGGCCAATCAGCGTTGTCCAGACAAAGGGTTAGGGGCCATGCAGCCTCATAGGACAATCGAGAAGGAAAGCTCCTCCTACAAGATTAACTAGTGCTTGGCCGGATAGAAGTCACAAGACTGCTCTAACCGCTGATGAGAAAAGGTATTTAGCAATTTATATTTACTAAAATAATTGCATTTCCATGTTCTGTGTACTGTGGGAGACCAGATATAGTGAATGCAGGGTCTGGGGTTTAGTAACACTTTAATGTCCTCCTTTTTAGTGTGAAAAATTCCTTGAATAAAATGTATTGTCAGATATCCGTTCTGTACAGTATTGACGATATAGTGAATGCAGGGTCCTGGGTTTAGTAACACTTTAAATAAGCACAAGATGTCTGAATTCATGAAATTTTGTCTGAATCTAATTCTTTTTTGTTTTCAGGAGCAACTTTAATAGTGAAATGATATAGAAATCAATGCAAATTTCAAATAGTGTCATATATACTGTGTGATGCTTCAGTTCATCAATATACCGTAATGCTCTAGTAAATTGATATACAAAAATTCTCTAATTCAATTATATGAAAGAAGTTCTAAAATTTTATTACATAGTGCTTCAATCAACAGCTATATGAACGTACCATTCCATGAAATTAATCAACCCAACATACCCCCTTATGCACCTGCTGCATCATAGGTGGCTCATTTATTACACTAAGAAATGCCATTTTTTTTTTTAAGTATGGAGCAGTAGAGGCCCATTTGCACCTGACTGCAATGCCCCACAGCACATGTTTTCAGAATTACACCCCAGTCACAATGTCAATGTACTGCGGACCAGTGGCCCGTACAGGCACCTGTATGTCACTGCCTGTTTGTGGGTACAGGATGCACACTCACACCCCCACTCGCCTACTCTGTGATTGTACACAGGGAGTTTGTTAGCAGGTCCTGGCCAATGATTCACGGCTAGAACCTGCTGATTGGCTGTGTCCAATCACAGCGCAGAACCCTGTGCTGACAATCAACACAGGGCTCTCTAAAGAGGAAATGATCTCCCTATTTCTTCTCCCTGCAAAGGAGAAGAAACAAAGAGATATTTAGTAAAAAGCAGCACACATTACAAACAGTAACACTTGCTGGAATACATTTAATCCCTTGATTACCAGAGATGTTAACCCCTTCCCAGCCAGTGTCATTAGTACAGTGACAATGTATAGTATTATCACTGATCACTGTACTAGAGTCACTGGAGATAAAAGTGGCATTAAGTCAGTTGCCACCCAGTCGCAGTTAGTGTAAGATTGCCTGCCGCACTATCACAGTCCCACTATAAGTCGCTGATCACCGCCATTACTAGTATAAAAAAAATTCCAGTATACATACCATCATTTGTAGTCGCTATAACTTTCATGCAAACCAATTAAAATACACCAGGCAGCACAGTGGCTAAATGGTTAGCATGTCTGCCTGGAAGCACTAGGGTCATTGGTTTGAATTCCAACCATGGCACCACCTGCCTGGAGTTTGCATTTTCTCCCTGTGCCTGCCTGGGTTTCCTCTGGGTACTCCGGTTTCCTCCCACACTCCAAAGACATGCTGGTAGGTTAATTGGATCCTGTCTTAATTGTCCCTAGTATATGTGTATGTATGAATGTGAGTTAGGGACCTTAGATTGTACACCCCTTGAGGGTTAGGGACTGATGTGACTATACAACATATATGTAAAGCGCTGCATAAATTGACAGCGCTGTATAAGTACCTGAAGTAAAAAAATATACACTTTTTGGGATTTTTTCTTTTATTTACCAAAGACATAGCAAAATATATTTTGGCCTGAATGCATGAAGAAATTAAATTTTTTTTTTATTGGGTATGTTTTATAGCAGAAAGTAAAATATATATATTTTTTTTCAAAAGTGTCGATTTTTTTCCATTTATAAAATAATAACAAAAAAAAAACAGTGGTGATCAAATACCACCATAAGTAAACTCTACTTGTATGAAAAAAATTATATAAATTTAATTTGAGTACAACATTGCATGACTGCACATTTACCAGTTAAAGTAGCACAGAGCTGACTAGCAGAAAATTGCCTGGTCATGAAGGGGGTAAAACTCTCCAGAGCTGAAGTGGTTAAAAATTACTTCATGGCAACCACTACAATAGCAATAAAAACTACCCCTGCAGTGGGGCTCCCCCACACTTCAAAGGTTAAATGTTATTTTTCGCCTAGGGTACAAATTATAAAGCACTTTATGCCTTGCTGCTGTGTGAATGGTCACCTAAAGCCGCTTCTCTTCCATTGCAGGCACTGTGACGTCATCGCGTACAATGCAGGAGCAGTCCTGCCTTCTAAGTGGGGACGCTGAGGACATACGCACAACTAGGAGCTTTAAAAAAACACACCAGCTCAACATTTTTGACAGATGTTATCCTGCCATCAATGGTTCACAGTATAAGCTGTCTTTGGTGGATTTCTGAGCGCTGGAAATGATTGTGTAATTTGCACAACCCAGAGCGTCAGAGAGAGTGCTGGCTGATAGGGGAGTAAGGGTTAAGGTACGTCCAGGGGCTGAGCATTTGGAAACTCGGGCACTGCCCAAGGGCTCGGGGTCAGTAGGGGGCCCCATGAGATGCCCCTGGTACCTTTTTCGTAGGCTTTTTTCAGTTTGGGCAAGGACACAGGGGCCCGATGATCCCCTATTGCACGGGGGCCCATGAGTTGTCAGTCCGCCCCTGGGTACGTCTTTTAATGGTAGTCTTTTTTACTTTCATATGAGTTCAATTTTAAGAGAGGAGATTCAGATTCCTCCAAATTCCTGTTCCTGAATGATTCTCTTTCAAATGCTTTTGAACATTTTTAGTTGTGTTTACAAAAGAAGGTTTCTGTGTCCATTAGAAAAATATTCTTGGAGTGTACTGGCTTGATGCAGCCAAGGAGATGCCTGTTATATAACATTGCACAATACCTCCCACTAGTGAGATCTAAACTGATCCAATGCTCAACTGGGAAGCCGTTTAGGCTGCCTCAGGGAACCGCGAGCATGAAAGCCAGTTTCACATTAAAGCCCCTGCTCACATCTGAGTGACTCAGATTCTGCCCATGTTTTCTAGATCGCGCTTAAAACGTGCAACTTGCGTTTGGGAGGCATTCATTGTTAATGCTTGTGCTGAAGACTGTGCTGGACTGATTGGATCTGTCACTAGTCATAGGTGGGTGGTTGCGTGGGTGGGAAGTCCCTCCAGTCAGTTGTACCCAATGGTGGATATTGGTGGTAAACCCTTAGGGTTTGGGCTGCTGCCTTTCTGGTACGGCATTGAGGTCATTTCCACACGTATACTTGAAATAGTAGAAAAAGAAGGAGCGCCAGATGTCCAAAATAAAGCACTTTTGATGGTAGATTAGGAGGCATTTAGTGAGAGTAACACGTACATCAAGCCAAAGTGTTTCGGGAGAAAAGACTCTCCCTTCTTCAGGGCTGTTGCTGCACGCTATTAAATGGGAAAATTTCCATGCCACCTATATATTTTCCAGGTTTCGGAGGAAAAAATTACAGAGTGACCGATGTCATTCCAGGGGCAGCAATCCAGGAACGCTGGAATGACAGCGGTCACTCTGTCATGGGAAAAATTCCCACATCGGTTATATAGTTTCCAGGTTTCGGAGGAAGAAATGACAGAGTGACCGTTGTCGTTCCAGGGTTGCTGGATTGCTGCCCCTGGAATGACAGCGGTCACTCTGCAATTTTTTCCTCCAAAACCTGGAAAATATATAACCGACATAGGAATTTTTCCCATTTAATAGTGTGCAGCAACAGCCCTGAAGAAGGGAGAGTCTTTTCTCCTGAAACACGTTGGCTTGATGTACTTGTCGTTACTCTCAAGAAATGCCTCCAAATCTACCATCAAAACGTGCAACTTGCATTTGGGAGCCATTCATTGTTAATGTTTGTGCTGAAGACTGAGCTAGACTGACTGGATCAGTCACTGGTCGTAGGTGGGTGGTGCGTGGGTGGGTAGGGGGAAGTCCCTCCAGTCAGTTTTACCCAATGGTGAATATTGGCGGTAAACCCTCTTGAGGATTTGGGCTGCTGCCTTTCTGGTACGGCCTTGAGGTCGTTTCCACGCGTATACTTGGAATAGGGGAAAAGAAGGAGCGCCTGATGACTAAAAGAATGCACTTTTGATGGTAGATCAGGAGGCATTTATTGAGAGTAACAAGTACATCAAGCCAACGTGTTTCGGGAGAAAAGACTCTCCCTTCTTCAGGGCTGTTGCTGCATGCTATTGATTGGGAAAAACGTCCATGCCGGTTATATATGACAGCTGTCATTCCAGGGGCAGCAATAAAGGAACCCTGGAATGACAGCGGTCACTTTGTCAAGGGAAAAATTTCCACATAGGTTATATAATTTCCAGGTTTCGGAGGAAAAAATGACAGAGTGACTCCTGTCATTCCATGGTTCCTGGATTGCTGCCCCTGAAATGAAAGCGGCCACTCTGTAATTTTTTCCTCCGAAATCTGGAAATTATATCACTGACATGGGAATTTTTCCCATTTATTAGTGTGCAGCAACAGCCCTGAAGAAGGTAAAGTCTTTTCTCCCGAAACACGTTTGCTTGATGTACTTGTCGTTACTCTCAATAAATGCAGACCAAGTACTGTGAGATCTCTACACGGGACAGCTGCAACATCAGTATGATGAGTTGAAATGTGGTGGATGTGGTGAGCTTGGATGTTTATTTTTTTAGAAACCCCAAACTTCTCCTTTAATTTATTTTAGGTATGTGGTATGAATGGAAATATAACAAACATACAGTGGGGTGATGGTTCTCAAATTTGACTGCAAAAGCATAAATACGTTTTAGCCTGGGTTCACGCTATAACTTGCATGTGAATCGCACAAGAACCACACTGCATTCCTGTGCAATTCACATGCAATTTGGTGCAGTGTGATTTGAGCTCAATCATTTGGAATGGGCTTAAATCGCACCGCATAGCCCAAAAAACGTTGCGCCACTTTAACAATCAACACAGGGCTCCCCGCAGAGGAAATTATCTCTCTTTTTCTTCTCCCTGCAAAGCAGGGAGAACAAACAAAGAGATATTTAATAAAAAGCAGCACACATTACACACATTAACACTTATTAGGCACGCATTTAACCCCTTGATTACCGTAGATGTTAACCCCTTCCCAGCCAGTGTCATTAATACAGCACCACATAGCCCAAAAAAACATTCCGTCACTTTGACAATCAACACAGGGCTCTCCACAGAGGGAACGATCTCTCTTTTTCTTCTCCCTGCAAAGCAGGGAGAAGAAACAAAGAGATATTTAATAAAAAGCAGCACACATTACACACATTAACACTTATTAGGCACGCATTTAACCCCTTGATTATCGGAGATGTTAACCCCTTCCTAACCAGTGTCATTAATACAACACCACATAGCCCAAAAAACGTTCCGTCACTTTGACAATCAACACAGGGCTCTCCACAGAGGTAATGACTTCTCTTTTTCTTCTCCCTGCAAAGCAGGGAGAAGAAACAAAGAGATATTTAATAAAAAGCAGCACACATTACACACATTAACACTTATTAGGCACACATTTAACCCCTTGATTACCGGAGATGTTAACCCCTTCCCAGCCAGTGTCATTAATACAGCACCACATAGCCCAAAAAAAAGTTCCGGCACTTTTTTTTTAAGCCGCACTGGAACTGGATCACATGTTGGTTTTGTGCCATGTAATCTGATGCAACCGACAAAGACTTAGACTTAGGAAAAGGAGGGGTATCATTTCTCCAAAGGTGGGAGGCTAGTCCTGCCCATTGGGGACTTAGTCAGAGCGGTCCACCTGCTTTTTCATTAACTTTGAATTAAAACCTGAGGCAGATCTAAATGCGGAGCGGGAAAGGCACAGGAATCTCAGCGTTTCCTGCACGGCATAGGTGTGAACTGAGGCTTAAGCTGCCCACAGACTTGAAATGTCAGTTGTATGTACAGACATTATCCAATGGCATTCAGAGATGTTTCCTGTGCAACACCACATAGAGTACCATAAACTTGTAATCCTATCTCTGTCTACCATCAAAATATATAGTCAGATACACAGAGGAGAGGGACAAGGACTTATGGGGCAAAAGGTCTTCTAACCTGCCCAGTTGAATTCCAGACGTCTCTTGGTCTTGCTATAAACAGTCAGTCAGGTGACTTATCTCATGTCTATCAGTACCTTCTCATACCGGGGATTCGGAATGTAACTTGAGAGAGAACAAACAGCATGGGAAAAGTCATAGCAATAGCACAGAGGTCACCAGAAGAGAGCAAGCATGACAAGATGCTGGTGATGGTAAATTGAAAACTTAGGAAAACAACTTAGATCAGAGTTTCTCAAAGCTTTTTATTCCAGTTTATGTCTCGTCACATCCCATGATTACTAAGTGGTGTGGAGCATCTCTGGTTTTGTCTCATGAATTCCTAAAGTGATGAGATACTTTTCCAGTTCTGTCATTGCACATTAAACCTGAACTTCGGGATAAGCAGATATTGTCGAGTGTGTTTTATTTTAATTATTATTATTATACAGGATTTATATAGCGCCAACAGTTTGCTCAGCGCTTTACAATATAACGGGAGACAATACAGCAACAATACAGTTCAATACAAGAGGGTTAGGAGGGCCCTGCTCCTTGGAGCTTACAATCTAGAAGGGAGAGGCTGGTGGTACAAAAGGTAATAACTGTGGAGGATGGACTGGTAGGAGGAATAGAAGATTCCAGTAGTAGCTGAGGGCAGGATAGGCTTCCCTGAAGAGATAGGTTTTCAGAGATCGCCTAAAAGTGGGCAGAGTAGGCGATAGTCTGATAGATTGGGGTAGAGAGTTCCAGAGGATGGGGGAGGCTCTGGAGAAGTCCTTGAGATGAGCAAGGGAGGAGGAGACAAGGGAGCTAGAGAGCAGGAGGTCATTAGAGAAGTGGAGAGGACGGTTTGGGAGTTATTTGGAGACACGTTTGGTGATATAATTTTGGGCAGAGGTGTAAATGGCTTTATATGGTTATTGTTAATGTTTTGAATTTCATTCATTGGGCACAGCCATCCAAAGCAGTGTTCTTGAAGTGAAGCACACAGACACAGCCCCCTAGTAAAACACACACAGCACACAGTTAATCCTTTGATCGCCCCTCATGTTAACCCCTTCCTGCCCAGTGCCATTAGTACAGTGTCAGTATTTTTTTTAGCACTGATCATTGTATTGGTGTCACTGGGGATGTCAGTGACACCAAGTAAGTTCCCCCCCATTGTCAGAATGCCCGCCGCAGTCCTGCAATAAGTCCCTGATTGCCGCCATTACTAGTAAAAATTAAAAAATAAAGATCCCAGTGTATATACCGCCATTTGTAAATGCTATAAATTTCACGTAGACCAATTAATTTACACGTATTGGGATTTTGTTTAGCAAAGACGTGTCGCAGAATACATTTTGGCCTAAATTTATGATGAAATTCGATTTTTTACATTTTTACTGAACACATTTAATAGCAGAAAGTCAAAAATATTGTTTTTTTTCTCAAAATTGTCGGTCTCAAAAAATAATAAACCACACAGGTGATCAAATATCACCGAAAGAAATTTGTGGGGAAAAAAGGACATAAATGTAATTTAGGTGCAGCGCTGTATGACATTTGTCAGTTAACCTCCCTGCCGGTATTCCCAAGTGTAGCTCGGGGTAAAGGTTCAGCACCACAAGCGGTAACCCTGAGCTACACTCGGGAATACCATGCAGCGTTCCTCTGGATCTCTTCTTCACTTACCTTGTCCTGCGCTCCCGCGATGTTCCTCCTGCAGCGTCCCCGGCAATGTCCTCCAACCGATGCCGGCATCTGCCTTCCGGGTTCCGTTGGGACGTCGGGACATAAGGGGGACGGAACGGCGGGAAATTTAAAAATGTGAAAAAGTGACATTCACTAAATACACTAAAATCACATAGTAAAATATTACTGTATCAAACCATTTCACATACATTTTGTCCCGAGTGCTTTGTCCTGCGCCCTGCCTGCATTTTGACTGTTCTTTCTGCCTGGAAACTGAGAAATGTCCATGGCGTCCAAAAAGCGTCCCTTTACGTCAAAAGCGGTTTTAGACCGGCTAGAGAACAGCGATAGTAAATCAGAACCACTTGCAGAATTGAGTGATAATGATTTGTGGGGAAATTCATCATCAGAGACTGAAAATGATTTTGCGACTTTGCTCAGTGATGTGGGAACTTGGCGATATATTTTAAATTTCAGTGTTTTTTGTTTGATTATATTATTGAATTAAATTTGTTATTATTAGATTATTTTTTTTTATTATTATTTAATAAATTATAATTTATGATTTCGTGTTTCAAATTTTATCATACCCGGGATGTTTACTAGACTCTTGTTCAGACAGATTTCAGTGAGTTATTCCTAAAAATGACAGGCCTACAATAAAAAAAATAAATTTTTCCATGCAAAAAAATGTACCGCTTTGAGCACAGAAATATGGACATAATCAGACCGCTAGGGAGGTTACAGTAATGTAGCATCGTAACGCAAAAAATGGCCTGGTCAGGAAGGGGGTAAATTCTGACATACTACCGTGCGTTTCCTTGTGCTACAAAAAAGAGTCAGGTGTGGTTTTGACGTGTGTTGGCATTCGAAATGAATGCAACATGATTTAACTGATACCTGTGTTTTAACTCTCTGCACAGGCGTGATCCCACCCTAACCTGCACATTTACATTCCTGATTTCACAATACAAAAGCAACAGAGTCATTTTTCAAAACAGCTGTTTATCATTAAAAAAAAAAAAAGAGTCCTGTAGTTTCAGATAGGTGCTAATGCCATACATGGGTCGAATTCCGAACGAATTTTCTTTTGAAAATCGGAAATTTATTACTTTTTGTAATCCACCATTGATTTCGAAAATTAAACCAAGCCTTCAATTTCACATGTTGTTACATAAAAGATATTTTGTGGCCGAGACTTTTCTTTCCAGGTCACGGCTCATGCCCATTTCTTTTACATTTCTGGCGTGATTCTTTCACCAGATTAGAAATTCATTCATTTTTCAAAAATATTTCCAACATGCCCGATCACTCAAATTCTATGGTTGCTCGAAAATCGCCCACTAATGGTGCGAAATTCAAACGAAAATTCTTAAAAAAGATTTTCAAAAGAAATGTTTTTCGGAATTCGACCCGTGTATGGCTGTCTTTAGTCTGAGATCATGTCAGCTGTCTACTGCAGGCAGGAGAAAACATTTCCTCTCTCTCCTCTTCCCTAATGATCAGTCAGGCCCCATGCACACTAGCGTTTTTTTTAAGCTCAAAAAATGCTGGAAAAAAAGCTGGATAGAAAAAACGCTGGTAACAGTGCCTACAGTATAAATACAATGCAGAATGCATGAAAATGCATACAAATGTGTATTACTGCACATGCAACGTGTTGTAGTGCATTTTTCTGCACAATATGCCCACATGGAAGAAAAATATATTTCAAATATATTTTAAAAATATTCTTCCCATGTATATTGACATATATACATGTATACTTGAAATGCTACAATTTTGGTCATATTAAATATATTTCAAAATATATTTCAATAAATAAATTTTATATATATATATATATATATATATATATATATATATATATACTGCATGTTGAAATACGTTTTTATTACAAAATATATGAAAATATAGGTTAAAATTATATAAAAATATATGTTAAAATTACTTTTTTATATGTCAAATATATATTTAAAAAATATATATTTTTTAAATATATTCAAATATATTCTTCAGATTTTTTTTAACATATAAAAAAGTCATTTTAGCATATATTTTTTACATATATTTGCAAATGCTTTCCAAAAATGTAGATTTGTATTTTTAAAGCCATACAGTATATTTGAAATTAATTTTTACAAATATTTTTCAAATACTTTGTAATAAAAACACACTTCAACATGCAATATATATTATTGAAATATATTTTTACCAATATTGAATATGGCCAAAATTGTAGCATTTCAACTATATGTCAATATATTTGGGAAGAATATTTTTTAAATATATTTCAAATATATTTTTCTTCCATATGGGTGGTGAAAAGGCCCCTGAGTAATCATGCTGATGTGTGGACACAGTAAAATACATCATGTACATTGTGCTGATTGCCTAACACTATAAAGACACAAATCAGGACACAAGCCTAATATTTGTTTAAATCTGCTCTCAGAAAGGACACTGAGAAAACAACATGTAGCCCCTTTTGCTGTTTTACTGGTAAAAGCCAACTTTTTTTCCCAGCCAAAATGTTGTTTGTTTTGTAGCAGGGAAAAGTCTGGGCCTCTGTCAGGTTTTTACAGACAGAAATAAAAATTCTATATATTGCATCCAACAATGATAAAACAATTTGTCTGGATTTAAATACATATATTGATGTTCTTTTGCTCCGGCAGAATTAGTATGACTCCGTTGGCCTATAAGGGTAACTAATATTCCTTTTAAAGAGGAACTGCAGTCCTCTGTCCGTATTCTCTACCCCCCCCTCCCCCCTCAAGTGCCGCCATTATGGCACCTGTGCAGATGTAACAAAGGGTTCTACTGGTTCCTCTGTTGTGGCTCAGTTGGGTCCTGGTAGAGCCCTTTGGTACAACTGCACAAGTGCAGGATATTTCCCATGTGTGTGCAAGGACGGGGAAGGTTTTGAATGTACACAGCCCAAATTAGGAGAATGTCCGCATGTGTTTTAGATGCTCTCAGAGATAAATAACCTACTTTAAAGGTGAAGGGGGTGTGCAGCAGTCAAGATGAGTGCCATGACCACATCAGAGTCCTTTCTTACCAGTGGCGGACTGACAACTCATGGGGCCCCCAGGAAATAGGGGATCATGGGGCCCCTGTGTCCTTGCCCAAACTCAAAAAAGCCTATGAAAAAGGTACCAGGGGCATCTCATGGGGCCCCCTACTGACCCCGGGCCCTCGGGCAGTGCCCAAGTTTCCAAATGGTCTGTCTGCCCCTGTCTTTTACATTAAAGTCCTCAGCTTTCCCCCTATACATTAGAGCCCCCCTTACATCTCATACATACTCTAAAGTCCTACTTTACTTCAGTGTCCCCTGTGTTCCACCACCTTACATCAGATTTTGCAAAGTCCCCCCTTAGAGCAGAGTCCCAACTTACACCAGAATCCGGCGGAGTGCCCCCTTACATCAAAATCCAGTAGAGTGCCCCCTTATAGCAGAATCCAGCAGAATGCACAATTATTCAGGTCCTGGCAGAATGCCCCCTTACTCTAGAATCTAGCAGAGTGACCCCTTGCATCAGAATCTGGATGAGTGCCCTATTACATAAGAGTCTGGCAGAGTGCCCCCTTACATTAGAATCCAGCAGAGTACCCAATTACATCAGGATCCGGCAGAATGCCCCCTTACATCAGAATCCTGCAGAGTACCCAATTACTTCAGAATCCGGCAGAGTGCCCCCTTACATCAGAATCCACCAGGGTGCCCCCTTGCATCAGAATCAAGCAGAGTGCCCTCTTGCATTAGAATACAGCAGAGTGCCCCCTTATATCAGAATACAGAGTTGTGCCCCCTTGCATCAGAATCCAGCATTGTGCCCTCTCATGTCAGAATCCAGCATTGTGGATTAAATACATATTAAATACATATTAAAATATAACTGATCCCTCCATCCACACTACACAGTACAGATGGAGGAATCTCCCACTGCGTCTATTGTATTTTGACAGCCGGCCCACCAGATGTCAAAATACCCATTTGATGTTGAGTGGACCTGAGTGAATGCAGGCCCTGTTTGGATGACAGTTTTTCTCCCGGTTCCTTCAATTTTTCAATCAAGGGATGTAGGGTGGGAGAGGGTCATCAGAGCCAATACGTCTGCTAGAGTTAAGTACCTCTCTGGAATGGTGTGCATATACTAAATGAAAATGGGATATCCCTCACAATCAAAGCCATGACTTCCTTTATCTTCTTCCCACCCTCTAATTACCTTTTCCTGTCCACTCACCCCATTAATACTCTTCCCTTTCCCATCTCCCTACTTTTTTCCCTTCTTTTTCTCTTTTACCTCCCCCTGCCCCCACCCAAAGTGACTATCACTAATGTCCTAAGACACCAAGCATTTTATACACCACCCATGAATGACTGATTACCAGAATAATACATGTTCACTAAATTTGTACAGATGGCCTCACCAATGAGTGGAAATGCCATCTGTGCAAGAAAAGATGTACTTCCAAATGCTAAACATTATATAAAAAACAAACACGGGCTCATACCAGAACCGCCAGACCCTCACACTGGTGTAAAGCATAAGAATGTCTCTGGGTCCTTTCATGTCTCCTTTGCTACCTCTACACTGTCCCAGCCATCATCTGTCAGTACAAGGCTTTTTACAGAAACACAAGTACCACCATGGAGCACAAGGTTTTGGAAAGAGATAAGCGGCTTGTTGTACAACCAAGGACACGGTCAGCGTTGGCGACCTTCTCCACTCACCAGATACCATTACCATGTGCCTGCCTTTCTCTTCAAACATGTTACTAATATACACCTCTTTTACATAAAAATTGTAAACGGTCCACACCTCGAGGCGCCTTTTGTCCTGTTTGTCTACTACTACAGAGCCCACCTATCTCTGTTGACACATACCAATAGCCCTGAAGAAGGTGGAGGTAGTTCCCCCAAAATCATTGGCTCAATGTACTTACTCTTCATTTTCAATTAACAATTGATATCTGTTCATTAAGAGTGGAATCACTCTGGACACCGGGCACTCCTTTTTTCTTTATTCAAAGCTTCTTCTGCTGAAGCGACGTCAGAGTCGAACTAGTTCAGGTAGCAGCCCAGGCTTCGAAAGGGAGTCATAGACCTCCATTTATCCATGGACCCACTAATACAGACCAAAATAACCTAATCTGTTCAGCTCCGTCCCTAGCTCAAACCAACCACTGTCTGCAAAAATGGAAAATTGTATCTAATATTTACTGCAATTTTCTTTTCCTGGCACCCATCCATGGCAGCATACTGCACATATGGTAGGATGCTGCCATGTTGGTTCCAGGAAAACTGAAAAAATGTAACAAATACCATCATTTTCCTTTCCTTTTCCTTATATACTGTTTTTCTGTTCCACCAAAATGTATGGCTTTATACATTCTTTTAATTCCTTCCTCTGAACAACCAATACTTGCACATGCACTTGAGAACTTCAATAAAATTCCTTATGGTATTAAAAAAATGTAGAGCGAGCAGCAAATATGACATGTTCAGTAACCCAGAGCAAAATCAAAGAGGAAATTTGACTGGTTGCTGACAGTTACCACGTGTTGGTCCTTGTGTTGTTAATTTAGAAAGAGATGGGGCCTGGAAACTGCTGGCTATGACATGTCAGCTGTCACGCTACATTTTGCAGTTCTTGGTATTTCTGGACACTGACTCTGCATTGTGTTTGTGTCTGGTTAACATTTAACTGTCCTAGTATTAGGTCACAAGTAGGGTCACTCAAAGAGCAATGTTCTGAGCAATGTCCCATTGACATTGCATGGTGTTATAAACTATTCTGCCCTGGTTTCCACCCACATATATTTGTATACGTGTTTTATTTAAAGTCATCAACTGTGGAAATCCATTATGGTAATTTGTCTACATACTGATGTCATGTACATGTCCTAAACTCATTACACCACTTTGCATGTTATTCATTGTAAACATAAAACTCCATCCGTACAACTAGACTTGTATATGCTACAAAGTCTGTGGAAACCTTTGTTGGGTGATGTCACTGACTCCTTTCCACTGGCCCATTATCTTGCAAGGGCTTAAACATGGGCTCAGAGCTGTATCTGAAAAGCCACCTTCACCTTTAACTTTTGTTGGTGCTGGTGACATTTGCTCCAGCATTTGATCCATTTCCTTCGCTTCCCATTTCTTCGTTGTCTATTTTTCCCGTTCTTATAAGATTCTGAATTCTGCCATTTTGTTTCTGTCAAAAATGAAATAAGCACACACAAAGCCTCTAGGTCAGCCTCTCTCACCATTTTTGGTTTTCAAGTGTTGGGGAATCCTTACTAAACCAATTAATCAGGGGCCGGTGGGAAAAATGCCAACTACATTGGTGGTCAGTAGGAAGAATGCAACCATTACAGTAGTGGTTAGAATGCCACCCTGAAAGACAGCTAAAAAGCTAAATGATGTCTTGCTGCTGGATTTTCCATGTGGCTTTGGTCCTGGAACGATGATGGCACCATCAAATAGAAGGTTATTCAGCCACAGGTCAAGGAACCGTAGCTGAGAATGGCTGCTCTAGACATTCAGACCAAAAGTATTTACGATGTGACCTTACACTTGAAGTGATGCATCTTAAGACTCATCTTAAGGAGATAAGAGGGTGACACTGGAAGAAGGAGAGGATCAGAGAAGTCAGGATCAAACAGCCTTTTTACACAATGCAGAGGATTAACCCCTTAGGTTCCACAGTGAGTAAAACAAGTATGCTTTACTGCATATACAGACTGATTTTACGGTTGTGGGTTTAGTAACATTTTAACAATGCAAATTCCTTTAAAAATAGGAGAAGGCCCAAATACGCTCCCCCTCCTTCTTGCATTTGCGTGATTAAGGGGGTAATACTGCTACTCATTCACAAGAAAAACAAAAGTGTAAATAAAAGCCTAACCAGACCACAAATCAAAGTCAGTCCCTTTTGTGACATAGGAGTCATTTGTTGCACAGGAAACTTGTACCTGCCCTTTCAGCTGCTGATCAACCTGATCACTTTACACCGAAACCTGAATTTGTAGGGGTTGACTTGAAACTTGGCCATAGACATTAGAGAACAATCAGAAATGCATGTACCATCTCTCTGTCTCACAATGTCTACAGGATCAGTCAATACCTTAAAAAGAAGTGCTCTAATCAAATGTCTAGGGCAATGGAGAAAAAGGGGGCAAGAGGCAGCACCAGGGATAACAAACAATAGCAATCAGGCAAGGTTTTCTTACCTCCTTGACCATATGGTTATCATAGAACTTTGGTTTAGGTCTGTCACGCTTTGCCCTGTGCACTCTGGATTCCCATATGGAAGAAAAATATATTTGAAATATATTTAAAAAATATTCATCCCAAATAAATTGCCATATATTTGAAATGCTACAATTTTGGCCATTTTCAATATATTTCAAAATATATATATATACTGCATTTTGAAATGTGATTTTTATTACAAAATATATGAAAAATATTTTAAAAATACATTTCAAATACACTGAATGTCTTTAAAAATACAAATCTACATTTTTGGAATGCATTTACAAATATATATATATATATATATATATATATATATATAAATATATGTTAAAATTACTCTTTTATATATGTTAAAAAAAATCAGAAGAATATATTTTTTAAAAATATATTTTTTAAAATATTTTTTTTATATGTTGTAATAAATAAAAATAAATTTCAACATGCAGTATATATATTTATATATATATAAATATATATATATATATATATCATATAAAAAAGTCATTTTAACATATATTTTTACATATGTATGTAGATGCATTCCAGAAATGTAGATTTGTATTTTTAAAGACATACAGTATATTTGAAATGTATTTTGAAAAATATTTTTCATATATTTTGTAATAAAAATGCATTTCAACATGCAATATATATATATATATATATATATATATATATATTGAAATATATTGAATATGGCCAAAATTGTAGCATTTCAAATATATTTGGGAAGAATATTTTTAAAATATATTTTTCTTCCATGTGGGTTATGACTTCATCTGGTTAAAAAAGATCGGATTGGCAAAATGTTGCTGAACCCAGAAATACAATTTTCAGGTTCACATTTACAATTTGTAGCCTTAACACCTCCAATGTCTTTATTGAGGGGTTTCATTTTGAACATATCTGTTTAATTTCAGACTTTGTATTGCATATCTTATAGTATGCGAAAAGCTTTGCACATTATTTACACTTAGAATATATTGAAGCATGGTAGACATTAACAAAACATCACTTGATTACTCATTATTGGCACAGAAAGTATAAAACGTCCAGTTCCATGTTAGACAATTCAGGTGTCTATACATGTCCCAATTACGGGACAAATCAAATGCAAAGCATGGTTTGTATAGCGTACAAGCAACTGTTATTCCTGAAAGTTATCACTTTAGATACTGAATAATATTGGTCATCGGAGTGATATGGTGAGAATGTCTTCTTCATCTGTATCCCACGCTATATGGGAAATTGGCTTGGATACTAAAAAACTATAGATTGGCCAGATCTGGATCTCCCTGTGTTGACATATCTGTTTAAAATCAGTCTGCACATGTCGGGATGTTTACATCGAAACAGTTCCGCAACTATCCTTAATGAACGCAGACACATCATGTGAGTGCTGATTCCATGAATCTTGATAAAGTGAATTTTAAAGCAGTACTCCAGACAAAATTAACAAGATAAAAATAAACAGCCCAGTAAAAATCAACGTTTGTTTCAATATTCATTTTAGTCCATAATCCCCCCATAATACCATCTTTTCTGCCCCTAGATGTCCTAAGTCTGATGACCAGCATCATTCAAACCACTTCCTTTGAGTCCAGGTCATTCTGGACTTACCCCATCCTCTGAATGGACAGTGAAAGGAGAAGCAGCACAGTGACAAACTCCCCTCTCTGCCATCCTGCTTTCTCCGCTTGCTTGCTTCAGTTCAGCATATGAACAGATTGCTTCTTTGTGCTGCTTTTTCCGCTCATAATCCAGTTTTGCCTTATACTTTTACCAGGTCAAATTCAGGTACTTACACTGCTTGCATTTACAAAATAAATTTAATGATGTATTATTATAAATCTGCATTATTTTGCTTCCTGTACAGCTGCTTAGAGTTCAGTGAACCTGTACCTAATTTTAAAATTAAAAATCTTCCTTACAGTAGTTGCAAATCCTTAATAATACCCAGTGAAGTGACTGGCCTCAGGTGATACCCAGAGATGAAACAAATCCTCCTACATAAGGTGTACCTGTTTATCTGTAAGATTTTCTTCTCTAAATCCATTCAAAGTTCTGAATTTTAACCTCTTCCCTACTGCGCTATAGCCGAAAAACGGCTACAGAGCAGTTGTCTAGTTCTGGGAGGACGTCATTGGACGTCCTCCCAGAATATGCCCCCAGCGGCGCACACCCGGCCCCGCCAGTGATTGCTGTGTCCTACGGACACAGCTGATCATGTGATTCCGTAAACAGCCAATCACAGAAGATCACCGGGTAAATACAGTTGCCGATAACCGGCAATTGTCAGAGATGATCAGTGCCCTGATGATCAGTGCCCAGCAGTGACATCCACCTGTGCCACTCACCTGTGCACATCAGTGCTGCCCACCTGTACCCATCAGTGCCACCCACCTGTGCCATCAGTCAGTGCCACCCATCAGTGCTGCCCATCTGTCCCGCCTATCATTGCCTCCTATCAGTGCCCATCAGTGCTACCTATCCGTGCCACCTCATCAGTGCCTATCAGTGCTGCCTATAAGTACCCATCAGTGCTTCCTATCAGTGCCCATCAGTGCTGCCTATCAGTGCAACCTCATCAACGCACATCAGTGAAGGATAAAAATTACCTGTTTACAAAATGTTATAATAGAAACAAAGAAAAACTTTTTTTCAAATTTTTTGCTTTTTTTTGTTTATAGCGCAAAAAATAAAACACCCAGTAGCGATTAAATACCACCAAAAGAAAACTCTATTTGTGTGAAAAAAATGATAAAAATTTCATATGGGTACAGTGTTGCATGACTGCGCAATTGCCATTCAAAGTGCGACAGCGCTGAAAGCTAAAAATTGGCCTGGGCAGGAAGGGGTTATAAGTGCCCAATAGACAAGTGGATAAAGCTTGTCTAAGAGTTCAGAAAATTGGGGGGGTAGCTGTAGTTACAATTGGAGAGTAGAAACACCCCCCCCCTTCACACACCTCACAGGAACCAAGCTGAGGCTGTCAATCAGCTGGAGATCCCTCCCAGTCACCATTTTTCTCTTGGTGTCAGTAAAACTTGTCAGAAGTGACTCATACAGATAGCAGAGGAACGAGGCAGCAGACAGAAATGACACTTAGTGCTCTTGTTTGGGTACACACTAAAGAGGGATATGCTTTGTTCATATTTTAGGTTTGAGGTTTACAACCACTTTAAGAGTACACATGACTGTATGTCTGTAATTACCTCTATTAGTAGAAAAGTCTCTGTTGTGCCCCTCTGTGGTTTAGTTTCACTTTGTTTTGGTGCCTGCCTACCTCCCTACTAGGACCTGACTTTCTGAATTTATAGCTACACTCTTAATTCCTTTCCACCCAATTTGAGTCTCCTTTTTGGCCACTGAGGAAGCATTGTTGGACAGGAGGTATGACGGTAGGTGTCTGGCATCCAACTTGTGGCCTGGGGGCCATGCAGCCCTTTGGCTCTTTTGCAGTAACCCCCAGGGCCTTTGCAGAAACTAATCTAATTACCTATTGCCCTATTATAGCAGTGATTTCTAGTAGTCTCATGTAATATGTCTCCAGTCTATTACCATCTCTTGAAACATGTCCCCAATCCCCAACAACTCCTATGGCATGTTCACAATCTCAGAGCTTCTTGCAGCATGTCTGCAGCGCAGACTCTGACTATCTCTTGTATCATGTCTGCAGTCTCTGACCATCTCTTGTATCATGTCTGCAATCTCTGACCATCTCTTGTATTTTATTTGCAGTCTATGACCATCTCTTGTATCAGGTATGCAGTCTCTGACTATCTCTTGTATCAGGTATGCAGTCTCTGACTATCTCTTGTATCCTATCTGCAGTCTCTGACAATCTCTTGTATCATGTCTGCTGTCTATGACCATCACTTGTATTCTATCTGCAGTCTATAACCATCTCTTGTATTCTATCTGAAGTCTCTGACTATCTTTTGTATCAATTATGCAGTCTTTGACTAGCTCTTGTATCCTAACTGCAGTCTTTGACTATCTCTTGTATCATGTCTGCAGTCTCTGACTAGCTCTTGTATCATGTCTGAAGTCTCTGACCATCTCTTGTATCCTGTATGCAGTCTCTGACCATCTCTTGTATTATGCCTGCAGTCTCTAACTATCTCTTTTTATCATGCCTGCAGTCTTTGACCATCTCTTATATCATGTTTGCAGTCTCTAACTATCTCTGGTGTTATGGCTACAGTCTCTGAATATCTTTTGTATCATGCCTGTAGTCTCTGACCATCTCTTGTATCATACCTGCAGTCTCTGACCATCTCCCATATTATGTCCACAGTCTTTGAATATATTCTGTTGCGCGTTTGCTGTCTCTGAATGTTATGTGCAACTCTTTGGTGATGTTGGGAGACCCAATTGAGGCCCGCCATATCAAGAAAGTTGACCATCATTGCAGTAGGTTGTTTTTGAAGTCATAGAAAGTCAGGCCACAAATATGAAACTAAGTCAGAGGACATAGAATAGGTCTTTCTGGCTATTAAAGGAAAAAGCAAGCATTTTGTGGTTAATGCTGCTAGGTACGACTTTTTATTTGAGAAATGAAGTGCAGATTCCCCTTAAAATCACCCTGAATAATTACTTGGAAAGCTGGAGAGGGATCAGCACTCTTTCACCTATTTTGATTTTGGGAAGCTGTTGGGGTTAAGGTCAGTCCTGCATATATTTCACAGCTTCCCTCGACTCTCTTCCCAATTCCCTGAATTTCAGTTCCTTTTATCTTACAAAATACACATGGGTGTTTACTGTAAACATTCCTCTCCCAAAAAGTAATATGACTCAGCCAAATTCTAGAATTTCTGATTGCAAACTCTGACCTAGAACAAATATGTTCTATCTGAGCAGTGCAAATCCTGTTGCCCATTTACAGATCAGATTTTAATATTCTAAATGACTGTATTTCATATGATGATCTGGGAGGAAATGCATTGGCTGAGGACAGGTCTGGAATAACTCTCCCTGGATGGTGTGGTGCACTGGTCATGACCAAGAAAGCCAAAAAGGATAGTGTCTCAGGAAAACTTGTCACCGCCAGGAAAATGTCATCTGTAGTTTAATTAGCTGTGATGAGCCCAATAAGGTTTTCCACTAGCTGAGCAATTATCAGACATTTTGATAAAGAAGAAGTATTGCTTCGAAACACGTCCCTGTATATTGGATTTGTGACGGGAGTGACTTTTGGGGGTGGGGGACCCCTGTCTCAGCTGCCCATGTTCCCATTATGTGTAAGTCACCCTGTGCCGTTAGGGGTACAGGGTGAAATGTTCTAATATTGGTGTGAGGATTGTTCATTGTTCTCTGCCATGCAGCTGCATCCCATTGTTCTAGCAAACTATTATGGGATGTAATGTTTGTGTATTGGTGTGGGGGTTGTTCATTTTTTAATGCCAAGTGGTTGTCCCATTGTTTTATTATGTGTCTTGCTTGGGAGCAAACTATTATGGGATGTAATGTTTGTGTATTGGTGTGGGGGATGTTCATTGTTTAATGCCAGGTGGTTGTCCCATTGTTTTATTATGTGTCTTGCTTGGGAGCAAACTATTATGGGATGTATGGGTTTGTGTATTGTCTACTGCCACATGGTGTATCCCATTGTTCTATTGTGTGTCTTGCTTGGGATGGGATGTAATGTTTCCAGCAGCCCTTCCCCCTGATGGGACGGCCTGCTGATGTGTTTCCTGTCAGGGTGTGTATTTCCCCGCTCTGTGTATATATCTTGTATCTATGTTAAAATAAAGCAGTCTATTTCCTGTTTTTCATACGAGTCTGGTGCTGTTCGTCCTGTTTGGTCAGCGGTGGTGTCCATGGATCTGTGTTCGGACAGGGAAACTGGAGTCTAACGGAAATACCCAAGTGCAGTCTGGGTTCGGTTCCGTTACAGGGTTCACAACAGTGACAGCAAGAGGCTTCTGCCCTTGGACTCCAGAACTTGCAGCAACTCCATCCATCTCTGCCAGCAGTGTCAATTCAACTTCAGCCCATGCTTTCCCCAGCCAGTAGCTAAGGCGGGGATCTGGGATAACTCATACACCGACAATGGACTTATCCTCCAAGCCTCTATACCGCACAGTTGTTTGTGAGTGATTTTATTTTGTCCATTAAACTCTTTTATGCATGCTACACTATGGGGTGTGCGCTCCGCTCTCTCCTTTCCTGTTTTATACTGGTCATGACAAGGCCACACACCTTGGTCTAAATTATTTCGTTGTTTTCATCTTGATTGTCCCAGCTCACAACATTATAGAAGAACACCAGAAAAAATAGTTCTGTAGACATAAGGTGGGTTAGTGTAAATCAGTGGTGGTCAACAACTAGAAAAAGTGACCCCTGACATCCCTGGGCAGCCTGGATGTAATATTTAGTATATGTAGTGATGTCCAAACTGCAACCCTGGAGCCGGATGTGGCCCTTTGCTTGCCCTTATTTGGCCATTGAGGCATTATTCCTGCCACTGACACCAACAGTTGGGGTATAATTTAGTACCTGGAGTATAACAGTTGGGGTATAATACCTGAGGTATAATTTAGTACCTGGGGTATAATTTAGTATATGTAGTGCTGTAGAACAGTGATATCCAAACTGAAACCCTGGGGCCGGATGTGGCCCTTTGCTTGCCTTTATTTGGCCAATGCGCCACTATTGCTTCCACTGACACCATTGATGGGGGTATAATTCCTTCCACTGACAACAAAACTGGGGCAATATTCCTACACTTGACACCACTATTTCTCCCACTAATAGATCGAGCATTGTTTACTCCCACAGGGCACAGTACGGCTCCCCCTAAAGTCTGAAGGACAGCAAACTTGCCCTTTCTTTAGAAAGTTTGGAGACCTCTGCTATAGAACATTGTCAGAAAATGCAAGAGATGGTCAGGGACTGAGTACGTACTACAGATGCGGTTGTAGATTCCACAGGAGATAATTAGAGATTAGGGATATGTTACAAGAGGTTACTAGAGCTCACTGCTATTACAGTCCCTTTACAAATCAATGCTCCAACTTCTTTCTGCTAGGGCCTGAGAGCCACACAATGCATACAGTGTCAAAGGGCTGCAAATGGTTCTCTGGACACAAGTTGGGAACCAGGGGTGTAAGGTGTAAACAGGGGCGGACTGGCCCTTTGGAAACTCAGGCACTGCCTGAGGGCCTGGGGTCAGTAGGGGGCCCCATGAGATGCCCCTGGTACCTTTTTCATAGGCTTTTTTGAGTTTGGGCAAGGACACAGGGGCCCCATGATCCCCTATTGCACGGGGGCCCCATGAGTTGTCAGTCCACCCCTGGGTGTAAAATATACTTACCTCCATGAGGTCCTTCAAAGGATACCCCTCCAGAAAAGCTAGGTTCTCTGCACTGCATTTACACTGTCCAGCACACTACCCAAAACAGGACACCAGGTTTACTTATCCCATATCAGTCACTCGAATGTGTCGAACTAGCCGGGGTTCGGTTCAGAGTGGTTCAGAAGACTACATTAAAAGTTCAGATGACGAATCTGTAGCCCATTAAAGTTAGTAAGAGGTGAATCTGTCAAATCAGTTTTCTACATTATTAAGGTTAATAGCCAAGGCATTGGCAAAAAAGTGCATGGGGGCTGGGCACTGCCCCAAGGAATGTGTACCATTGCAGTTTGTGACATTTTACTGACGTTAAGAAAACAATTATACTAATAATTTACAGTGGAAAAATGAGAGACATTGCTTTTGAAGCCCTCACAGCACAGACACCAACCCGCACAGGAAGATGGATCGTTTTCATGTGTGAGTAATATAAATTAACCCTACAGTCCTTGTTTCAGGTTTAGTAAACAAAGTCCAAACCTAAGCAGTAGCAACTCATAGTAGTTGAATCCAAAATGAAGATGATGTCTCTCAGTAGATTCCCACTCTTTAGGCCTGTGCCTGCCTATAAGTCCAGACAAGTATGGACATGTTATTCTGGTGTGTATGTACATCTACACTGTTTCTGTAGTACTCTGTCTCCCCAAGAGGGGACATGACTCTTTCGTGGTCAACACTCATGCAAAAATCAGTCTCACACCTGTCCAGAGATCCGTGGCTTACTGAATCAGGCCCCCCACCCCGCCACTCTGTACATTTTCAATTAGACGGACTATCTGTCTGTCACAATATATAGGGTCCCTGTGGGTTGTTTCTCTACGTGATCATGGAATAAATAGAGCTTTGCACTTTGAAACAAGCTTGTTGGTGTGCTGGTAACTGGAGATGAGCTCCGGTGTGTTCGGATGCACTTCCAAACCCATGTGACCAAACCCACCAGGAAGCGGTCACCTGTAATGGACGAAACATCTGCTGTGGCGGCATTCTCCTCCAGTCACATATATATAGAGGAAGTGTATACATGTGTCAGGGAATGCCTTGTCCGTTGATGATTGTCCCATTACCAGTGGCAGCTTCCTGGTGGGCTTGGCTGCTTGGGTTTGGAAGTGCATCCAAACACGCCAAAGCTCATCTCTACAGTTGACATATCCTATCTATGTTGTCCACCATGACCAGTCGTTGCAGAACCCATTTAACCACATGGTCATTTCCAGTAAAAAGTGCAAAAGGAATATAAATAATGTAAGTGTGATCATGAGACACCAGGCATCTTCAAAAGAAGAAGACTGCCATGCCAGCCTCCATAATTCCTTAGCAGAGGTTTTCCTATTAAAAAAAAAAATTCTTTTGTACCTTTTTTTTTGCCTGTTCTGCCAGCCAACTGGTCAAAATTAATTTATGGTATTAGGATGATTGAAATCTGAATCATCATTTGGAATGATAAGAAGCATTTTCATGCAATAATTTTTTTGCAATTTCATCCAATGACCTGGCCTTCAGTAATGTAATATGTCTTTGCAACGTCAAATAAAGTTGTGTAGCTCCTGTAATGAGTCTTCCATATTGATACTCCGTAATAGAGAAGAATATTTTCCGGACAGCCACTTCTAGTTTTCAAAGTCACTTGAAGGTTCACTCTGTGATTGCCGTGACAAGGCGTCTAGTGAGTCTTGCTGAGACAATGCTCCAGGTGTGCTTACTCACAGTATAAAACAGAGAGGCGGGTATCTGTACAAAGCGCGGTTTATCGTAACATAGCAGTGGTACCAACGCTTCCAGAAAACAATAGTCCTCGTAATTCCACGGAAAATGCTCAAACAAACCTCCCCTTTTAAAAACCAGCAAACAATAAAGAAATCAATATAGATAACACAAATATACTTATTGACACCTGCCTCATAAATGTTTACGGCCCCAAATTCAGTTGCTCTGTCCACCCCACTCCTGGAGAGTCCGCGCCTCTATTTTAACATCAATGTCCGCAGTGGCCGATTTCTTCTTATTAGTTCACTAAGCTGGCCCACCAATGATGTAAGCACCAGGTCTCATGTGTGCATTTTTTGTAAACGAATATACAGGCATACCTCGGTTTACGAACGCCTCGGTTAACGTACTTTTCGGTTTACGAATGAAAATCCATTGAAAATAATGGCTCGGTTTACGGTTTTTTTTTTGCAATATGAATGGATTAATTGGTTTTCAATGCATTTACGAATTTTTTTAATCATGTCCCTGTACAGTACTATGTCTTTAAAGTGCAATTTATAAAGAGTTTTGAACAGATAATTATTATTATTATACAGGATTTATATAGAGCCAACAGTTTGCTCAGAGCTTTACAATATAAAGGGAGACAATACAGCAACAATACAGTTCAATACAAGAGGGATAGGAAGGCCCTGCTCCTTGGAGCTTACAATCTAGGAGATAAAACTTTTTTTCACTTTTTTCTGACCTCCGGAATGGATTAATTGGTTTTCAATGCATTTACGAATTCATTTTTAATCATGTCCCTGTACAGTATTTATGCCTTTAAAGTGCACTTTATAAAGAGTTTTGAACAGATAAAATACTTTTTTTTTACTTTTTTCTGACCTCCGGAATGGATTGATTGGTTTTCAATGCATTCCTACGGGAAACCGCGTTTCGTTTTTTTCGCAATACGTCCCACAGAACCAGCGGTGGACTGACAACTCATGGGGCCCCCGGGCAATAGGGGATCATGGGGCCCCTGTGTCCTTGCCCAAACTCAAAAAAGCCTATGAAAAAGGTACCAGGGGCATCTCATGGGGCCCCCTACTGACCCCGGGCCCTCGGGCAGTGCCCGAGTTTTCAAATGGCCAGTCCGCCCCTGCACAGAACTAATTGCATTCGTAAACCAAGGTATGCCTGTACTGTTTCCTGAGATCTTGTGGGATTTCTTGATTTCTTAGATTAGCTACAAGAACTCCCTGAAAGGGAACGCAGCTAGGAGGCACTGGCATACTGGCCAACATCTTCACCCCAGTTATTATTATTATGCAGGATTTATATAGCACCAACAGTTTGCTCAGCGTTTTACAATATAACGGGAGACAATACAGCAACAATACAGTTCGATACAAGAGGGTTAGGAGGGCCCTGCTCCTTGGAGCTTACAATCTAAGAGGGAGGGGCTGGTGGTACAAAAGGTAATAACTGTGGGGGATGGACTGGTAGGAGGAATAGAAGATTCCATTATTAGCTGAGAGCGGGATAGGCTTCCCTGAAGAGATAGGTTTTCAGAGATTGCCTAAAAGTGAGCAGAGTAACCAATAGTCTGATAAATTGGGGTAGAGAGTTCCAGAGGAAGGGGGAAGCTCTGGAGAAGTTCATCCCAGTCCCGGAGACATTGTCATAATGTCCTGCTGAGTTAGACCAATAGTTCTGTAAAATGTCACCCTCCTTGCTGGTTGGAGAGCTCCAGCTCTGACTCAGCAGGGGGCTTGACAGACCTCTGCAAAGAGGCCACTGCTTCCCCAAAGATAGGAAGAGTCCTTCTCTCCCATATGGAAGAAATATATATTTGAAATATATTTAAAAAATATTCTTCCCAAATATATTGCCATATATTTGAAATACTACAATTTTGGCCATATTCAATATATATATACAGTTGCAAGAAAAAGTATGTGAACCCCTTGGGATTACGTGGAGTTTTGCATGAATTGGGCATAAAATGTGCTCTGAACGTCATCTAAGTCACAACAATAGAAGAACACAGTCTGCTGAACATAATACTACACAAACAGTAGATGTTGCCATGGTTTAATTGCACATAACATGTAAACATTCACAGTGCAGGGAGGAAAAAGTATGTGAACCTTTTGACTTAATAACTGGTTGACCCTCCTTTGGCAGCAATAACCTCAACCAAACGTTTCCTGTAGTTGCATATCAGACCTGCACAACGATCTGGAGTAATTTTGGACCACTCCTCTTCACAAAACTGTTTCAGTGTAGCAATATTCTTGGGATGTCTGGTGTGAATCGCTCTCTTAAGGTCATGCCACAGAATTTCAATCGGGTTGAGGTCAGGACTCTGACTGGGCCACTCCAGAAGGTGTATTCTGTGCTGTTGCAGTCATTGTTTTGTTGAATTACTTGTATGCTTTGGGTCATTGTCCTGTTGCATCACCCATCCTCTGCGGAGCTTCAGTTGGTGGACAGATGGTCGTACGTTTTCCTGCAAAATGTCTTGATAAACTCTGGAATTCATTTTCCCATCAATGACAACAATCCATCCAGGCCCTGAGGCAGCAAAACAGCTCCAAACCATGATGCTCCCTCCGCCATGTTTCACAGTGGGGATGAGGTTTTGATGTTGGTGTGCTGTGCCTTTTTTTCTCCACACATAGTGTTGTGTGTTCTTCCCAAACAACTCAATCTTGGTTTCATCTGTCCACAGTATATTTTGCCAGTAGTGCTGTGGAACATCCAGGTGCTCTTTTGCAAACTTCAAACGTGTTTTAATATTCTTTTTAGACAGCAATGGCTTCCTCCGTGGTGTCCTCTCATGTACTCCATTCTTGTTTAATGTTTTCCTTATTGTAGATGTGTCAACAAAAATGTTAGCATGTGCCAGAGATTTCTGTAGGTCTTTAGCTGACACTCTGGGATTCTTCTTTACCTCATGCAGCATTCTGCGCTGTGCTCTTGCAGTCATTTTTACAGAACGATCTTGCCTAGGGAGAGTAGCAACAATGCTAAACTTTCTCCATTTGTAGACAGTCTGTCTTACCGTGGACACGTGAACATCAAGGCTTTTGGAGATACTTTTGTAACCCTTTCCAGCTTCATGCAAGTCAACAATTCTTGATCGTAGGTCTTCTGAGAGCTCTTTTCTGCGAGGCATGGTTCACATCAGACAGTGCTTCTTGAAACCAGTAAACCCACAACAGGTGTGTGTTTTTTAAGGGCAGGACAGCTGTCAGCAACACATCCAATATTATCACACTGATTGGAGTCAAGGTTGGCTCACTCCTGGCTCCAATTAGCTCTGGGAGAAGTCATTAAGCTAGGACCTCACATACTTTTTCCTCCCTGCACTGTGAATGTTTACATGTTATGTGCAATTAAACCATGGCAACATCTAATGTTCGTGTAGTATTATGTACAGCAGACTGTGTTCTTCTATTGTTGTGACTTAGATGACGTTCAGAGCACATTTTATGCCCAATTCATGCAAAACTCCACGTAATCCCAAAGGGTTCACATACTTTTTCTTGCAACTGTATATATATATATATATATATATATATATATATATATATATATAATATATTATATACTGCATGTTGAAATGCGTTTTATTTCAAAATATATGAAAAATATTTTTAAAAATACATTTCAAGTATACTGTAGGACTTTTTTTATATGGTTTTATATATTTTTTTAAATATATTCTTCAGATTTTTTTAGCACATTAAAAAGTCTTTTTTCATATATTTTGTAATAAAAATGCATTTCAACATGCAGTAGATATTTTGAAATATACTGAATATGGCCAAAATTGTAGTATTTCAAATATATATCAATATATTTGGGAAGAAAATTTTTAAAATATATTTCAAATATATTTTTCTTCCATGTGGGCTATGGCATGCTGGCAAAGGACATATATACATTTATATATATATTTATTGAAATATATTTTGAAATATATTGAATACGGCCAAAATTGTAGTATTTCAAATATATATCAATATATTTGCGAAGAAAATTTTTAAAATATATTTCGAATATATTTTTCTTCCATGTGGGTAGAAACTGTCACTTTGCCTTGAATAGACAGTTTTATTTTTTTTTAAAGTTGTATATTCATTCCTCCAAATCTAGGTTATGTTGCAAAGGATAACGGGGGTATGCTTTGACTGGCTATCAAAGGATACCCCCCATTTATTACCTATCTACCTATCTCTATATGCCTCAGCCCTTCTCTAATAAATACATCATGATTACACTTCCACAACTATCCATGAAGCTATATATTTTCAGTGTATGCATCTCTCTTGTTCTTATGATCATGAAAAAAAAAAATCTGAGAAAAAGTTAGTTTGTGCTTACATCGTAACATTCTATATATCCAGACAGAAATCTGCACAATCTAAGTGATGATTACATGAATATAAGCAATTGGATATTTACAGGCTTCATCAGCATGTCTACTTAACTAAACAGATCATCAGATACAAGTTGAAATGGCACATGAACCAAATAGTGAAAGATAAACACCATAAAACAATGACATTTACAGACTGCACATGCTGTTACCATGAGTTTATGAGGCACAGAGAAGCATTTTTTAAGGCCTGGAGGAATGTATTCATACAACAGACCAAAAAGGAAGGCTTGACAGAAACCAGGACTCCAGGGCTGAACATAGCCCGTTGCTTCCAGAATGGACAATCAAAAGTGGAGAAATACGTTCTGTGAGGATAAATGAAGAAGAGTGCAGTATGTAAAGTATACTCCACTATGTGCCTCCATTTGCCATCTGCTATGTACCTCCATTGTATCATCCGCTACGTACCTCCATTGTGCTATCCACTATGTGCCTCCATTGTGCCATCCACTATGTGCCTCCATTGTGCCATCCGCTATGTACCTCCATTGTGCCATCCGCTATGTGCCTCCATTGTGCCATCCGCTATGTACCTCCATTGTGCCATCAGCTATGTACCTCCATTGTGCCATCCGCTATGTGCCTTCATTGTGCCATCCACTATGTGCCTCCATTGTGCCATCCACTATGTACCTCCATTGTGCCATCCACTATGTACCTCCATTGTGCCATCCGCTATGTACCTCCATTGTGCCATCCACTATGTACCTCCATTGTGCCATCCACTATGTACCTCCATTGTGCCATCCACTATGTACCTCCATTGTGCCATTTTCTGCTTTAAAGTGCACTTTTTATCTGTAATTACTTATTAAAATGGCTACATAGAGGTATCTGCACATAGCTTTAGATGCATGTTTCATCATCTTAGGACTCATTAAATCATATGCCAGTCTACGGTGCAAATTTTCAACTGACCGAAGAGTTTAGACTGATTCAAATCCAATAACCACTGTTGACACTATGGATTTTCAGGGGTGGTCTGCTTGTAGACAGCACTGATCATCATCGCATCTACACTACATGACATTTCACAATATGTCCTGAAGAAAGCTCATCCAGGTGAACATAATCCTTCTTAGGGCTAATCTAGGTGGCCTAAATCATAATGATACATTTTGAAGTGCCCTTTTCATTTTTATCATAGACTATGCAAGTTTTGAACACTTCTTGGTATGGTTGTAACATAGCCCAGTCCCACTGCCTGTACCCAATCCAACTGCCCTATATAGGAACAGGGCTAACAGACTTTGGACACTACCAGTATTGGGTAAATTGCACAGTATTTAGGGACTTTAAAGTCCTGGTGTCAACATAACCATTATGATACCAGGCCTGCTACAAAGAGGTGCATAAAATGGACACATAGGGGTTGATTTACTAAAACCAGTGCACTCAGAATCTGGTGCAGCTGTGCATGGTAGCCAATCAGCTTTTAACTTTAGCTTGCTCAATTAAACTCTGGCAATAAAACCTGGAAGCTGATTGGTTTTTGTGCAGAGTTGCACCAGATTTTGCACTCTCCAGTTTTATTAAATAACCCCCATAGGGAGCAAAGGAAGAGGGCAGGCTATCATGATGCAGGAAATGCTGCATCGGTTTCACAGCATATTATGTTTTTTTAAATGTTCTTCCCATGTTATATTGAGAGTAGGGATGAGCTGATGGTTCAGTCCAGACCTTCAGCTGATTGGCCTTTTAGACTGATGCCTGAACTTTAGCCTGTTCGATGGGAGCCTTGCATCATATTTCTACTGCTCCTATATACAGTATGACAGCTTCCCACTGTCAGTTTTCCAAGGAAGCCTCAGGTGCTTGCACTTGTGGCACAGATGTCACGGGGAATCTCCACTACTTTTAAACAAAGAGGCAGGGATAGCGGAGATTGCACTGCCTAAATATGGTCACTGGGTATATTAGGGCAATGACACTGACCATATATAGCCATGGCATTCTGCTAGTGTTACCATAAGGATCAGTCTCGTGCGCCGGGTCATCTGTTTTTTTTTTTTATTTTGGCAAATCGCAGGCATCACGGTTGGCAATGTATTTATTATGAAGGACATTTTTTGGGGATCTTTATTTTTTTTTATAAAGAACCTTGTATATTGAGAGCAGACCCTTGCTTGAGTCCCCTGTAAGCAATAGCACTGTTAAGTCCCTATTGCCAGTTTCACAGACCACCTTTATTGCCACAGCAGATCATACCACAGCCTAAGCCAGCCTTTCTCAACCTTTTAAACATGGAGGAACTTTTAAAGGCTCAAAGAACCCCTACTAATAGTTACTATATCTACAGTTCACTGTACATTAGTGCAATGGCTACTGGGAAGCATGCTCCTTACATTGGTGATCATTGAGAAGAATTCCACCATTACAGATAGATAAAAAGATTGTTGGTGTCAGTGGGAACTTATCTGAGAGACAGCAGTTGCTCATTTTTCAAGGAACATCTAGCAACCTCTGGGGGAACCCTAGGGTTTCATGGAACTCTGGTTGAAAATGGCTAGCCTAGACATTTAGATAATTAGAATTCCTACCTCTTCCCAGTAAAAATAGCTGCCATGTGTCCAATGGTGTCAGTTTCTCCTGAATCACATGTAACCAAAAGCTTCAATTTTGCATAACTGTGGCTCTGGTGTAGGCTCTATGACTACTCCTGCCTATTCTTGCTAGCATTATTATGGTGCCTTGTATGGAAAAACAAAAAATCTATGGCACCATCTTTTTATGTCCTTGTTTTTTACTTTCCTCTTAACAAGGTTTGTGATCTTTCATCAGGTATTTGGGTCTAATAATTGGTATTGTTTCAGGCAGGGTGCTTTTAACAATCTCAGCAAGTCGGTGTACAGGTAGAATATCTGCACCTGTGATATGTATGTTCAGGTAAAGTACAATTTATGGATTAACATCTGACTTAGATGTTGAATGACTCCTTGAGAAGACATTTAGAATCTGAGTCATCTCAACTTTTCAGATGTAATGTGGCTGTTCTGGACTAGAGTAAACTAGTTGGGTTTTCCGCTGGGAAGCAAAAAATGTCTCTGCAGGGTTGAAAAGCACGTTATCTGAAACTATGAAACTTTTTATCTTTTTTGTTTGAGGAACTGGATATTTTGAAAAACCTCTTTGCTTTTTAAAGCAGAGATATCAATGGCTAAATTGAGATTCATGCAATCCTCATCTCAGGGAGTTATAGTATAACCCGAAAAGTAGTGTGGTAGGCTAGCATTTAACTCATAGCATTTAACTCACAGGGTCATCTCCTTGGCTTATGGTGGAGGAAAAAAGATGGGTGCTGGTCACTTTAGTCTTTTCCACAAATGTATCGCTAAATAAACTTCTGTGAGAGATTAGGGTACAAGATATCCCAAAATATAAGATAGGTTTTCGAGCACTATTTGATGTTGTTGGCACTTAAAAAGCAGTAAAGTAATTTCCAATGGTTCTGTGATAGCAGTCATTGTTCCTTTCTTAAATTTTAATGGAGCTTTCTCTTTTGCTAGACAATTTTAGGCCCTACAAATTATGGGAGTAGCCACAGGTACTTTGAAATTTGAGCAGGGAATTCATCTTGCAATGTCCAGCAGCAGTTTCTACTAAGTTCTACCTAGACACTCTTCAGCACTGAAGAATCCTCCCAAGATGCTTCACCCAGGCAGCCATCTTCCTTCCCAGACCCCACTGAATATAATCTCCAGCAGGGTAGCTGTGATTTCACTAAGCCTTAAGCACAGGTTCCCAGCTGGGTCAAGGCCCAGATAAGAAAGAGCACCCTAAAATGGATTTATCATCTTCTCTCAGCTCACACCACTGAACAAAACTAAAAGGGATTGGCTGGGCTGGACACATATTCATAACTCAGATATTTTTCCTTCTAACACTAACTACTGGAGATATCCCAACAGTAGTAGGCAGCCCTGGGCTTAGGAAAATCCTACAGAACACAGATGATGTAAACAAAGCTTAAAATGGCTACAGCCTTGCTACCCAAGCAAACACAGAACTTAGCTAGGGACAGTCTAGCTTGAAGCAGGGTCCTTACAGTTGGCTTGTCAAGTTATAGTCCTTGCAGCTGTGCGCTATTTGGTTCATGCCTCTGAGCATATCAGATAAACACATTCTTGCCCTTGTTTTGGTGTGCTAAATACTTTTATTAGCTGTACACAGAATTCAATATTTGTACATCTATAATACCTTAGGATACTTCTGCTTGTATTTCCTGTTGGGTGTATAGGTCATAATGCCTCAAAGACAGTAAGATTCATCAGGTGGTTTGCAGGTATCATCAGGATGGTTTCCAGTACATTTGGGCTTTGCACGGTTCTACTCCCTGCTAGCCATAACATGTCTTTATTATATAGGATTCTCAAAGGTAAACTCAGAGAAACATTGTGCAAAAATACATGGCTCTAGGTAACTTGTTACGCCCAACAGAACCATAAACCCTTTTTATAATAACTCCAAGAAACTGTACAGAGGCCTTGGCTCCAGCTCCAGGTTGTAGCCCAACCCTAACATCCAACAATCCAAAGTGGGCACCTTGCAATCAACTCCTGAGATGGGATGCCAGTACTCAAACCTGGAGCTTGAGATAATACCTATGTAAAGCATTCACTTTACAAATATTCTTTGATATTAGTTATTTCATTTTTTGTTTCAGGTAATTTGGTATCTACTGTATTGATCATCTATACTGTAAGAGCTGCAGGTCTTCACAAACTTCTCAAGACTTTGGAACTGAGGATAAATAAGATTCTAATAAAAGTTCTGTTGTGTTTCATCATTACTTCCAATCCTGTACATCCTTTAGGATTTACTATAGCTTGCAAATGCCATATAACATTCAAGTAGGCAGTGAATTAACACTTGCAATTGTTGCAATCTGTGTTCACATGTCAAACTTAACTTCAGCAGTTTTTCTGATAGTTAAATCTGCATACCAGGTATTACTAAGCTGCTAGTTCTTTGTGTAAACTTGTACTGTTTTCAAAGTATCAGCATACATACAATTTATGTTGATTTTTTTTATACGTTTCCCTATGGCAGGGGTCTCCAAACTTGCAGCTTGCAAGCCAGATGTGGGCCTTTCTTTGCCTTTAACTGGCCCTTGGGGCACTTTTCCTTCCACTGATATGAGGCGCTATTCTTTCCACTGAAACCAAAGACAGAGCACTATTCCTCCCACTGACACCAACAATGGCACACCATTACTCCCACTAATATCAATGAAGTAATTTTTTTACTCCCACTTAACACCAAGCCTATGGCATTGTCTACTCCCACTGGCCACAGTCCAGCCCCCCTAAAGTCTGAAGGGCAGTAAACTGGCCCTTTGTTTCCAAAGTTTGGAGACCCCTGCCCTATGGTAATCTTGCCTTTACAACACCTTGCATTAATCGTTCTTCCTCCACAATTATGAAAAGTTGCCTCACAAGGTAGACATTCTTTTTATATGTGAATGTTTTTACATTCTTGCTGGTCTATAAGTCTTTTACTTTTTGTATGTGTGTCAGACGCATTATTTGTATCCCTATAAATTTCCTTTCTAGAAAAAAAATATGGTCTTCTTGGGTTATTTGCCATTGTGTTGTCCTTTTCTTTTAGATTTCACCAATGTTGAGACCATGGTCTGTTATTATGTTCTGACGCCAGTCTCTGGTCTACTCTAAAGACTGCTTGTAGCACCTCATTACATGCTTTCCATGGTCCCTGGAGTGTGTGTGATCAAATAGAGTAAGGGAAGACACTGGAGGTGTTTGAGAATAACTTTACAGAAGTCTTCACAACAGACGAGCAGAATAAAACCATGAAAGATAGTATGTCCACTGCACGCTTTACAGTTCCTATCCTCTTGTAATTACAGGGTTCTGACGTAATATTATGAATGGCACTTTTAAATTTACAAGCTATATTCTTCTCCAGCTCAGGTTTATGAAGCAAGCATCATGATGGTGCTATAGTAGCTGGTGTAACATGACCATCACATGCTTCTTCCATAAATCTTCTCTTTGAGAAATAGAGGGATGCTTGTAAAAAGTAATATTATGAACACACAAGGGAGAACATTACTAGAAGGCTACAGAGGCACACAAACTGCAAATCAAAAACCAAGGGGCCTGTAAAAAAAAAAATATGCATAGCTATTCATCCTGCAAATCTGCTTGTACATTCTTTTTGTGCGAATTGGGCAAAGATGGATGTTCTTTAGGTTATTTTCTTTTTAGAATAAATGTCTTTTTTTTATTGCAGGCAGTAGTAAAATACTGTATTATAGTCACTAGATGGAGCTTAGGAGCACAAACAATGTAACAATTCTTGAGAATGCTAGTGGGCATTGACATATACTCTACATTTATCCATTGGTTACATATCAGCTAATTCCCTTAAAGTGGTTCTAAAAGCAAAGCACTTTTTACCTTAATGCATTCCCTGCCTTAAGGTAAAAAAATGTCCTAGTAGTAGTATCACTCCACCCCTCCCCAAAATACTTACCTGAATCCTGTATTGATCCAGCACTGTGCTTGTCTGCTCTCTCCTCTTTCTGACAAGCAGCAGAAAGAATCATTGGCTCCTGCTGCCGTCAATCAAATTCAGTAAGTAGAGAGTGTGGGGCAGGGCTGAGCCACGCTGAGTGTGTAAATAGACGCACACAGCGCACCTGGGGAATGAGCCCTCGGGTGTACCACCATAGTAAGTGGCTTCCTATGGTGGCACCCCAAGAAAAGGAGGAACCCAGAGCTGCACCCCAGAAGAGGAAGATCAGGGCTGCTCTGTGCAATACCATTGCATAGAGCAGGTAAGTATAACATGATTGTTATTTTACAAAATAAAATTAATACTTTTAAGCTTTCTCTAGAATTGTTACATTCTATCTCTTGTTACAAAGATTTCCTATGCTTCACAGCTTCATCTGGTGGCCATAATGCAGTATTTATTACTGCCCATAATAAAAGAACATTCAGAAGAGGAAATAGAAAATAGAAATAGAAAATAGAAAGCTCTGTTTTTACCCAATTGAACAGAACGAATGTACAAGCAGGTTCTCTGGACGAAAGGCTGTGCATTTTTTTTTTAATAAATAGATCTGCTAGTCTAAAACCTAAATAGCCGCAGTTCAGGAAATATAAAACTGGGGACAATTACGGTATATGTAAACTCATTCAATAATGTCTCCTATAAGCTTGTTGTTAATACAGTTTTTTTCATTTCAATCCATTTAAATCTGCAACATTTATTAAAATATCAGGTGATCCTGCCATGAAGCAGGTGACAACACCTTGCCCCTGTCTCCAAATTGTTCTCCTGCGTTGTCACCTTGTCACAATTTCTCCCAAATGAAGACTATAAGTGGCCCTGCCAATGCACATGGCCCACTGTTGTCACCATCAGAAAATCTACCCTGGAAAAAAAAATGGAAAATCTCTATCCCTATAAACATTATACAGAATGACCATGCAAAAATAGTAAATTACAATAGCAGATGTTACTAGTAAAACCTATAATTGCATCTTCCACTGAGATGAGATCTATCTTTATTACTATATGAAGGGATCGTAAACCAATTAGAAGATGTAATTGTTCCTGGAAACAATATGGTGCACGATACAGGCATAAAGCATTCATTTCAGGAGGCAGTCCATGTATAAACTCTTCCTGAGTCAAAAATGCAGTACAATTATACTATATTATGCTATGAACTACGTAGGTTGTATTCACAAATATCTTTGATCGGCATATTTCTCTCCTTTACTATTGATCTGTAGTCTTGAAACTGACTTTCAAAGGGTGCACACTTGACAATGACAAAGCATTGTTTTATTGAAGTATAGGTAAATGTTATTTTTTTCTGCCAATGAACTGTTGGTTACATTGCAATATTTATATTTCTTTCATCCCCCTTTAATAAATCTTTTCCGTATGGCTCCAATCCGCAACATAAAGGCCCATCCCCTGTCCTGACACCAGCCCTATAACAGGAGCATGGTTGCCATTCCCGCTTCCCAAAATCAAGTGAGCGTGACAACACACACCTGGTGCTTACTTGTTCACGTAATAGAAGATCCTCTGCTGCTGAAACTGTGAGAGGTGGGACAGCAGGAGTGCCTATCTAAAATTTCACTCCCTCATGGTCACTGGGATATGTAGTCTATGCTGGAAGGCCAGATGATGAATTTTTTATTTTTTTTTTATATTCCAATGGTTTTTATTAATTTTTACACAATATAAAACAGAGGCAATAAAACTCACCCACACAGGGGCTATCAATTGCACAGAAAAAAAAAGCAAAATAAAAGGAAAACAGTGCTCTAACACCAACAGGGCAAAAGGTACGCCCACGCAGGGGCTATCAATGGCACATAAGGTACAAAACATTAATGCAACTGACTCTAACAACTAAAGGCAGCTGTCCAGTCACACCAAAAACAGAGAGAGAAAGAAAGGGGAAAAAAAAAAAGGGGCAAAAAGCAGGGGTCCAAGAGCGCCAGTATCGAACGCTATTACATCCCCAGGCTAGCCGGGGGGAGTGTGGGAAAGGCATATTGCAACCACAGCTCCCATATTTTCAAAAATTTACGGTGGGAGTCGTTGCGGATACTCGACATCTGCTCGTTGAGCATCATAGTAGTCATACGATCCCGCACCCCCTGAAGAGGGACAAACGGACTCTTCCAGACCTGGGCAATTGTTCTCAGATGATGGATTTTGAACACGCACCCATGGATTGATATTTGAAAATGGATTACTTATTAAATTATTAAGCAATTCCATTGTAGGTATAATTTTATGCTAAAATCAATTTTGTTTTAAAATAAGGGTTTAGGTCTACTTTAAATGTCAGCTTTGAAAGTTTCTAAGAAGGCTGAGGCAGCATGTCATGGTCAAAGGTTAGGCTTGGAGACCAGTAGCTATAGCAGTTGAGAGGTTCTCACAGGTCAGCTAGACAAGCAGGTCGCCCTAGTGGATGATGTGGGCTCACTCGTGCTGCGGGGTCTAAGCATTACCCAGTGTTCACCAGAGCTCCTGATGGTGGAAATGGGTTTTGCTTCATGATAGTACCAGGTTGCAGCCCTCAGGATCATTCCACCTGGAGGTGAGCAAGCTGGAGTCCAATAGCAGATATAGCAGGTGGGGATCAAGCAGAACAGTAGTCAGTAAAAAAGCCAAAGGTCGCTAACAAGTGGTTGCAGGTTGGGATCAAGTGGAAGCATAGTCGAGGAACAAGCCAAAGGTCGGTAACGAGGAGCAGTGGTGATAAGAACAGGTATGCAAAAGGAGCAAGATATCATCCGGGGAGAGCACAATAATCTGTCAAACAGGAAGAGCAAAGGCATAGCTTAAATTGCATGGGAGGAGCAAGGAGTTCAAGGTTCACCAGCAACAAGGTACAAGGCAGGATTATCCAGGGGGTTCGGACAGAATGCTGTCCAGCATCTCAGGTGGCCCAACTAGAAACACCTCTGGCTGCCAGATGCAGCAGAGATTGTGTGTCCAGATCAGGGGCAGACTGACCATTTGGAAACTCGGGCATTGCCCGAGGGCCTGGGGTCAGTAGGGGCCACATGAGATGCCCCTGGTACTTTTTTCATAGGCTTTTTTGAGTTTGGGCAAGGACACAGGGGCCCCATGATGCCCTATTGCCCGGGGGCCCCATGAGTTGTCAGTCCGCCCCTGGTCCAGATCCCAGTCCTGACACAGCATGACCTGTTATACACAATATGATCAAATGTAGTGGGATATTTGCAAATTATCAGAGATTTAAAGCAACCTATATCCAGAAACTTCAGGTGGCTGTCATTGCTGATTTTAATTGACGGCCATCATGGCAATCCAAAGGGCTCAGTATTAGATAAATCTTTGATCCAAAATGCATATGCACATCGTAATTATGATTTTACTTTCTATATAATTGTTACAGGTTAGTAGCCCAAAACTGGGAATGAGTACAGATTTGGTCTGAACTTGGATTCAGACCGAAACTCAGAAGGAAGCCGTCTCTCCCGCCCATTGCCATCCAATCAATTTTAGCCAGGGCATTTCAGTGCCCAACAGCGGTACGTAGACAAAGAGATGGGGATGCTAGTGATATCATTGACCTATGATGGCCACATGGTCATATTATTTCAATGTCACTGAGCTATGAATGTCCCGGCCTCAGTTGAGTGGGCAGCAATGGGTGGGAGTAACAACTTTCTTCCCAGTTCGGTCAGAACCCAAGTTTGAACCAAACCTGTGCTTACCCCTACTTGGAATATAAACGAAAACAGGGAGAAAACAAAGCAACAAAAAAAGGTTGGCAATGACAACACCCATACTGTTATAAGTACAGATTTCCTATACATTTTGGTTTGTGGTAGAGGAATTATAAAAAACATGGTTAAAAGTGGAACTTCCATGAATGCTCAAAGGCTCGAAAGTTAGGTGCCAGCTATATTTGTCTAGCCTGGTACATGTACTGCAATATTCTTAAAACTTTTTTTTTTAGAAAATGAATTTAATCAATAATATAATAAAAATATGACCAAAATACATAAACTGATTTTCAGCCTTATATTACGTCGTGTCTACACAAGACAAAAAATAATACATTTGCCTGCTCTACAGTATGTAAGCATGCTTTAAGTGTTTTAATTTGAGCTGTCAGGCACACATCACTCACACTTTCCTTCCAAGCTCAGCTTACTGCCATGGTAAATTGCACTAAGAAAATTGAGCATTAAATGAGGGTAATTAACTTTGCTCTTTAACACATTATTTTTCCTAACACCACAGACCACTCGTCACTCCATGCTATAAGTATATATGCAGATGTGGAACAAAGTTAATGATCTGGCACCAAGAAAAATAATCCAGACTTAACCCCTTAAGATGCAAAGCTGTGCTATGTTGTTCATGCGTTTTAAGCCTGCACAACACATAAAAAGTATTTCTATACATCGAGAGACAGGGAGTCTGGTGCTACAACAGTTAAGAATTCGATTTGTGGTATAGTTATATCCTTGAGGCATTTCCTGCCTTTGAAGTGGGAAAGACACAATTGCAAGTTCCTCAAAACACAATGCTAGAATCAGATTGCATTAAGGAAATTTAATTAGAAATAGCTGCCCGAGCTGTGTTTTTTTTTTCCTTTGGGGGGAGGGGGAATTAATTCTCACCTGCTGTCTGGAAAGTCCCCTGTATGGCTTCTATCTCCCCGATCTCAGTGCAGACCCCCTGCCCATGCATAAGGGTCTGCAAGGGCTTTTCGGCACCTTTGGTGGGATAGCAGCGCAGCCCCGAGCCACATCGGGCAGTGTAGACCCCACATGGCATCCCTTTCTGGAGGGCACAGGTGGCACAGCACCCACAACCGGGTTCTCTCACCAGTTCCAGGCACCCAGTAGGGTCCAGACAACGAATGAGCTTCTCCTGTGAGCAAGGAGGGCACTGTATGGCATCATCTGCAACTCCAAGAGATGCCAGGGAGATGAGGATTAAGGCAAAGTGGCAGTGCCCAAGCATTGTGTGTGGCTGGCCAGTAAGGTTGGAGGTGAATTAGAGGGTGGGCAGATCTGGCAGATTGGTACAGCAGTCACTCAGCAGTCAGCACACAGGAACATGAAATGATCCAGCCTTGACTGTGCTGCTCTCCATAGCAAGAATGAGGGGGACTGAGAATTTACTGCACTGAGCAGATAGATGTGGACTTTATACTGGCTGCAAGCCACTCCTATCTCTAGTCCCATTGCCAGAAGAAAGGGGGAGAGTGTGGGGATGGTGAACGAGACATGCAGAACTTACGGAGCAGTGCAATTGAAGAAACAGAGCAATAGATTAGAAAGAAGGTGAATAAATGCTATAAAAAATAATGACTATAACAATATATAAAATGCAGAAACCCATACCAAGCAACCAGATTGCACCTTTCTCCAGTTTAAAGGAGGTAAAATAATTTGACGTGGTTGGTGTAGGTAAAAGTGTCCATAGACATTAGATCACCATCTGCCAGACTGGCTTTTCTTTTAAAAAAAGGTGAATATGAGTAGCTGGACTTGGATTATTTTGTCCATCAAACAGGCAGCATTAGCTGGACTTGGTGACTGAATCTCAGCAGCTCTACCACAAGGAGGACCTCCTAAAAAAGGGGAAAAGGCCTCCACTAGAAAAATTCATATGACACCAAAAAAAAGAACACCAGCTGGGCATCTTGGGAGTCTGTAAACGTTATTGCCGATAAAAATGGTTTTCCCAAACACACAATAATTGCAACTATTAATGATAAATGATAAAGAGCTCTTTCCAGGTGTTTATACAGTCAGAGTCCCATAGGAAGTTTTTGCCATTTTTTATTCAGGCCCTGATGAAAAGGAAATTGTTTGGCCCCTGAAATGCGTTAGCTGTATTTTATGTTCCTATTGTCTCAATGATATTGGCAATAATGGGCTTATTAGATGACTAGCTGGCAATTTTTTGTCAATCTCAATCTACCCTTTTTTTATGAGGATTCAGCATTGGTGGGGCAACAAAAAACAAGTGAAAGAAACAATAGGGCAGAAAAAAAAACATTGCCCAATTGCAGTCTTTTTCCCCAGCAGCAGGACGGTCTGCAAGCTGCTTTCCCTCCTTCCTCCATTGCCCCTCAATAGGCCCAGTATTACGGATACTATACTCCTCCAAAGGACAGAAGCTGGCACAGGAGACATTGTGAGACAGTCTGATCATCTATGGTCAGCATTACTGCCCTTTGCATGCAGTCCTTCTGTTATTTTAATAAATTTGAAGTTTCTGTAGCACCGTGATCTTTATCATTGAGCTACTTTTAGGACATCTTGAAGAGGATTTCCATTTTTCCAAAGTGGCCTCCCACAGCAAATCAGAAGAAGTGGTTTGCTCGGAACCCCTTAGGCACCTGTTTGAACTGAGCAGCCAAGAAACTCTAGGGCTACTGTGGCTCAGCACATCTGATCAGCCTCCTTAGGAAATCTAGTGCTTGTCAGTGGAGTTGGTCAGACAATGCCTGCCAAGGTCAGGTGAGAAGTGAGGAGAGAGCCGGGTCCTTTTGTTAACTTTACATGTTTATTAAAGTGTGTGTAAATCCGTAATTTTTTTTGTTAGATTTTGGATAGCATAGGGAATGTTTACAGGTTTATGGGTTTTTTCCTAATTGTGAAGTTACTGACCCAGAACCACAGAAGAAATATAACTGCTTGCCGTCCGCCCTATAGCAGAAATACTGCTACAGGGCAGCACGGGTGCGCAAAATCACGTATATATATGTGATTTTGCAGTTCTGGGTAGGGGGTATGCACAAGACGTGCGCGCACCCTACCCGTGCCGTCATTCGCAGCCTCAGCTGTCAATCATCGGGTCCCAACTGTTGATTACTTGCTGGCACCCGGTGATCGCTGACGGGGGGAGAGAATGTTATGTAAACAATACAGTTCTCTCCCCTGTCAGCTCCAGAACACTGCTTAGCAGAGCCACACAAAGCAGTGTGCTTACAGTGTAAAGCCAACCCAGCCCACATAGTAAAACAGCACACCGTTAACCCTTTGATCACCCCACATGTTAACCCCTTCCTGCCCAGTGCCATTAGTACTGTGTCAGTGTTTTTTATTAGCATGGCTGAGCCACACTTTTACCATCTCCCAACCACTCCCCATTATGCTGCAAAGGCACTGCCATCGTAGTAGGGCAGCGGGCGGGTTTTACACAACACCGCACCACTATTGCCATGCTACAGTGGCAGTGCCACAGTACAGAAGAGGCTGTATCTGTCTGTGCCTCATAAAATAGAAATTGTGAGCTTACCTGTGTACTGGGTTCCCATTGCTGCCTGTGCCCTCGGCCACCTCTCTGTTGAACCACCTCCCGCCACTGGGCTACAACCTTTCCTTCCACCCTGTGCAGCAGAGGAAGGGATAATCACTCCGCCAGTGAAAGGCTTTGAGCAGCTGCAGCCACTGATCAGCACTGCAAAATGCAGCGCAGCTTTAGCCACCCACGCCTGAAATTAAAAAAAAGAGTTCCTCTCTGCTCCTCACCTCCTGGGCCCCTCTGCTGAACTGATGGGGCCCAGGGAAAATATAATTATTGTTACAGCAGGGCTGACTTTACTGCTCTATTGGCGGCTCTGGCCGTGGCTGCACCCTAGGCGGCTGCTTAGCTTGCCTAGTGGTAGCGCCAGCCCTGATTGAAGTGTCCTGTGAGTTAAAAGCCTCCTTCTGAAAATGTGTGTTACATGTATTTAATGGCGCTTAGCAGAGTTGTTGTATATATCAGCCTTCCTTAGCGAAGAATAGCTCACAGTTTTAATACAGAGATTGCAATGTCCCATTTTTGCAACATTGGTTTTTGGAAACCTTTTCTTCTGAACCTGACAGAATATTTACCTTTAACCCTCCTTATCTACCCTCTTACAGGTTTGTCTTGTATTTTATCAGAGCACCACTAAACTTTATCTTATTATAAAATGAGCAATTAACATCTTAAGTCGGCCATAGGTGGAGCGATAGTTGAGCCATCGAGTCTCCCACACCAAGAAAGTACTGTAATTACTGCTAGCGGCTAGCAATAATCGCATGTAAAAAAAAAGGACAATTCTTCTGTCAGTTATGGCTGCAATCTTTCTTGGTCTACCTGACCTTGGCTTGGTATCAAGAGATCCCCAAACTTTCCACTTCTTAATAAATGATTTAACAGTACTGATTGGCATATTCAAGGCTTTGGACATCTTTTTATGTCCTTTTCCATCTTTATAAAGTTCCGTTACCTTGTTACTCAGGACTTTTGACAGTTCTTTTCTGATCCCCATGGCTCAGTATCTAGCCTAGTCAGTGCTTCCATGTAAGAGCTAACAAACTCATTGACTATTTATACACTGACACTAATTGCAATTTAAAAAGCAACAGATGTGGGACATTAACCTCTAAATGGCATTGTGTGTCACCTTGTGTGTCTGTACCAAGGCCAAATATTCCAGGGTATGTAAACTTTTGATCCGGGCCATTTGTGTGATTTCTGTTATCATTATGATTTAAAAAGGAGCGAAACAACTATTTGATAATAAATGGCTTCATATGATCATCATCCTTCAATAAAAGAGCATTTTTTGGCATGATCAGTCATATTTTAAATATCAATGCCAAAATTTCACAATTTCTGCCAGGGTATGCAAACTTTTGAGCACAACTGTATATCCCATTGCTCATGGGAGTGTAGCAAGGCAAGTCTTATGAATGGTGGAGGAGGCAGAAGGGGAAGGGCAAGTTGTGCAACGTTCCTGATTTGGATCTGCTGCTTTAATCCTTCACAGAGCCAGGGCAATATCCAGCAGGACATAGCAGAAAGGATTTAGCGCTGATGGAGTCACCTGCAAAGGATGGAATACACACCTTTACACATACTGTATGTAATAATCATAATATGTATATAGTTTTGTATTCCAAAAAATGTTTTTTTACTAAAATTCAACTTTAATGTAATCCAGCGGGAGAAGCCAAAGTTATATATGTAGTGCTTCAGTGGAAAACTGGAAGCTAGATGGGGGTACTGGGAGAGGCAAAATGTCATCTTTTTTTCTACCAAAACAAAACATTCTAGAGATATCCTTTGATCTATCCCTGATTGATTAGTATGTCTGGGAGAAGATTGCTTTAGCAGGGGGTTACTGCACTGGTATTGTGTTCTTGCCTTCCTTGGTGTTTTAGTCCCTTGTCTTTCCTGAGGAGGACCTGCCAACTTTTTCCAGATAGGGAGGAGATAGGACAGGGGTTGACTGTAGCAAATAGAGAGAGATGAAACTGTAAGTCACGTACATGTTTTCCCCTTGGGGAACAATTGGGTAGCCTTTGGGGCAGAAATCCAATCAGGACAATCACCTCGGCACAGCATCACAAGCACCACAGCACCCCTCCATTGGTACCCAACAAATAGGAACCATTGTATAAGACTATTTGATGAACTTTGCCATATTTATTAACATAATTCATGCATTAGACTGCAATTTGTAAATCCCAAGTTGCCATTTGATCTGTAAACTAAATACTAGAGATGAGCGAATCGAAGTATCCGAAGTGGAATTCGAGTCGAATATCGGAAAAATTTCGATTCGTGCCGAATCCGAAAAACAGCCTAATTCGGACGCGCGAATCGAAATTTTTCCGAAAATGGCGGCTGACATGTGCGGCGACGGAGCGGGGATGTCGGGGAAGGCGCGCAGACAAGGCGCGCTGCCCCATAATGCATTCCTCAACGACATGTGATCGCATCAGCCAATCAGCAGCCAGCCAGCCAGCACTGTGTAATGGTCGAGGTATATATAGCGGCCATTTTGGAAATCTTCATTTGCCTGCAGTCATTGAACAGAGGCAGACCGCTCTGTACTAGGGACAGGGACAGAGTTAGGGCCACAGAAACGAGAATTGGGGACAGAGAGAAGTTACTTAGGGACAGAGAACCATTACTCAGGGACACAGACTTGTTAATGAGGGCCACAGAATCGTTATTTAGGGACAAAGAAACGCTAGTTAGGGCCACAGAATTCATACTCAGGGACAGACAGAATTGTTACTCAGTGCCAGAGAATTGTTACTTAGGGCCACAGAAACGTTATTAGGGCCACAGAATTTTTACTCAGGGACAGACAGAATTGTTACTGAGTGCCAGAGAATTGTTACTCAGGGACAGACAGAATTGTTACTGAGTGCCAGAGAATTCTTACTCAGGGCCACAGAATTCATTCTCAGGGACAGACAGAATTGTTACTCAGGGACAGACAGAATTGTTACTGAGTGCCAGAGAATTGTTACTCAGGGACAGACAGAATTGTTACTGAGTGCCAGAGAATTGTTACTCAGGGACAGACAGAATTGTTACTGAGTGCCAGAGAATTGTTACTCAGGGACAGACAGAATTGTTACTGAGTGCCAGAGAATTGTTACTCTCACAGACACAAAATTGTTACTTGCACAGACACAGAATTGTTACTTGCACAGACACACAATTGTTACTCAGGGCCACAGAATTCATACTCAGGGACAGACAGAATTGTTACTGAGTGCCAGAGAATTCTTACTCAGGGCCACAGAATTCATACTCAGGGACAGACAGAATTGTTACTCAGGGACAGACAGAATTGTTACTGAGTGCCAGAGAATTGTTACTCAGGGACAGACAGAATTGTTACTGAGTGCCAGAGAATTCTTACTCAGGGACAGACAGAATTGTTACTGAGTGCCAGAGAATTGTTACTCTCACAGACACAAAATTGTTACTTGCACAGACACAGAATTGTTACTCGCACAGAGACAGAATTGTTACTCAGGGCCACAGAATTCATACTCAGGGACAGACAGAATTGTTACTGAGTGCCAGAGAATTGTTACTCAGGGACAGACAGAATTGTTACTGAGTGCCAGAGAATTGTTACTCTCACAGACACAAAATTGTTACTTGCACAGACACAGAATTGTTACTTGCACAGACACACAATTGTTACTCAGGGCCACAGAATTCATACTCAGGGACAGACAGAATTGTTACTGAGTGCCAGAGAATTCTTACTCAGGGCCACAGAATTCATACTCAGGGACAGACAGAATTGTTACTCAGGGACAGACAGAATTGTTACTGAGTGCCAGAGAATTGTTACTCAGGGACAGACAGAATTGTTACTGAGTGCCAGAGAATTGTTACTCTCACAGACACAAAATTGTTACTTGCACAGACACAGAATTGTTACTTGCACAGACACACAATTGTTACTCAGGGCCACAGAATTCATACTCAGGGACAGACAGAATTGTTACTGAGTGCCAGAGAATTGTTACTCAGGGACAGACAGAATTGTTACTGAGTGCCAGAGAATTCTTACTCAGGGCCACAGAATTCATTCTCAGGGACAGACAGAATTGTTACTCAGGGACAGACAGAATTGTTACTGAGTGCCAGAGAATTGTTACTCAGGGACAGACAGAATTGTTACTGAGTGCCAGAGAATTGTTACTCAGGGACAGACAGAATTGTTACTGAGTGCCAGAGAATTGTTACTCAGGGACAGACAGAATTGTTACTGAGTGCCAGAGAATTGTTACTCTCACAGACACAAAATTGTTACTTGCACAGACACAGAATTGTTACTTGCACAGACACACAATTGTTACTCAGGGCCACAGAATTCATACTCAGGGACAGACAGAATTGTTACTGAGTGCCAGAGAATTCTTACTCAGGGCCACAGAATTCATACTCAGGGACAGACAGAATTGTTACTCAGGGACAGACAGAATTGTTACTGAGTGCCAGAGAATTGTTACTCAGGGACAGACAGAATTGTTACTGAGTGCCAGAGAATTCTTACTCAGGGACAGACAGAATTGTTACTGAGTGCCAGAGAATTGTTACTCTCACAGACACAAAATTGTTACTTGCACAGACACAGAATTGTTACTCGCACAGAGACAGAATTGTTACTCGCACAGAGACAGAATTGTTACTCAGGGCCACAGAATTCATACTCAGGGACAGACAGAATTGTTACTGAGTGCCAGAGAATTGTTACTCAGGGACAGACAGAATTGTTACTGAGTGCCAGAGAATTGTTACTCTCACAGACACAAAATTGTTACTTGCACAGACACAGAATTGTTACTTGCACAGACACACAATTGTTACTCAGGGCCACAGAATTCATACTCAGGGACAGACAGAATTGTTACTGAGTGCCAGAGAATTCTTACTCAGGGCCACAGAATTCATACTCAGGGACAGACAGAATTGTTACTCAGGGACAGACAGAATTGTTACTGAGTGCCAGAGAATTGTTACTCAGGGACAGACAGAATTGTTACTGAGTGCCAGAGAATTGTTACTCTCACAGACACAAAATTGTTACTTGCACAGACACAGAATTGTTACTTGCACAGACACACAATTGTTACTCAGGGCCACAGAATTCATACTCAGGGACAGACAGAATTGTTACTGAGTGCCAGAGAATTGTTACTCAGGGACAGACAGAATTGTTACTGAGTGCCAGAGAATTGTTACTCTCACAGACACAAAATTGTTACTTGCACAGACACAGAATTGTTACTCGCACAGAGACAGAATTGTTACTCAGGGCCACAGAATTCATACTCAGGGACAGACAGAATTGTTACTGAGTGCCAGAGAATTGTTACTCAGGGAAGACAGAATTGTTACTGAGTGCCAGAGAATTGTTACTCAGGGACAGACAGAATTGTTACTGAGTGCCAGGGAATTGTTACTCTCACAGACACAAAATTGTTACTTGCACAGACACAGAATTGTTACTCGCACAGAGACAGAATTGTTACTCAGGGCCACAGAATTCATACTCAGGGACAGACAGAATTGTTACTGAGTGCCAGAGAATTGTTACTCAGGGACAGACAGAATTGTTACTGAGTGCCAGAGAATTGTTACTCTCACAGACACAAAATTGTTACTTGCACAGACACAGAATTGTTACTTGCACAGACACACAATTGTTACTGAGTGCCAGAGAATTGTTACTCAGGGACAGACAGAATTGTTACTGAGTGCCAGAGAATTGTTACTCAGGGACAGTCAGAATTGTTACTGAGTGCCAGAGAATTGTTACTCAGGGACAGACAGAATTGTTACTGAGTGCCAGAGAATTGTTACTCGCACAGACACAAAATTGTTACTTGCACAGACACAAAATTGTTACTTGCACAGACACAGAATTGTTACTCGCGCAGACACAGAATTGTTACTCAGGGCCACAGAATTCATACTCAGGGACAGACAGAATTGTTACTGAGTGCCAGAGAATTGTTACTCAGGGACAGACAGAATTGTTACTGAGTGCCAGAGAATTGTTACTCAGGGACAGACAGAATTGTTACTGAGTGCCAGAGAATTGTTACTCAGGGACAGACAGAATTGTTACTGAGTGCCAGAGAATTGTTACTCGCACAGACACAAAATTGTTACTTGCACAGACACAGAATTGTTACTCGCACAGACACAGAATTGTTACTCGCACAGACACAGAATTGTTACTCAGGGCCACAGAATTCATACTCAGGGACAGACAGAATTGTTACTGAGTGCCAGAGAATTGTTACTCAGGGACACCTAATCGTTGAATTAAATAGTATGTCAGACAACATGCAGAGGAGTGGCAGAGGAGGCAATGTTTTAGGAGCGAGCAGACGTGGCAGCAGAGGAAGGGGTCGAGGCAGCAGTATTCGCAGCCAGAGGCCAGTGCTCCCGGTGTCATCCAGCGGTCGTGTCTCCACCGACAACCCTGCCGTCATTGATTGGTTGGCTCGGTCGTCTTCCTCTTCCCAGGTCACCTCTGACACCTACAGCCAACGGTCGGTGGGTACGTCAGACACAACCGTTAGTTGGCATGGCCCGGGACCAAGCCCACTGAAATCACGTGTCCTCTACCTGCCCCTGTCCTTTGCTGTTCCCTCACCAAGCGAAGTATCGCATGCTGTGGGCTCAGCCCCACTGTACAGTGAGGAAGAGCTAACAGAGGGCGGTCAGGAACGGGGGGAGACATCGGCCTTTTCAGCAGCCAAGCGAACAAGTACTGGCGAGGAGAGTGGCTCGGTAGCCGGTCTAGAGACAGGTCTGTCTCCTGACCCAGACGCAGCCGAGGGGGCTAGTAGTGAGGCGGAGACCCTACTTGATGATGAGGAGGTTGATCGCACTTGGCAGCCTCGTCGTCATCAGGCAATTTCTTCCGCATCATCAGGAGAAGAGGGTGGCAGCTTGGCAGCGAGCAAAACAGTCGGTGGGTTGCCCAGGAGACAGCAGCAGGGTCGCATCAGTGTCAGTGGAGCCAAACGTCCACGGAGTAGAGCACCAGCTCCACTGCAGCCTACCACCACGGCCAGTAGTGGTGCCGGTGCGCACGGAGGAAGTAGCAGTCAGCCAGTGAAGAGTAGCGGGGGCAAAGTTTCCTACTCGGTGGTGTGGCAATTTTTCCTCAAGCCGCCCGAGGAAGTAAACGTAGCCGTATGTCGACTATGTGGCCAGAAATGCAAGCGTGGCCAGGGGGCCCATGTTGGGACTACAGCGTTGCGTCAGCATATGCAGCGTCACCATTCGGTGGCCTGGGAAAACCGTGATAAACATACGGCGGTTCTGCCTGCCCCAGCCCCCGCTCCATCACCCGCTCCGTTACTTGCTCCGTCACCCGACGTCGTCAATCGCCCTCTATCAGCCAGTCAAGGCTCCAACACCTCTGCTGAGGGGAGTTGTCGCTCGTTGGCATCTTCCGCTCGTTCAGATGCTCCTTCTCCTGCTACTCCTCTTCTCGGATTCCGTCAACAGTCTTTCTTGGAATCCGTATCCAAGAGACAACAGTTTGCGAGCACGCACCCGACGGTGCAAAAGCTGAACGTCCTCCTGTCCAAGTTGCTGGTGCTGCAGTCCCTCCCTTTCCAACTGGTGGACTCAGCACCTTTCCGAGAAATGATGGCTTGTGCCGCGCCGCGGTGGAGAGTGCCAAGCCGTCATTTCTTTGCCCAAAAGGCAGTGCCAGCCCTGCATTCACATGTAGAAGAGATGGTGGGCCAGTCTTTGAGCATGTCGGTCTCTGCCAAAGTGCACGGCAGCGCCGACGTGTGGAGCTGTAACTACGGTCAGGGACAGTACATGTCATTTACGGCCCACTGGGTGAACGTGGTGCCGGCACAGCCGCACCAGCAACTTGGACAGGTCACGACGCTTTTGCCTCCACGTTTGCACGTCCTTGGTCCAGCAAGCATGTCCGCCTCTACCACCTCTTTTTCCGCCGTGTCCTCAGCCGCCACCCCCGTGCCAAGTCCCATTACCCGACCGGCATATCACATGTGCAGGGCGCAACGGTGTCACGCTGTGCTGCACCTGGTATGCCTTGGCGAACGTAGTCACACAGGGGAGGAACTGCTGAGTGTAATGAACAGAGAAATCGACAGATGGCTGTCTCCGCGCAAACTAAAAATCGGAACCATGTTGACTGACAACGGAAAGAACATGGTGTCTGCTCTGCGTCAAGGAAGGTTGTGCCATGCGCCATGCATGGCTCACGTGTTCAATCTGGTTGTCAAGCGGTTCCTAAAATCCACCATCCCACTGCAAGACATCCTTAAAATGTCACGTAAACTGTGCATGCATTTCAGCCATTCCTACACCGCAAAGAACACCCTCATTGAGCTGCAGCGGCAGAACGGAATTCCACAGCATCGCCTGATCTGCGACGTTGCAACAAGGTGGAATTCAACCCTACACATGTTAGACCGCCTTTACGAGCAGCGAAAGGCCATCACCGATTTCCTGATGTTACAAGCGGATAAAGGTACTCCCCTGTGTAACTTAGATGTCAGCCATTGGCAGCTCATGCGTGACACCTGCCGCTTGCTCAGGCCCTTTGAGGAGGCCACGCTATTCGTGAGTCGGCAGGACTATGGGATGAACGACGTCATTCCTCTGTTGCACGTCCTGGAACAAATGCTGTTAACAATGGCTGGTCAGGGTGCGGTAGACGTGGCGCACAGATCTCAACGCCACATGACCCCTGTGGGGGCAGGACAGGAAGAAGAGGAGGAGGTAGAGGAGGACATTTGTGCTCAGGAATTATTGAGTGAAATGGGTGGTTTTTCCACTCAGCGGACAGGAGTGGAGGAGCAGGAGCATCTGGTAGAGGAGGAGGAGGAGGAGACAGAGGACCCAGACGCACCGTGGCAGTATGCTGTGGAGATGGAGGCAGGGAGTCCCTCGCATTCCTTGGCACAAATGGCCCATAGCATGCTCGGTTGCTTGCGTAGCGACAGCCGAATAATAACCATCAGACAGAGGGATGACTTTTGGCTGTCCACCTTGTTGGACCCTCGCTACCGGTCCAAAATGGTGGCCTTTTTCACACCTGCTGAGAGGGAGGCCAAAATTACGTACTATAAAAACCACCTATGTAGTCAGTTGGTCTCTGCCTTTGTGCGCCAACGTCCATCCTCAGACACTGTGGGCCCTGTGCGCTCGCGTTCCGCTGGCATGGCAGCAGGGGAGGGGTGGGGTGGTAGGAGCAGTGGCAGCTCCACCAGCAGTGGCTGCCTCAGTCTGCAGTCGATGATGAGTAGCTTTCTTCACCAGCGCAGTGAGGAAACTACTAACCAGCCGCAGCAGCAGCAGCAGCATCAGGTGGACCTGGAGCAGGAGCTCAAACAACAGGCTTGGGCCTACTTGGACAGCACCCTGCCAACCGAGGTAGACAATCCCCTTGACTACTGGGCAACGAAACTTGACCTTTGGCCCCAACTAGCTGAATTTGCCCTTGAAAGGCTGTCATGCCCGGCCAGTAGCGTGGCATCGGAGCGCGTGTTTAGTGCGGCAGGAGGTATTGTAACTCCGCGGAGGACACGACTGTCCACCCAAAGTGTGGAGAGACTCACGTTTGTGAAAATGAATCAGGCGTGGATTAGTCTGGATTTCAAACCACCAGTTCCTGACACAACTGACTAAATCCGCCATGAATCATGCCTCAAACATGTGCCACTTTCAGGTCTCCTCACACTGCTGGTGTGTTTAATTTTTTGACATAGGGTGCTGGCAGATTACGGGCCTCCTATAGCTGCTGCCAGGCCCCTAATCTGCCATAGGCCCCTATATACCGCCTCCTCATGCTGCTGCCAAGTCCAGAGTCTCTCATGGGTCCCTGTACGGCCTCCCATTGCTGCTGTCTCCATCGCCACACTCTGCTGCCATGTGCCACTTTCAGGTCTCTTCACACTGCTGGTGTGTTAAATTTTTTGACATAGGGTGCAGGCAGATTACGGGCCTCACATAGCTGCTGCCAGGCCCCTAATCTGCCATGGGCCCCTATATACCGCCTCCTCATGCTGCTGCCAAGTCTAGAGTCTCTCATGGGTCCCTGTACGGCCTCCCATTGCTGCTGTCTCCATCGCCACACTCTGCTGCCATGTGCCACTTTCAGGTCTCTTCACACTGCTGGTGTGTTAAATTTTTTGACATAGGGTGCAGGCAGATTACGGGCCTCACATAGCTGCTGCCAGGCCCCTAATCTGCCATGGGCCCCTATAAACCGCCTCCTCATGCTGCTGCCAAGTCTAGAGTCTCTCATGGGTCCCTGTACGGCCTCCCATTGCTGCTGTCTCCATCGCCACACTCTGCTGCCATGTGCCACTTTCAGGTCTCTTCACACTGCTGGTGTGTTTAATTTTTTGACATAGGGTGCTGCAAGATAACGGGCCTCACATAGCTGCTGCCAGGCCCCTAATCTGCCATGGGCCCCTATATACCGCCTCCTCATGCTGCTGCCAAGTCCAGAGTCTCTCATGGGTCCCTGTACGGCCTCCCATTGCTGCTGTCTCCATCGCCACACTCTGCTGCCATGTGCCACTTTCAGGTCTCTTCACACTGCTGGTGTGTTAAATTTTTTGACATAGGGTGCAGGCAGATTACGGGCCTCACATAGCTGCTGCCAGGCCCCTAATCTGCCATGGGCCCCTATATACCGCCTCCTCATGCTGCTGCCAAGTCTAGAGTCTCTCATGGGTCCCTGTACGGCCTCCCATTGCTGCTGTCTCCATCGCCACACTCTGCTGCCATGTGCCACTTTCAGGTCTCTTCACACTGCTGGTGTGTTAAATTTTTTGACATAGGGTGCAGGCAGATTACGGGCCTCACATAGCTGCTGCCAGGCCCCTAATCTGCCATGGGCCCCTATAAACCGCCTCCTCATGCTGCTGCCAAGTCTAGAGTCTCTCATGGGTCCCTGTACGGCCTCCCATTGCTGCTGTCTCCATCGCCACACTCTGCTGCCATGTGCCACTTTCAGGTCTCTTCACACTGCTGGTGTGTTTAATTTTTTGACATAGGGTGCTGCAAGATAACGGGCCTCACATAGCTGCTGCCAGGCCCCTAATCTGCCATGGGCCCCTATATACCGCCTCCTCATGCTGCTGCCAAGTCCAGAGTCTCTCATGGGTCCCTGTACGGCCTCCCATTGCTGCTGTCTCCATCGCCACACTCTGCTGCCATGTGCCACTTTCAGGTCTCTTCACACTGCTGGTGTGTTTAATTTTTTGACATAGGGTGCTGCAAGATAACGGGCCTCACATAGCTGCTGCCAGGCCCCTAATCTGCCATGGGCCCCTATATACCGCCTCCTCATGCTGCTGCCAAGTCCATAGTCTGTCATGGTCCCTGTACGGCCTCCCATTGCTGCTGTCTCCATCGCCACACTCTGCTGCCATGTGCCACTTTCAGGTCTCTTCACACTGCTGGTGTGTTAAATTTTTTGACATAGGGTGCAGGCAGATTACGGGCCTCACATAGCTGCTGCCAGGCCCCTAATCTGCCATGGGCCCCTATATACCGCCTCCTCATGCTGCTGCCAAGTCCAGAGTCTGTCATGGTCCCTGTACGGCCTCCCATTGCTGCTGTCTCCATCGCCACACTCTGCTGCCATGTGCCACTTTCAGGTCTCTTCACACTGCTGGTGTGTTAAATTTTTTGACATAGGGTGCAGGCAGATTACGGGCCTCACATAGCTGCTGCCAGGCCCCTAATCTGCCATGGGCCCCTATATACCGCCTCCTCATGCTGCTGCCAAGTCCAGAGTCTGTCATGGTCCCTGTACGGCCTCCCATTGCTGCTGTCTCCATCGCCACACTCTGCTGCCATGTGCCACTTTCAGGTCTCTTCACACTGCTGGTGTGTTAAATTTTTTGACATAGGGTGCAGGCAGATTACGGGCCTCACATAGCTGCTGCCAGGCCCCTAATCTGCCATGGGCCCCTATATACCGCCTCCTCATGCTGCTGCCAAGTCCATAGTCTGTCATGGTCCCTGTACGGCCTCCCATTGCTGCTGTCTCCATCGCCACACTCTGCTGCCATGTGCCACTTTCAGGTCTCTTCACACTGCTGGTGTGTTAAATTTTTTGACATAGGGTGCAGGCAGATTACGGGCCTCACATACAGTTGTGTCCAAAATTATTCAACCCCCAATGCTGTAAAGGGGTTTAGGGACTATAGTGTACATTTGGAATTGTATTCAGAATCAAATCCTACAAGGACGTTGTAACTACCCAAATGCAACTAAAATGACATCAATTGTTTATGTAATACAGTAGTAAATGGTTCTTATGTGGTTTCTTCATTGCCACAATTATTCAACCCCTTAAAGACTACCACTCTGAAGAACAGAGGTTCATACAGGTGCTTTCCATCAGGTATTGAAAACACCTGTGGATGTCACCGAGCAGCAATCAAGCATAATAAGCACCAATTAGGCAGCTTTAAAATGACTGTGATACTCAGCTCCTTCTAGACATTTACTGGTGTGGTTACAAACATGGTGAAGGCAAGAGAATGGTCCAGGAAGACAAGAGAAGAGGTGATTTCTCTTCACAGGAAGGGCAATGGCTATAAGAAGATTGCAAAGATGTTAAACATACCAAGAGACACCTTAGGAAGCATCATTCGCAAATTCAAGGCAAAGGGCACTGTTGAAACGCTACCTGGTCGTGGCAGAAAGAAGATGCTGACTTCGACTGCTGTGCGCTACCTGAAGCGTAGAGTGGAGAGAAGTCCCCGTGTGACTGCTGAGGAACTGAGAAAAGATTTGTCAGATGTGGGTACAGAAGTTTCAGCCCAGACAATAAGACGCACACTGCGTAATGAAGGCCTCCGTGCCAGAACTCCCAGGCGTACCCCCTTGCTGTCTCCAAAGAATAAGAAGAGTCGACTGCAGTATGCCAAAAGCCATGTGGACAAACCACAAAAGTTGTGGGATAGTGTTCTGTGGACTGATGAAACAAAATTAGAACTGTTTGGGCCCATGGATCAACGCTATGTTTGGAGGAGGAAGAACAAGGCCTATGATGAAAAGAACACCTTGCCTACTGTGAAGCATGGTGGAGGGTCAATCATGCTTTGGGGCTGTTTTGCTTCTGCAGGTACAGGGAAGCTTCAGCGTGTGCAAGGTACCATGAATTCTCTTCAGTACCAGGAGATATTGGATGGAAACGTGATGCAGTCCGTCACACACCTGAGGCTTGGGAGACGTTGGACCTTTCAACAGGACAATGATCCCAAGCATACCTCCAAGTCCACTAGAGCATGGTTGCAGAGGAAAGGCTGGAACATTTTGGAGTGGCCATCGCAGTCACCAGACTTAAATCCGATTGAGAACCTCTGGTGGGACTTAAAGAAAGCAGTTGCAGTGCGCAAGCCTAAGAATGTGACTGAACTGGAGGCCTTTGCCCATGAAGAATGGGCGAAGATACCCGTAGATCGCTGCAAGACACTTGTGTCAAGCTATGCTTCACGTTTAAAAGCTGTTATAACTGTAAAAGGATGCTGTACTAAGTACTAAGATTGAATGTCACTTGGGGGTTGAATAAAACTGATAATGCTGTGAGCACAGAAAAGACATTTGTGGTTATTTCATTATAACTGTTATGTTATATTTGTCTGACCTACAAGTGCCTCTTTAATGTAAATGTAAGCAAGATGACTGAATGATCAAAAGCAATGTCAAACTGGCCAAAACACTCAATTTCAGTGGGGGTTGAATAATTTTGGACACAACTGTAGCTGCTGCCAGGCCCCTAATCTGCCATGGGCCCCTATATACCGCCTCCTCATGCTGCTGCCAAGTCCAGAGTCTGTCATGGTCCCTGTACGGCCTCCCATTGCTGCTGTCTCCATCGCCACACTCTGCTGCCATGTGCCACTTTCAGGTCTCTTCACACTGCTGGTGTGTTAAATTTTTTGACATAGGGTGCAGGCAGATTACGGGCCTCACATAGCTGCTGCCAGGCCCCTAATCTGCCATGGGCCCCTATATACCGCCTCCTCATGCTGCTGCCAAGTCCAGAGTCTGTCATGGTCCCTGTACGGCCTCCCATTGCTGCTGTCTCCATCGCCACACTCTGCTGCCATGTGCCACTTTCAGGTCTCTTCACACTGCTGGTGTGTTAAATTTTTTGACATAGGGTGCAGGCAGATTACGGGCCTCACATAGCTGCTGCCAGGCCCCTAATCTGCCATGGGCCCCTATATACCGCCTCCTCATGCTGCTGCCAAGTCCATAGTCTGTCATGGTCCCTGTACGGCCTCCCATTGCTGCTGTCTCCATCGCCACACTCTGCTGCCATGTGCCACTTTCAGGTCTCTTCACACTGCTGGTGTGTTAAATTTTTTGACATAGGGTGCAGGCAGATTACGGGCCTCACATAGCTGCTGCCAGGCCCCTAATCTGCCATGGGCCCCTATATACCGCCTCCTCATGCTGCTGCCAAGTCCAGAGTCTGTCATGGTCCCTGTACGGCCTCCCATTGCTGCTGTCTCCATCGCCACACTCTGCTGCCATGTGCCACTTTCAGGTCTCTTCACACTGCTGGTGTGTTAAATTTTTTGACATAGGGTGCAGGCAGATTACGGGCCTCACATAGCTGCTGCCAGGCCCCTAATCTGCCATGGGCCCCTATATACCGCCTCCTCATGCTGCTGCCAAGTCCATAGTCTGTCATGGTCCCTGTACGGCCTCCCATTGCTGCTGTCTCCATCGCCACACTCTGCTGCCATGTGCCACTTTCAGGTCTCTTCACACTGCTGGTGTGTTAAATTTTTTGACATAGGGTGCAGGCAGATTACGGGCCTCACATAGCTGCTGCCAGGCCCCTAATCTGCCATGGGCCCCTATATACCGCCTCCTCATGCTGCTGCCAAGTCCAGAGTCTGTCATGGTCCCTGTACGGCCTCCCATTGCTGCTGTCTCCATCGCCACACTCTGCTGCCATGTGCCACTTTCAGGTCTCTTCACACTGCTGGTGTGTTAAATTTTTTGACATAGGGTGCAGGCAGATTACGGGCCTCACATAGCTGCTGCCAGGCCCCTAATCTGCCATGGGCCCCTATATACCGCCTCCTCATGCTGCTGCCAAGTCCAGAGTCTGTCATGGTCCCTGTACGGCCTCCCATTGCTGCTGTCTCCATCGCCACACTCTGCTGCCATGTGCCACTTTCAGGTCTCTTCACACTGCTGGTGTGTTAAATTTTTTGACATAGGGTGCAGGCAGATTACGGGCCTCACATAGCTGCTGCCAGGCCCCTAATCTGCCATGGGCCCCTATATACCGCCTCCTCATGCTGCTGCCAAGTCCATAGTCTGTCATGGTCCCTGTACGGCCTCCCATTGCTGCTGTCTCCATCGCCACACTCTGCTGCCATGTGCCACTTTCAGGTCTCTTCACACTGCTGGTGTGTTAAATTTTTTGACATAGGGTGCAGGCAGATTACGGGCCTCACATAGCTGCTGCCAGGCCCCTAATCTGCCATGGGCCCCTATATACCACCTCCTCCTGCTGCTGCCAGGTCCAGAGTCTCTCATGGGTCCCTGTACGGCCTCCCATTGCTGCTGTCTCCATCGCCACACTCTGCTGCCATGTGCCACTTTCAGGTCTCTTCACACTGCTGGTGTGTTAAATTTTTTGACATAGGGTGCTGCAAGATAACGGGCCTCACATAGCTGCTGCCAGGCCCCTAATCAGCCATGGGCCCCTATACCGCCTCCTCCTGCTGCTGCCAGGTCCAGAGTCTCTCATGCCATGTGCCACTTTCAGGTGTCTTCACACTGCTGGTGTGTTTAATTTTTTGACATAGGGTGCAGGCAGATTACGGGCCTCACATAGCTGCTGCCAGGCCCCTAATCTGCCATGGGCCCCTATATACCGCCTCCTCATGCTGCTGCCAAGTCCAGAGTCTGTCATGGTCCCTGTACGGCCTCCCATTGCTGCTGTCTCCATCGCCACACTCTGCTGCCATGTGCCACTTTCAGGTCTCTTCACACTGCTGGTGTGTTAAATTTTTTGACATAGGGTGCAGGCAGATTACGGGCCTCACATAGCTGCTGCCAGGCCCCTAATCTGCCATAGGCCCCTATATACCGCCTCCTCATGCTGCTGCCAAGTCCAGAGTCTGTCATGGTCCCTGTACGGCCTCCCATTGCTGCTGTCTCCATCGCCACACTCTGCTGCCATGTGCCACTTTCAGGTCTCTTCACACTGCTGGTGTGTTAAATTTTTTGACATAGGGTGCAGGCAGATTACGGGCCTCACATAGCTGCTGCCAGGCCCCTAATCTGCCATGGGCCCCTATATACCGCCTCCTCATGCTGCTGCCAAGTCCATAGTCTGTCATGGTCCCTGTACGGCCTCCCATTGCTGCTGTCTCCATCGCCACACTCTGCTGCCATGTGCCACTTTCAGGTCTCTTCACACTGCTGGTGTGTTAAATTTTTTGACATAGGGTGCAGGCAGATTACGGGCCTCACATAGCTGCTGCCAGGCCCCTAATCTGCCATGGGCCCCTATATACCGCCTCCTCATGCTGCTGCCAAGTCCAGAGTCTGTCATGGTCCCTGTACGGCCTCCCATTGCTGCTGTCTCCATCGCCACACTCTGCTGCCATGTGCCACTTTCAGGTCTCTTCACACTGCTGGTGTGTTAAATTTTTTGACATAGGGTGCAGGCAGATTACGGGCCTCACATAGCTGCTGCCAGGCCCCTAATCTGCCATGGGCCCCTATATACCGCCTCCTCATGCTGCTGCCAAGTCCAGAGTCTGTCATGGTCCCTGTACGGCCTCCCATTGCTGCTGTCTCCATCGCCACACTCTGCTGCCATGTGCCACTTTCAGGTCTCTTCACACTGCTGGTGTGTTAAATTTTTTGACATAGGGTGCAGGCAGATTACGGGCCTCACATAGCTGCTGCCAGGCCCCTAATCTGCCATGGGCCCCTATATACCGCCTCCTCATGCTGCTGCCAAGTCCAGAGTCTGTCATGGTCCCTGTACGGCCTCCCATTGCTGCTGTCTCCATCGCCACACTCTGCTGCCATGTGCCACTTTCAGGTCTCTTCACACTGCTGGTGTGTTAAATTTTTTGACATAGGGTGCAGGCAGATTACGGGCCTCACATAGCTGCTGCCAGGCCCCTAATCTGCCATGGGCCCCTATATACCGCCTCCTCATGCTGCTGCCAAGTCCATAGTCTGTCATGGTCCCTGTACGGCCTCCCATTGCTGCTGTCTCCATCGCCACACTCTGCTGCCATGTGCCACTTTCAGGTCTCCTCACACTGCTGGTGTGTTGAATTTTTTGACATAGGGTGCTGGCAGATTACGGGCCTCCTATAGCTGCTGCCAGGCCCCTAATCTGCCATGGGCCCCTATATACCGCCTCCTCATGCTGCTGCCAAGTTCAGAGTCTGTCATGGGTCCCTGTACGGCCTCCCATTGCTGCTGTCTCCATCGCCACACTCTGCCATGTGCCACTTTCAGGTCTCCTCACACTGCTGGTGTGTTGAATTTTTTGACATAGGGTGCTGGCAGATTACGGGCCTCCTATAGCTGCTGCCAGGCCCCTAATCTGCCATAAGCCCCTATATACCGCCTCCTCATGCTGCTGCCAAGTCCAGAGTCTGTCATGGGTCCCTGTACGGCCTCCCATTGCTGCTGTCTCCATCGCCACACTCTGCCATGTGCCACTTTCAGGTCTCCTCACACACTGCTGGTGTGTTGAATTTTTTGACATAGGGTGCTGGCAGATTACGGGCCTCCTATAGCTGCTGCCAGGCCCCTAATCTGCCGTAGGCCCCTATATACCGCCTCCTCATGCTGCTGCCAGGTCCAGAGTCTCTCATGGGTCCCTGTACGGCCTCCCATTGCTGCTGTCTCCATCGCCACACTCTGCCATGTGCCACTTTCAGGTCTCCTCACACTGCTGGTGTGTTCCATTTTTTGTCATAGGGTGCTGGCAGATTATGGGCCTCCCATAACTGCTGCCAGGCCCCTAATCTGCCATGGGCCCCTATACCGACTCCTCATGCTGTGACGTTGCAACAAGGTGGAATTCAACCCTACATATGTTAGACCGCCTTTACGAACAGCAAAAGGCCATCACAGATTTCCTGATGTTAAAAGCAGATAAAGGTACTCCCTGTGTAACTTAGATGTCAGCCATTGGCAGCTCATGCGTGACACCTGCGCTTGCTCAGGCCCTTTGAGGAGGCCACGCTATTCGTGAGTCGGCAGGACTATGGGATGAACGACGTCATTCCTCTGTTGCACGTCCTGGAACAAATGCTGTTAACAATGGCTGGTCAGGGTGCGGTAGACGTGGCGCACAGATCTCAACGCCACATGGCCCCTGTGGGGGCAGGACTGGAAGAAGAGGAGGAGGTAGAGGAGGACATTGGTGCTCAGGAATTATTGAGTGAAATGGGTGGTTTTTCCACTCAGCGGACAGGAGTGGAGGAGCAGGAGCATCTGGTAGAGGAGGAGGAAGAGGAGACAGAGGACCTAGACGCACCGTGGCAGTATGCTGTGGAGATGGAGGCAGGGAGTCCCTCGCATTCCTTGGCACAAATGGCCCATAGCATGCTCGGTTGCTTGCGTAGCGACAGCCGAATAATAACCATCAGACAGAGGGATGACTTTTGGCTGTCCACCTTGTTGGACCCTCGCTACCGTTCAAAAATGGTGGCCTTTTTCACACCTGCTGAGAGGGAGGCCAAAATAACGTACTATAAAAAACACCTATGTAGTCAGCTGGTCTCTGCCTGTCTGCGCCAACGTCCATCCTCAGACACTGTGGGCCCTGTGCGCTCGTGTTCCGCTGCCATGGCAGCAGGGGAGGGGTGGGGTGGTAGGAGCAGTGGCAGCTCCACCAGCAGCGGCTGCCTCAGTCTGCAGTCGATGATGAGTAGCTTTCTTCACCAGCGCAGTGAGGAAACTACTAACCAGCCGCAGCAGCAGCAGCAGCATCAGGTGGACCTGGAGCAGGACCTCAAACAACAGGCTTAGGCCTACTTGGACAGCACCCTGCCAACCGAGGTAGACAATCCCCTTGACTACTGGGCAACGAAACTTGACCTTTGGCCCCAACTAGCTGAATTTGCCCTTGAAAGGCTGTCATGCCCGGCCAGTAGCGTGGCATCGGAGCGCGTGTTTAGTGCGGCAGGAGGTATTGCAACTCCGCGGAGGACACGACTGTCCACCCAAAGTGTGGAGAGACTCACGTTTGTGAAAATGAATCAGGCGTGGATTAGTCTGGATTTCAAACCACCAGTTCCTGACACAACTGACTAAATCCGCCATGAATCATGCCCCAAACATGTGCCACTTTCAGGTCTCCTCACACTGCTGGTGTGTTCCATTTTTTGTCATAGGGTGCTGGCAGATTACGGGCCTCCCATAGCTGCTGCCAGGCCCCTAATCTGCCATGGGCCCCTATACCGCCTCCTCATGCTGCTGCCAAGTCCAGAGTCTCTCATGGGTCCCTGTACGGCCTCCCATTGCTGCTGCCTCCATCGCCACACTCTGCCATGTGCCACTTTCAGGTCTCCTCACACTGCTGGTGTGTTCCATTTTTTGTCATAGGGTGCTGGCAGATTACGGGCCTCCCATAGCTGCTGCCAGGCCCCTAATCTGCCATGGGCCCCTATACCGCCTCCTCATGCTGCTGCCAGGTCCAGAGTCTCTCATGGGTCCCTGTACGGCCTCCCATTGCTGCTGTCTCCATCGCCACACTCTGCCATGTGCCACTTTCAGGTCTCCTCACACTGCTGGTGGGTTCCATTTTTTGTCATAGGGTGCTGGCAGATTACGGGCCTCCCATAGCTGCTGCCAGGCCCGTAATCTGCCATGGGCCCCCGTACCGACTCCTCATGCTGCTGCCAGGCCCGTAATCTGTCATGGGCCACTGTTGTCGCTTGTTGGCATATTCCGCTCGTTCAGATGCTCCTTCTCCTGCTACTCCTCTTCACGGATTCCGTCAGCAGTCTTTCTTGGAATCCGTTTCCAAGAGACAACAGTTTGCGAGCACGCACCCGACGGTGCAGAAGCTGAACGTCCTCCTGTCCAAGTTGCTGCTGCCAGGCTCGTAATCTGTCATGCGCCCCTGTACCGCCTCCTCATGCTGCTGCCAGGTCCAGAGTGTGTCATGGGCCCCCGTACCGACTCCTCATGCTGCTGCCAGGCCCGTAATCTGTCATGGGCCCCTGTACCGCCTCCCCATGCTGCTGCCAGGTCCAGAGTGTGTCATGGGTCCCTGTACGGCCTCCCATTGCTGCTGCCAGGCCCGTAATCTGCCATGGGCCCCTGTACCGACTCCTCATGCTGCTGCCAGGCCCGTAATCTGTCATGGGCCCCTGTACCGCCTCCTCATGCTGCTGCCAGGTCCAGAGTGTGTCATGGGTCCCTGTACGGCCTCCCATTGCTGCTGTCTCTATCGCCACACTCTGCCATGTGCCACTTTCAGGTCTCCTCACACTGCTGGTGGTTTCCATTTTTGTCATAGGGTGCTGTATGGCCTCCCATTGCTGCTGCCTCCACCGCCACACTGTGGCTCCACACTCTGGTTTTGGCCCCGTGACTGCCCAAATGAGTGAAGTGTGCGGTGATTCTAAGATCGACGGCACTCATCTGCATGTCATACTGACTGACAGTATTATTTCTCTTCCCCAGCAGACTCCAAGGGCATTTAAATTAAAGGTACAGTGTTCTGCACTAATATTAAGTCTCTCTGAAGCCTAGAAACACCCTTTTTTAAGTTAAATTCACAGCGAATTTATTCGACTCGAATCGAATATTGTCCACGAATTCGCCGAATCAGTCGAATCGAATTTTTCATTTCTTCGCTCATCTCTACTAAATACGTTTTCAATAATAAGCCTAAAATCAAGAAATGTTTCATTGATGTGTTCAGTAGTGGTATTAAGCATATGGAGTGAAGTTCTAATCTTTCAACAGTCAAGTATGTTGAGTTACGCTGGATTGGTCACAAGGTCTCTGTGAGATGCAAAAGGCTCAGCCAATACCCAGGAGGACAGAGAAATCTAGCAGTTGGTTTGGGATGGGATTGAGTGGTGGTATGCTAATGGAGGGTCTATCAGTAGTGATGGTCAGGAAGGTTCCTCAGGTACATGTGCATCAGGGCCCCCATTCTTATGGGTCTCAGATTTTCCCCATTCTTATGGACTAGACCTGAATCCATTGGGAGTTGAGGCCTTGTGAGCTAAGTGTAATTATTGATTTCTGACCAGGCCTAGGGCCAAAGTAATGTAAAATATGAGTTGTGTAGAGCCTCGGATCACCACCCCTGTGAAGCTAAATTGTGAGATCCTGTGCTGGAAATTGGCTTAAAAACCCAGTCACCAAAGGGCCCTTTTACGTGCTGCATGCAGTAGACTTTGCCTAGCCAATCAGAGTTTGAAGATAGGCAGATAGTCTTTTACCTTGCTGTATAATCTGACTAAAAACAGGCAGCGGTGGTGCAGTCACATGTTCAAAGGATGGAGGATTCCTCCCTAGGGTAAACACTCAGGTCAAAAGGGGAGATAGAAAGATTCTATACCAGTCTTTCTCAAGCTTTTTACTCAATGGGATCATTAGAAATTATTTTCAGGTCTCAGGGAACTCATGCTAAAACCAATTCATTGTGGGTTACTTAGAAAAATGCTCCTTACATTGGTTGCCAGTGCGAAGAATTTCCTTTTTACTGAATGCCACCCTAACAGCTAAAATGATCATTGGTGTCATGCCACTGGTTCTGCCAAGTGATGTTGGTCCTGGATCTTTATAAGCATCATCAAATGGAATGTCAATTAGCCACTAATCAAGGTACCTCTAGCAAACTCTGGAGGAACCCTAGACATCCACAGAAACCTTGTTGAGAATAGCTGATTTATACTAAGGTCCTAAGTGGTTGAGTAAAAACAAAAAAAGGTTATTCACTGCTAAAAGGTGCAGAGTTCAGGAAGAAAGCTCAGATCCCTTGATACATTGAGAGCTCCCCATGCTCTGTAGGAACTCTGTTATTAATGACATATTCTTTTTTTGGATACTTTCAATCATTATTAATTTCAGGTACTTATATATAGTGCTGTCAATTTACACAGTGCTTTACATATATATTGTACAGTCACATCAGTCCCCAACCCTCAAGGGGTGAACAATCTAAGGTCCCTAACTCACATTCATATACAAGGGCCAATTTAGGCAGGATTCAATTAACCTACCAGCATGTCTTTGGAGTGTGGGAGGAAACCCACACAGGCACAGGGAGAGCATGCAAACTCCAGGCAGGTGGTGCTATGGTTGGGATTTGAACTAACGACCCTAGTACTGCCAGGTGGAAGTGCTAACTATTTAGCCACTGTGCTGCCCCAACCATTTAGCGACTGTGCTGCCCCATCATACTTGTGATAATCATCATACTTGTGTCAGCCCTAGCAACTTTCCCAACTATCTCTTATATTTTTTTAATCTGTCTTAAAATGTAGACGTTGATTGGTTATGTAATATTAGTCTTTTCAGGTTTTTCAGTTAAGTGATAGAATGCATGAATTGAAGGAAAACACTGCACAAAGTACTGTACATTAGCCTTTGCAAATAATCTCTCGCTCCATTGCTTTCTTTTAATTATCCAACTTGAACTAAAATAGCATCTTTAAACTACATGCACATTTGTGCATTTACATGTGCCAGAACTTCAGTACTCCACACCTGTCAAATTTGGCAGAGTTGACAAAGGGGAGATCACATCTCCTGTATTCATTTGAAAGCTCTAACACTTGTTAAAAAAGCTGGATGCTGCTTGAACTATTTTCCACTTTCAGAGTACACTAAAGGCCCCCTTATGTACAGGAGATGCAATTCTGACATGTGAAAATTGCCGAGCTCGGCTATATCTCTGTGGTGAGCTCCTATTGCAGCTTGAGGATATAAAAACGGATGTTTGTAAAATACATAAGCCTGGTTGGTTCTAATACATAATAAAGACACTTTCCTTTCATTTGTAAAATACTCATTTTCACGATGTGCTAAAGATCTATCTGTGTCACCCGATATGTGTTCTAGATTAGAGTGGGCATCATTTCTCAAAACTTGAGGTTTTCTTGCTGCATATTTTTGTTAAAAGGAAATTCCACCCAAAAGTGATTTTTTTTTTTAGGTGAAGCCTACTGAGTCAGCCTTTGGCTTCTAAAATGCCAAGGACACTCCAACAATGAGATCCCTCTGCTATTATTCTCAAATATGTTTTGTTCACCTGGGATTGAGTGTTCCCAGTCATCCTTGAGTGCTCTAGCCCCTCTTGTTACATTCTCCATTAAATAAACAAAAAAATCCCACAAGGACAGCATGCCTTCCTCATATTGACCATTGAAGGTGTGTAGATGCAGGAACTTGAGCACAAAGATGTCAGAATATAGAACATCCAAGAGTTAAAAATTCATAAGATGTTTTATCTCTCCACTATTTGCCCAAATAGATATATCAGTTTTGTGAGAATTGAGGCCCCTTTCACACTGGTGGACTCTGCCAGTGGATCCACCTGCTCAGCACGGAATCTGTCTGCTGATCCCTGCTGAGCAGGCAGATAACAGGACCGTGTCCACTCTCATTATGCAGAACGGACATGGACACAGCCCGTTGTCCTCTACTGGCAGATATAAATGGACCTGTCTGTTTAGATCCAACTGTCATCTGTTCCAATCCTATCTGTCTGTTTTTAGCACATAGGATTGGATTGGATACAGGCGGGTGTAAATGGACACGTCTGTTTACATCCGCAGCTCCCTAGAGGACAGTGGATGGTATGATTGGGTCCACCAGAAAAATGGACAGGCGGACTCAATCAGTCCACTCATGTGAAAGGGGCCTAAACATTTAAGTATATTGGTATACTATAAACAATATAACAAAGTATAAGTCACATAATTTACATTTTCAGAAAATACGTTTCTCAATTTGTGTCATCTAATCAGATTTCAATGCAGTGTAGCACCCTTCCAGATAGGCTGTTAGGTAAATTTCGGTTTTGCCTCATTCTGTAATCAGGGGAGCAGCAATTGTTTGGTTTGCTTTGTCGGGGCTTCACAGGCTTTTGTTGATTGCTTCCCCTTGTTTCCAGAAGTTTCTGAAGCTTAGGGAGGGAGAATGCAAATGACCAGACTGGGGAGGAATGCCCAGATGGTGGCTGGGATTCCGGTAAACAGCCTGGAGCCCTAGAGAGATTGTCTTTTTCTCCCAAGAGGGAATGGATCTGTGAGCTGGGGAGGAGGGGAGCTGTTTGCCTATGGAGCTCTTAGAAATGGATAGTGGAATACTCTACACTGCACCTATGCACTGATTTTGTTCAAGGATCCTTTCAGTAGAGCCTTTCTGTGCTGCACCTCAATTCATGGTCCCCAACCATGAATGTATAGACTGTTCCAGTCTACCATTACCTGTGCTATAACTACTTCATAGTCCCCAGCCATGAACCTATAGACCAAGGGTAGGCAGCCTTTGAGAGGCGAAGATCTACCTGAACAACATGAAAGAAATCAAAGATCACTGGAGTTCGGCGCCCTTTTTTTCTTTTAAATTACAAGCAAGGCCTAACTAAATAGTAAGATAAATGTAGAAAAATATAATAAAAGAAATGTCACTGTAAAAATATAAACTTAGCCTGTCTTAAAAGTGGACAGTGTTAGTCAGTAGAGCAGTGGAGAGTTTCAGTACGGCAGTGGACAGTATCAGTACGGCAGTGGACAGTATCAGTAGAGCAGAGGTTGGTGTCAGTGCAGCAGTGGATAGTGTCAATAGGGCAGTGGATGGTGTCAATGGAACAGCAGATGAGAAAGTAGGGCAAAGGTAATGTCAGTAGAACAGTGGACAATCTCAGTCAGTAGAGCAGTGAACAATGTCAGTAGTTTTTTTATTTTTTAATATTTTATTTTAATTTAAATTTTTTTACAAATTTTAATTTTTACAATATTTTTTATTATTTACACTTTTTTGGAGCCTTGTTGGGGGGCTTTTGGTGAAATATCAGGGGTCTAAAAAAGACCCCTCACAATTCACTTTTGAGATAGAGAAATGTATTGAGGACACTAATTCTTAACCACCTCCTGTCCGGCCGTTGTATATAAACGACGGTGGCAGTGCAGGGTCGGATGGCCGTTTATAAAATGCCTCGCCGCCCCCTGCTTGTGCGCGCTCCCTGGGAGCGTGCAGCACCGCGATCTGGTGCTCGCTGTGTCCTCCACAGTGGAACACCGATTGTCGTACGGGACCTCTGTGCGAGGTTTTGATCATGTGATCACTGATTGGCCAATCAGTGATCATATGAACAGTAGTAAGCAAAATGTCACTTCTGACATCATTGCTTACTACTTGTGAAATCTGTGAATGATCACAGAGCTCACATAGTACAAGGCTATTCACAACAGCCTTGCACCATGTGACAAGCTGTGACCAATCACAGCTCACACAGTAGTTCTCAATGGCTGCAAGAATACAGCCAGAGAGGAGAAATGATTGCTTTTACAGCCTTTATGGGTGTAAAAGCAATCAGTGTAAAAAAAAAAAATTCTTCATCACCCCCTACAAGTAGTACAGTGTCACCATGGTGACACTGTACTGCTAGGGTGACAGTATGTAAACAAAAACATAAATAATAATATAAAAAAATAAAATAAAAATATAAAAAAAGTTTAAAAATTATAATTTTTGGCTATAAACTAATTTGGATTATTTTTTTTTTACTAAAAAGATAAACGGAATAAATTTTGGCCAAGATTTATGATGAAATATTTTTTTGAAAAAATGTATAAGAAAAACACTTTTTTTCAAAATTTTTGGACTTTTTCATTTACATAGCAAAAAAAATAAAAATCTCAGTGGTGAATAAATACCACCAAAATAAAGATTTATCTGTCTCAAAAAAAATGCTAAAAAATTCATATAGATACAGTGTTGCATGTCTGCGCAATTGTCATTCAAAGTGTGATAGCGCTGAAAGCTGAAAATTGGCCTGGACAGGAAGGGGGTAAAAGTGTCCGGACTTGAAGTGGTTAAATTCCTCTCTCTTTAGCATCAGCTGCACTGAAGATGAATAAACAAGAAGCGCTGTATAGAAGGCTCCTGTTCATTCACAAACTGAAGCATAATAAACAGTTTCAGTTATGAATGAACACATTGAGTGATCGGCTTGGAAAGGAGGGGTGTGGGGGGGAGGTGGCATTTACTGGTACCGATCTCCTGTGCTTTCCTCCTGCAATCACCGAAAGCTGGCTGGAGGGAGAGGAGGAGAGGTGGGTACCAGTAAAAACTGCCTCAGTCGCTCCTCTTGTCCAGGATCACAATCTACCCATCACCTGCTGGTGATCAACAGGTACATTGTGATCGATGGGTTGTAGACCCCTGCTATAGAGATTTCCAGTGTACCTGTTACTGAGCAATAAGTGTCCTCTGCTAACAATACCTAACATTTTAGAGTATCCCACATCATCCTAAATCCCCTCCTGTTACAAGTTTCTAAAAGCAAATAAACTTTAAAAAGACAACCCCTGGACTGTTAAGTGAGCTGGAATGAATGGAATGTTGTGTGCCTGGCTGTCTCTGCACTGTTTTGGTAAAGAACCTGCTAATCTACAGTGGCTCCTTTGGGGGTAGCGCTACATCAGTATGGAAAAATATGCAAATTTAGAATCTGACTGTTGTTATGGACAGTACTGGGGTGGGCATACTATTTGCCCAAGTTGTACAGCTGCACATGAGCCCTCTGGGGCTTTACGGCCCATTTATACTAGAGGTGGCTTGGACAGGTCTTGGGACCTCTTCCATTTGTTACATAGACCTGAACACTACTGACTTCTGTGAGATGCCGAAGACATCCTTCATGGGGCACTTGTGTCCAGGGCTGAACCTCTGGCCGTAGTCGCAGGTAACCACCAGATGTGCAGATACATGCATACAGAGGTGGACAGCCATGGCTCCTGCCAAGTCTGTAATTGCTTTGTACAGGCTTCCTGGCTGGTACATACTTGAGAGTATATTTTCAAGAATTTGCTGTCCAGCCCTATTCGGATATGTGAATAAAGCCTAAACGTTGTCTTGGCTCAGTAATTGGTTCAGAGTATGACATCTTCAGAAAGGTGTTTTTAGCCGTGTCTGCCATGCTATCTGCACAAGTACAAGACAGTAAAATTCTGAGGTCAGAGCCCAAGCTATCACCCAGCCTGTCTACGAAGCACAGATTCGATAAACATGAATTCAAGAGGAAACTCAAAGTACTGCTATTGTTCTTCTGGATCGGGAAATGCCAGTTAAGATGATTTGGTCCTGTACCAAGCATGTCCACATGGGAGGAGACCATGGAACAGGCTCCTATCACATTGACGGAATGAAATACAAACGTTTCAAAATTTTGGATGGAGTAAGGAAGAGTTAGAACCTCTGTCAGGTTTAAAATGCTGTGTTTCCATAGAGTAGACTTTCCTGGAGACCATAGGAGAAAGGCTCCTATCACATTGACGGAATTAAAGACATACGTTTTAAAATTTTGGATAGAGTAAGGAAGAGTTAGAACCTCTTTCAGGTTTAAAATGCTGTGTTTCCATAGAATAGATTTTCCTGTTCTGCCAATCTTCAAATATTCAGGAAGCGAGAGGGAATCTCCACAGTGGCAACATAGACAGCAATAAAAACTCAAGGTTCCTATCACTCCTATCACATTGATGGAATTAAAGACATACTTTTTAAAATTTTGAATAGAGTAAGGAAGAGTTAGAACCTCTGTCATGTTTAAAATGCTGTGTTTCCATAGAGTAGACTTTCCTGGAGATCATAGGAGAAAGGCTCCTATCACAATTATGGAATTAAAGACATACTTTTCAAATTTTTGGATAGAGTAAGGAAGAGTTAGAACCTCTGTCAGGTTTAAAATGCTGTGTTTTCATAGAGTAGATTTCCCTGTTCTGCCAATCTTCAAATATTCAGGAAGCGAGAGGGAATCTCCACAGTGGCAACACAGACAGCAATAAAAACTCAAGGTTCCTATCACTCCTATCTCATTGACCGAATTAAAGACATACTTTTAAAATTTTTGGATAGAGTAAGAAAGAGTTAGAACCTCTGTCATGTTTAAAATGCTGTGTTTCCATAGAGTAGATTTTCCTGGAGATCATAGGAGAAAGGTTCCTATCACATTGATGGAATTAAAGACATACGTTTTAAAATTTTGGATAGAGTAAGGAAGAGTTAGAACCTCTGTCAGGTTTAAAATGCTGTGTTTCCATAGAATAGATTTTCCTGTTCTGCCAATCTTCAAATATTCAGGAAGCGAGAGGGAATCTCCACAGTGGCAACACAGACAGCAGTAAAAACTCAAGGTTCCTATCACTCCTATCTCATTGACGGAATTAAAGACATACTTTTTTAAAATTTTGGATAGAGTAAGGAAGAGTTAGAACCTCTGTCAGGTTTAAAATGCTGTGTTTCCATAGAGTAGACTTTCCTGGAGACCATAGGAGAAAGGCTCCTATCACAATGATGGAATTAAAGACATACTTTTCAAATTTTTGGATAGAGTAAGGAAGAGTTAGAACCTCTGTCAGGTTTAAAATGCTGTGTTTCCATAGAGTAGATTTTCCTGGAGACCATAGGAGAAAGACTCCTATCACATTGACGGAATTAAAGACATACTTTTCAAATTTTTGGATAGAGTAAGGAAGAGTTAGAACCTCTGTCAGGTTTAAAATGCTGAGTTTTCATAGAGTAGACTTCCCTGTTCTGCCGATCTTTAAATATTCAGGAAGCAAGAGGGAATCTCCACAGTGGCAACACAGACAGCAATAAAAACTCAAGGTTCCTATCACTCCTATCTCATTGACGGAATTAAAGACATACTTTTTCAAATTTTGGATAGAGTAAGGAAAAGTTAGAACCTCTGTCAGGTTTAAAATGCTGTGTTTCCATAGAGTAGACTTTCCTGGAGATCAAAGGAGAAAGGCTCCTATCACATTGACGGAATTAAAGACATACTTTTCAAATTTTTGGATAGAGTAAGGAAGAGTTAGAACCTCTGCCAGGTTTAAAATGCTGTGTTTTCATAGAGTAGATTTCCCTGTTCTGCCAGTTCTTAAATATTCAGAAAGCAAGAGGGAATCTCCACAGTGGCAACACAGACAGCAATAAAAACTCAAGGTTCTTATCACTCCTGTCTCATTGACGGAATTAAAGACATACTTTTCACATTTTTGGATAGAGTAAGGAAGAGTTAGAACCTCTGTCAGGTTTAAAATGCTGTGTTTTCATAGAGTAGATTTCCCTGTTCTGTCGATCTTCAAATATTCAGGAAGCGAGAGGGAATCTCCACAGTGGCAACACAGACAGCAATAAAAACTCAAGGTTCTAATCCTTCCCTACTAGAACTTTAATAAAAAAAATGGTTGGAACTTGGCTTTAAATCTTCCAGCTGGCCTAGAGGCATGATGCTATTCCTTAGAAAAAAATGGACTCCCTGGCTAGGTAAAGGGAACTCTGTTCCAGCCTGGACCGCCAAATACCCCAGACACAGGTTTCCACAGCTTCGCTCTCCAAGAAAATTTCTGCTATAGGCTCTCCCAGGTGGCGGGAGAAGAAAGGTTACAGAGCCAACACTGACAGATGGTGTAGGCCATGTTCATTCTAACAGCGCAAAGTAAAAGTTTTGCTTAAATATATCAGTATACAGCATGCTGAACTAAAACTGGCAATTTAATAGAGTGATTCAACTTTCAATTACATTTTCAAAATCACAAAGTTTCCAGAAGAATGAAACGGTGGTTTTGGCTGACCACAAGAAGATGGGATTGACCCAATCTAACCTGGTGGAAAAATCTGATGGCTTTTGACAATTTGATCTTTCATTTAGCTTGAAGCTATCAATTTATTGCAATGCAGTACAAACATCTGAATGGTCTCTTAAACTGATGAATATATGCTTTTCAAAGGGTTTTTCCAGTACTATAACTTAGCTTCACGTGACATAATTTCTTGAAGAGCTTTTCCATTCTTTAATAAAAAAAAGGAAATTCTATGCATATACACCCCACCCTATCTGGTATGCTATGGTCTGGAGCCAGGAGCTCAGTGCTAACAGCACCACTGTTACCTTCACTATATTGGCTTTGGCAGCAAGAAGTAAAAGTAGAACTTAGGCTACCAGCAGGCTGAACAAAATTAACTAACATATTTGTGTGGATGGAGGAAACCCTTCGCTGAGACATTGTATTCTGACAGTGGTACCCACAGCTGTCGTTATACATTGATCAGTGGATGTAGGTGATTGGCTTACTTGAAAATTTTGAAACACCAAACAATTATATATCTTTAAAAGCAGAGGCCATGTAGAATAAAATGTTGGCAGTTGCAGTTTTTAACCACTTGCCGCCCACCCAAGGTACTTTTACTGTGGCTGGACGGCTTCTCCAAGATCAGCAAAGTAAATATACGTTGCCTAGCACATGTGCACTGGCACACTGCTCCTGTGACCTAAGTCAACCTGAGACAGCGGATTTCTGTTCTCAGGACCCGGCTACTTTGAGCGGCCAGAGTATCTTGTGATCACTATACGATCAAATGATCACAATTTAAACAAAACTGTTATGAATGATATTACTAGTCACAGCACCCTGTACCATGTGATAGCTGTGGGCCAATCATAGCATGTCAACAGCAAGTGAGCTGTCATGAATGAAAAGCCATTCATGACAGTTCAAAAATACTGTTTATATCAGTGATCATCTCTTTATTCTCTAGGGCTTCTGCTTAATATATATTGTAATATGGGGAATGGTAGAAGCAATTTTTGTACAGTGAGTCCATGTCAAACAGGCATTATTGTTAAAGTGTTACTAAACCCACAACAGAAAAATCAGTCTGTATATGCAGTAAAGCATGCTTGTTATACTCACTGTGGAACCTAAGGGGTTAATCCTCCACATTATGTTAGAAGGCTGTTTAATCCTGTCTTCTCTGATCCTCCCCATCTTCTACTGTTCCCAATCGGTCTGCTGATAGTACAGAGCTCTAGGAGTCACTCTGCACATGCTCAATTTACTGTGTATTGCTAGAGAGTTTTTATATTTTTTGGGGAGTGCATGTGATCAGCACTGGGCCAATCAACACTGCGCAGACAGAGGGTCAGGGATCAAGCAGCTTCATAGGGCAGTCAGAGGGGAATGAAAACTCCTACAAGCTTTACCAGTGCTCAGCTGGACACTGATGGAAGTCACAAGACTGCTATATACTGCTGATGAGGAAAAAGGTAAAAAAAAGGTGGAGCTTCTGCGTGTGATGTCATCACGTTCTTTGGAGGGACGGTGGCCATTTTCTTGGTTGGAAACTTAATACAAATGCTGGTAACCATCCATAACAATGTACGAGTAACTTGAAATTAAACAGGGTGAATTTATTACTCAAATACTACACTATGAGTGATTTTTTTCTTTTATCCTTTACTTAAATGTTGGACAAGAGTACTCTTTTAGGACCAACTTCAGATTCTAAAATGGAAAGATTGATATTAACCTGGATGAGGACTGCTGATTCCATGATTCATATGTTCATCTCCCATTGGAGTTGCCTATATTGACCGGTGTAATTCGGTCATAATTTCTGGTAAGAGGCTAAACCATTTGGGTGTTCTGGTGATGGTGGATCGCGGGAATATTATTGGGACTTTATGAATTGAAACTTTTTATGTTTTATTGGAAATTTGTGTTTGTGATTAGCACTGCATTTTTTGTATTTTGTATTAGCAGCTTATATTTACTAAAAATAATTGCATTTCCATGTTCTGTGTACTGTGGGAGACCAGATAGAGTGAATTCAGGGTCCTGGGTTTAGTATCACTTCAAGGGCACTTTTATTAAAAGGGAGAAATCAAAATAAAAGCAAAAGTCCACTCATTATTCCCACAGAAGGATTTCAACATCATTCAGCAAACATAAAATGAAAAATACCAAGCCACCTGGCTCTCTGATTAGCAGTACCTCTGCTTGTTTTGGTCTTCCAGACCACTTGCTATTCAGGCTCTCTCTCTTGGTAGGTGACAGAACCTTGCTGTTCAGGTCCATATGGTCTCTTGACAGGGTTTTGTCAGTCTCTCCAGAGACTCCCAAAATTCTATCCAGCCCCCTGGGCTCACTGGCCTCTACAATTTCCTCAGTCTCCCAGACTGTGTCTTGGTCTTCCATACTCTCAGAGCTGGCCAAACTTTCCCAGTCCTTGGGTCCAGAATCCCCCTCACATGGGTTGTAGTCTCCACTAGGAACTCACAACTATCCTGACAGGCATCTGTCTTCAAGCAACTCCAACTCCCACCGCCTACTGCTCTCACCAGCCCATCGTTATAAGGGCTGTGTGCACCTAGGCACACACCCTGCTGGTTATCTACAACACCCAGACACACGGATGGAGATTCCATCCCGCCAAAGACACTTAGGAATCTTCAAACTACAGAACCCCATTTGGAACTACCAAGATCCAGAGAAAGCTGCAAAATCATTTTTCTCCACTCCCAATCTATGCTCTGTAGCATTGGAGTTAGCAGACATGCAAACTATGTGTCTTTTCCCTGGCCATTTTCGTAGTGACAGAGCCTCACACTGTCACAATACAAATAATGTTTGGGGATTCTAAGTAATTTAGATGTCGATTTTTACATATATGTGACAAGTGTCAGAATTGGCTTTGGGGTCAAGTTGTAAAGGACTTTTGCTTTTTTACCTGCTTCCTGTCTGGCCTATTGTAATATGGCGGCCGGGTGGGAGCTCTCCTGTTCTGCGTGGACGTTATATGACATCCTCCCAGGATCGCACCCCACAGGCCGAGCTGTGGCCCAATCTGTCACCCGCTGTGTCCATTAGACACAGTGGATGACAGACCAGTGTACCGGGCTGTATCCGGTACCATGTGATCGCTGTTATCAATCACAGCAGATCACATGACAATTGTACACAATGGATGGCTTCCATTAATACCATTCTGTGATTGGTCACAGTGATCACATGCTACAGACTGTGTAAATCACAGCCCATCTGCACCATGTGATTAACTGTGGGCAATGACAGCTAATCACAATAGTACACACTGAATGAATGGATTTCATTCAGACAAAATTTGTTGCTTATAACAGTGATTATCACTGTCATAAGCAACCATAGTGTGTAAAAAGACCCCCCCCCCTCCCAGAGTAGTACAGTGTTACTATGGTAACACTGTATTGCTCTGGTCACAGTACATAAAAACAATCGTTAAAAAAAAAAAAATGAAATAACTTTTTTTTTTTTAAATGTAAAACTTCACATACTGTCCCCAATCAGTGTCCCTGATCACCAACACACCAGTTATTTGATGAATCTGCACTGCAATTATGTAAAAAAAAATGTGAAAAAAAATGTGAAAAAGGGGGTAATTTGGGAAGTATTTGTACTGTCCTGGCATTTTTGGGCCTCAAGAAATGAGATAGGCCGACAGTACATCAGGATTGATTGGTCATATATATATATATATATATATATATATATATATATATATATAGGTTATGGACTCCATAACTTTCCTACAGACTAAAAAATATACATTGATTTGGGTTATTTTCACAAAAGAGATTTAACAGAATACATTTAGGCCTAGATTTATGAAGAAAGATTATTTGCAACATTTTATAACAGAAACAAAGAAAAACGCATTTCTTTCAAAATTTTTAGTCTTTTTTCATTTATTTAGCAAATAATAAAAACATAATAGTGATTAAATACCACTAAAAGAAAGCTCTACTTTTGTGAAAAAATTATAACAAATTCATTTGGGTACCGTGTTGCATGACGTAATTGACGTGACAGCGTTGAAAGCTGAAACTTGGCCTGGGCAGGAAGGTGGATAAAAGTGTCTGGTTTTGAAGTGGTTAACTTCGACCTTAGAAGGTTATTAAAATTTCTGCTCCCAGCCAGAGGTTTCTTTTTTTTTTTTGGATCCTGTTCCCAGGACAGTACTCAGCCCCCTATACCATTTGTTTGACAATCCCTTGCCTAGTAGCCTAGAAAATGGCAATTACTGTTTTTTAACATTCGTATCTTATTGACTTCAGTGGGGTTCGGTTTCGGCACCCGAATATTAGTTATGTTCTGGAAATCTGCCTCAAACTGAACCCAGGTATGTTCAGATTGTTCCTAATAGCAGGGGCGGACTGACAACTCATGGGGCCCCCGGGCAATAGGGGATCATGGGGCCCCTGTGTCCTTGCCCAAACTCAAAAAAGCCTATGGAAAAGGTACCAGGGGCATCTCGTGGGGCCCCCTACTGACCCCGGGCCCTCGGGCAGTGCCCGAGTTTCCAAATGGTCAGTCCGCCCCTGCCTAATAGTGACAACAGTGGAACATGCTTTTCCATCTTGTGTGTAAGAATGGCTGCCTGTCATCTCGACCAGGAGTGAATGCGACATCGTGATAACGCAGGAGCACAACTGGGACACAGTTGACACAACCTAACAGAAAGGGCCTAATCAGGCAGCACAGTGGCTAAATGGTTAGCACTTCCTCCTGGCAGTACTGGGGTCATTGGTTCAAATTCCAACCACAGCACCACCTGCCTGGAGGCTGCATGTTCTCTCTGTTCCTGTGTGGGTTTCCTTCAGGTCCTCCAGTTTCCTCCCACACTCCAAAGACATGCTGATAGGTTAATTAGCTCCTGTCTAAATTGGCCATAATATGTGTATGTATGAATGGGAGATAGGGACTTTAGATTGCATGCCCTTTGAGGGTTAGGGACTGATGTGAATGTAGTATACAGGGGCGGACTGACCATTTGGAAACTTGGGCACTGCCCGAGAGCCCGGGGTCAGTAGGGGGCCCCATGAGATTCCCCAGGTACCTTTTTCATAGGCTTTTTTGAGTTTGGGCAAGGACACAGGGGCCCCATGATCCCCTATTGCCCGGGGGCCCCATGAATTGTCAGTCCGCCACTGGTAGTATATATGTAAAAGCACTGCATAAATTGATGGCACTATATAAGTACCTGAAATAAATAAAATAATAAATAAGGACCTTCAAGGTGGGATCATTATGCATTCAGAAAATAAAAGCTGCAGACTTACGACAACTGAAAAAAGTTATTGAAATGACATCAACATGTACAGATTATGTAAGATTTAATGATTGGCTATACAGTTGTGTCCAAAATTATTCAACCCCCACTGAAATTGAGTGTTTTGGCCAGTTTGACATTGCTTTTGATCATTCAGTCATCTTGCTTACATTTACATTAAAGAGGCACTTGTAGGTCAGACAAATATAACATAACAGTTATAATGAAATAACCACAAATGTCTTTTCTGTGCTCACAGCATTATCAGTTTTATTCAACCCCCAAGTGACATTCAATCTTAGTACTTAGTACAGCATCCTTTTACAGTTATAACAGCTTTTAAACGTGAAGCATAGCTTGACACAAGTGTCTTGCAGCGATCTACGGGTATCTTCGCCCATTCTTCATGGGCAAAGGCCTCCAGTTCAGTCACATTCTTAGGCTTGCGCACTGCAACTGCTTTCTTTAAGTCCCACCAGAGGTTCTCAATCGGATTTAAGTCTGGTGACTGCGATGGCCACTCCAAAATGTTCCAGCCTTTCCTCTGCAACCATGCTCTAGTGGACTTGGAGGTATGCTTGGGATCATTGTCCTGTTGAAAGGTCCAACGTCTCCCAAGCCTCAGGTGTGTGACGGACTGCATCACGTTTCCATCCAATATCTCCTGGTACTGAAGAGAATTCATGGTACCTTGCACACGCTGAAGCTTCCCTGTACCTGCAGAAGCAAAACAGCCCCAAAGCATGATTGACCCTCCACCATGCTTCACAGTAGGCAAGGTGTTCTTTTCATCATAGGCCTTGTTCTTCCTCCTCCAAACATAGCGTTGATCCATGGGCCCAAACAGTTCTAATTTTGTTTCATCAGTCCACAGAACACTATCCCACAACTTTTGTGGTTTGTCCACATGGCTTTTGGCATACTGCAGTCGACTCTTCTTATTCTTTGGAGACAGCAAGGGGGTACGCCTGGGAGTTCTGGCACGGAGGCCTTCATTACGCAGTGTGCGTCTTATTGTCTGGGCTGAAACTTCTGTACCCACATCTGACAAATCTTTTCTCAGTTCCTCAGCAGTCACACGGGGACTTCTCTCCACTCTACGCTTCAGGTAGCGCACAGCAGTCGAAGTCAGCATCTTCTTTCTGCCACGACCAGGTAGCGTTTCAACAGTGCCCTTTGCCTTGAATTTGCGAATGATGCTTCCTAAGGTGTCTCTTGGTATGTTTAACATCTTTGCAATCTTCTTATAGCCATTGCCCTTCCTGTGAAGAGAAATCACCTCTTCTCTTGTCTTCCTGGACCATTCTCTTGCCTTCACCATGTTTGTAACCACACCAGTAAATGTCTAGAAGGAGCTGAGTATCACAGTCATTTTAAAGCTGCCTAATTGGTGCTTATTATGCTTGATTGCTGCTCGGTGACATCCACAGGTGTTTTCAATACCTGATGGAAAGCACCTGTATGAACCTCTGTTCTTCAGAGTGGTAGTCTTTAAGGGGTTGAATAATTGTGGCAATGAAGAAACCACATAAGAACCATTTACTACTGTATTACATAAACAATTGATGTCATTTTAGTTGCATTTGGGTAGTTACAACGTCCTTGTAGGATTTGATTCTGAATACAATTCCAAATGTACACTATAGTCCCTAAACCCCTTTACAGCATTGGGGGTTGAATAATTTTGGACACAACTGTAAATCCACTTTAAATTGATTTTCTGGACCTTCTGCTCGTTCACTATGAAAAATAAACTGGCTTAAATTTTGGATCAAGTTGAGAAACTGACCGTGACTGTTATGTTCTGGATCTCCAAACATTTTCTTAGAATATAGAAGTCAGGGGAACCATTGTTTGTGGTTTTTGGAAATAACGCAACATTCTTGACATAACAAACACGCTTATTATAGTGGTGGTTGATGATGTTGTTGTTTAGTTACATAAACTGTCAGATGACAGTCACTATGACTCCACAATTTTAATCTTATATGCACAGCAGTAGATTTTCCTTCCAAATTGGTAGATCCAAAAAAAAGTGTATGCTCCTCGGAAGATCACGAATTATCACAAAAAAGTTTTAATTTTCCTGAAATGTTGGTGAAAATTAGGGTAAATTATGGCAAAATGCATTGTAGTCAGTTGGGAAAGCAAAATTAAAGTAGTTCTAAAGGCTAAAAGTTTTTTTTATAACTTTAATGCATTCTCTGCATTAAAGTAAAGAACCTTTGCAATGTTGCCCCCAGCCCCCCCTCCCCAAATACTTACCTAATCCCAATCCATTGCTGTGCTGTTCTACGCCGTGCCTTGCCGTGGTGCTCTTCTCTCTCTCTCTCCTCACTGGACATGGAGGCAGCAACAGAAGCCATTGGCCAGTGAGGAGGGAGCAGGTGGGCGGTGCTGAGCGTGGAATATACACACACAGCCTGCACCATTTGCCTCATTTAATGTGCTTGCTATGGAGGAAGACTCTGAAAAGAAGGAGCAGACAGCGCTGGCGGGAGACCCGAGAAATGGAGGTTTGGGGCCACAGAGCAGGCAAGTATAACATAAAGTATAACATAAAAAAAATATGTTTAGTAACCCTTTAAACCGAGTTCCAGTAATTTTTGTGTTTATTAAAAGTCACCAAAAGCTACAAAAACTGTAGCTGTGACTTTTAATAAAGACACACTCAGAGAAAATTGGTCTACAGAGAACACTAAATAAAATAAAGCTACTCTAAATATACCCCCACCTCACCATTTTTCCTGTTTTTTTAACACATTTCTTCTAAGCAGTGGAGTCTAGATTACTTTTTGCATTCTTTTTGTGCAACAACTACTGTTAATCAGCAGATTAATGGTGTAACACTGCCCCTCAGGAGTCGCTAGCGATTTGGGTCCCTCTATAGTCCTGCACAGCCAGGCAACACACATTTCCCTCCAGCCTTGCACTCCAGAGACAGTAAACAGTCCGTGAACATTTTTTTGGGGATTTTATTAGGGGATTGAAACCTGGATGGGGATGAGGGATACATTGGACACCCAAGGAACTGTAAAACGGAAGACAAATTCCTGGAATTATGTACAAGTACTCAGAAGGGTTTTCTCTTCTTGGAGAGTTATCCAGCTTCTCCTTGTGTACCACCTCAGACCCCAGATCAAATCTCCTCTTCACCCAGCTGAGGGAATCTTTGGGCAAGGGGACCCAGAAGCTGCCACCTTAGATGAAACCAGTCCCAGATGAGGGCTAGCCAGGTTTCCCACCCAAATGCCCTTTCCCGGCCCAGGGGATGTGTGTTTACTCACTCAGTCTCTCCTGCTAGCTAGTGGATTGGTGGCTGCCTTCAGACCTTACCCTTGGCTGATTCCTTCCCTACTTCTTAGCATGTCCTTCCACAGGGGACAATGAGGCTGAGAGATCCTCACTTCCACCTCCTCCACCTGTAGGTAGGCCTCTCTCCTTAACCGCCTCCCAGGCTCCACACTCCATCTTCCACCCAAATTCACCTGCTGCTGAGCAGGCTCCATTACTCTTAAGGGCTGTCCTGACCCCATGCAAGCCTCCCGCTTGCGGATTGGCCAGGATCCCTTGAGAGTGCAGACCAGCTCCTCCTCACCTCCGCCCACTGAATTCTAAAGACTTCTCCAAGTCTCTAGATCAGGGGGAGGTATCAGGGAACTGATCTGCAGAGCCTCTCAGCCCTGACCAAAATTTGATGCCACTGGCTATTTCACCAGGCTGCTATTCAACTTCTAACTAAATTATAATTAACCTAGCTCCCCTAGCTAACTAAGAGAGTGCACCCATGGCAAAATCATCCATCTCGTTGGTAATTAGGGATTCAGTTATACCAGGGTGATCTGTTATGGTTGGTTTAAAACACGCGCGTCATGACGTGTTATATTGCCTGTTTTGTGTGTTGCATTAAAGTAGCCCAAGTTAAAGTGTATGTAAACTGCAACAATGAAATTGTCTTGCTTGGATTTTTTTGGTCTGTTAAATATACCACTAAAAGTGCTTTGCTATACATGTTTAATAGGTTAAATAAAAATACCTGTTGATCTTGCCAGAGATCTTATGAGCTGGTGACCTCTATATTACAGACAGTAGTGGTGTGGTGAGTTTCTGTAGTCCTGGTTTCTGTTGCCCTGATATAAAAGGATAAATGTACAGCGCTGAGTGAACTATCGGCGCTTTATAAATACTGTATAATAATAATAATAAGTGAGCATTCTAAATCTTGGACAGGAAGTGTGTTGCTGGCAGAATTACCAAGGAAAAAAGAGCCTGAAAAAAAATGCAGCTACATATTTATTGTTGCTTATATCTTTATTGAGGAAATCTCCTCTTACTATCTCCTGTATCATCAGGGCAGGATTTGTGGGTACATCTTACAGCTTTTGAACAAAAAGGGTCCCTAAAATGTAACCAGACGCTCACAACTTTTTACAGCCTTTTCCACAAAAAAAGAAAGGCATGCCTGGTGAATTGGCTAAAATTGTAACCATTGGTGGCTTTGTCTGCACCATCTGGCTCTACAATCTTCAACTGAAAAATTTCGAAGGTGCTGAGTGGAAAATTGCTGACTGAACAGGGACTGTATCCAGTATTGTGTGCAGTCACTTTTCATTTATTTTGACAGCTGCAGTAATCATTATGTAAAGGCAAGCATATTAGCGCTCACCTCACCATATGAGCTTTTTTAACCTTTAAAAATAATTTGGTAGAAAAAAAAGCTACAGACATTGTAGAGGATGCATTTATGAGTCTATGATATTAGTTGGGGTCTAGGCAAATGTGGTATTACCTATTCACCTATTTCTGTATGAATCAATATATTGACAATGGGATCATTGGGGTTGTGTGGTAAGGATGGTTATGGGGGTTGTGGTATTGATTCAAAGAGTGGTTATGGGGTGTAGTGTTGTTAACTGTAGGGAATTGTTGGGGTTGAGGTCCTGGACCAGGGAGTGGTTGTGGGGTGTAGTGTTGTTAACTGTAGGGAATTGTTGGGGTTGAGGTCCTAGACCAGGGAGTGGTTGTGGGGTGTTCGGTGTGCGGGATTTTGGGGCAGAGGTATTAGACCATGTAGGGGTTATGGGGTGTAGTGATGTTAGCTGTGGGAGATTATTGGGGGGGGGGGTACTGGACCACAGAGTGGTGTTGAGTTTAGTGATGTCAGCTGTGGGGAAGTATTAGTGTGGGGAATAAGACCAGATAATGGTTATGTGTTGTAGTGTTGTTAGCTGTGGGGGATAACTAGGATAGATAAATATTAGAACACAGAATTGCGTAGGGTTTGGTGGTTCTAGCTAGGGGGATTATTGGGTTGGGAATATATACATCGGGTGTAGTGGGGGGAATTGTGGGGAATTCACAGTTTACCATTCAGTGGCCACACTTCTAAAAGCCAATGAGCCCTTAAAGTCCTTGGAATACTTGTACACCATAAAGTAAGAAAGCATCAAAAATAGTTAAAATCCAGCAAAACTTTATTTGTCACAGTACTAAAAAAAACAACTCTCAATATATTTCACATATTAGGTTTCTGACCTGGTTAGGGGATTGTAGAAGTCACCGAAATACACTGATTATTTTTCTCTACTATGACTAAAAAAAAAATATTCTTCTGAAAGTTTAACTCATGTTTCTATTCTTTTCTTTCTACTACGTGCTTCTGAGATTATGGGAGTGGTTGTTGTGCCCGAGGGTAAGACTTTTGGATCAGGAAGGATGAAGGAGTTTATGAATGTGTATGTTTTAGATGAAAAGGTTATAAGAGTGGCTGAACCTGACCCCAGGTTAATGTACACAATATAAAAAGGGCGGGGGACCCTCTGGAATGCAGTGGTTAGGATACTGGCTCAGAAGAAACAAAGGAGTTGTGATGAACAAAACTTGGTGGTAGTATGATTTTGGCTCAAAATCTAAGTCACCACCTTTTACTGTAGCCACTCAAGGAACGTTATGCACCATATGTACCCTGTCTGTATCCTGCTCAGGGGTGGCAAAAAAAGAACACTTTCCCCTCATCCAGAACACAATCTTGCTGGGTATGTATAGAATACACCACAGGTTTTTGTCTCAGTTTCCATTTCACTTCCATAACAAAAGTCCAACAAGAAGTCCAACAAAAAGACTGGCAGTCACATTTAGAAATAATGGTACCTTCATGCAAGGCCTTGCATAGGACCAGGTCCCTGTCTTTGCAAATAAGATATCTGGCCAACAACAGGCACCCGGGGAGAACCCCGTGGGCCCTCTCCACTCCAAATGTTACCTGAGAAGTAAGCATTGGTAAATGTGAAATGCAGCCATTTGTTCACAAAATCACCAGGGGTTTCTCCACCAGCTTTTTTTCAGAGGCTGATGATCCACCAAAGTTGACAGCCTCTTCTCAGCCTCAGCTATACATTCCCGCTTATTTTGCATATCCTGCCTAAGCATATCAATCCCCACCTTCACCTCCTCAATTTTGCCTGTTAGGGATGCATAGCAGGTAAAGATGGCTGCAAGCACCTGCAAGGTTACCTGTTCCAGAGCATTCTCAGTGGCTGGTCGATCTGGCTTCAAGGTGGTTCGGGATCCCTCTGTCCACTACTCAGGTTATGGGGCATGCTGTGGCCTCCATCCTGCCAAGAAAACCCTGGAAGGCGATCTACCTGGTGTCTATCCATATCGGATAGTGACAAGGATCCTGCAGTCCAAGAGCGAAGAATGGATGTGGAATAAGCGATCTATCAGATTGGATTCTGTAGGCCCTGAGCAGAGCACACGCCAGTAGCAACTGGCCATTACAGCAGTACTATGGCCCCCCAAATGTGCAAAGGATAAACTGCTAAATAGTGAAGGGACAATAACACTAATTAATATATTACCACTGAAAGCATGGCATATTTAATAAACTACATCTCTAGAAAGTAATGACTTTCTTTGCTGGGTAACATGATGACATCATCACCATGTGCCTAGTGGTGTATTTAGGTCTTGTGCTGCCCTAGGCAACACAAAAATCGTCTGCCCCCACGGACACGACCAACACCCCCCCCTTTCCCCCTCCTGCAGAGAGCCTGTCATTGACCAACAATACCCCTGCCCAGGGGCGGACTGACCATTTGGAAACTCGAGCACTGCCCGAGGGCCAGGGGTCAGTAGGGGGCCCATGAGATGCCCCTGGTACCTTTTCCATAGGCTTTTTTTGAATTTGGGCAAGGACACAGGGGCCCCATGATCCCCTATTGCCCGGGGGCCCCATGAGTTGTCAGTCCGCCCCTGCCCCTGCCTACCACCTGGGAGAACCTTCCACTACCCCCCCCCCCCTCGACGATAGAAAGAAAGACACATCTTCACAGCTCCGGACATCCCCACAAATGAGTGTCAGACTCTACTTACATGATCAAGCTGCCTGCAGCCTCTCTCAGATCCCACCTGGTTCCCATAGGGCGCGTATCCCTTCTTCTGGGGGGAGGTGCTGCCCCCCTGAAAAATGCCGCCCTAGGCAAGTGCCTTGTGGTAAATATGCCCCTGCATGTGCCAATAATGCTATCACCTTACATATGATCCTGGCATCGGTGACGCACATCCTGAGCTCAGAACTCATTTATGACCTGTAACAGCCTTATATTTTACTGAAGGAACACATCATTCCTGCTATCTTGACAGCTAATAACCTCTGGATCTCTAAATTGTCTAGAAGCTGCAGATGGTTCTGTATTATCCTAGAGAGAAAATAGCTAATGGGCACCATGTTCTAGATTTTAGGATTGGCAGATATGAAATTTTGTTATGAGAAAAAACAAGGTCCTGGCAGCTGGCATAGTGTGGATTATCAGAGATTGACAGAAGAGATTCAGTGACAATGTCTTGTTATTTTAGAGGACGTAGTCTTGGCAGAGCTCAATCTCGGGATTAGCTGAAATTGGCAGACAAAACCCAGTGACTGCTTAAAGGATGTGGTTTTGGCAGTCAGCTGGTTCTGGATTAGAGAACACTGCCAGGTAGGCAGCAAAGCCAGCAACTTTTCATTTCACTCAGAGAATATGGATCACGAGAAAACTTAAATTGGAGAAAAGCAGTCGGGATAAATACACCATTAAACTATTAGTAAATGTGTGCTGTTTTTTTTTTTTTGGTAATGAGGGGTTACTTCTGGATGAAACTACATTGTGTGTAATTGCTTGTTTGTTGATGGAACATTATTTTTTCCTTCCAAAAATAAATAAGAACAAGAGTTGCATTTTAGTTAAAGTGTTTTTTTTTTGCAGAGAATTGTCCTTTGCTTTTTAAATGTGGTAAGAACTATAACAACTATAACAAATTAAGGTTCACCTAAAGATCTGATCAGGTTCTACGGAGACAGAAAAATTTACTTCATGTAATATTTTTAATCCATCTAGGGCAAAAAAATTTAGTGGCCCCCTACATTAGTTGTATGTGGAGGAATGCCCCTTTACATTGGTGGACAATGTAGTACCCCCTACATTAAGGGCCAGTGTGGTTCCCACTTACGTTGGTGGTTAGGGTAGTACAACCTTACATTGTTATTCAGTGTAGAACCCAGGGCCAAAACTAATGGGGGGTGGGGAATGTGCCCCAGGCACTGCATTGAGAGGGGTGCCATGGCTGACAGTGACAGCAGCATCATTACTTTAGAGCTGGGAGAAGGTGTAGGAGGCCTGTGTGTTGGCAGGTGCTCAGAGAGGGAGCAGAGCTGAAGGAGAGTGGGGCCGGTACAGAGTGTGCAGGTGACCATGTGTGCGCCCCACCCTTCCCTCTCAGATGTTAAGGGGGAATTTGAAGTAAGGGGAGACACTGATGTAAGATGGGGCACTGATGTAGGGAAGGACACTGAGGTAAAGAGGCATACTAATGAAAAGTGGGGCAATGATATAACGGGGACACTGATGTAAGACAGGACTCTGATGTAAAAGAGGATTCTGATGTTATGGGGTATTCTAAAGTAATGGGGTACTCTGAAGCAAGGGGGACATTGATGTAAGAGGAGTGGGGCATTGATGTAAGGGGGGCATTGATGCAATATAATAATTATATGTATAAATATTAAGAACAAATAATTAAAATGTAAAAAACTACTGACACCATCCTTTTTTCGTGTAAGAAAAGGGGGGTGCCAAACAGTCTAGCTTTGCCACTGGTAGAGACTTTTTACATTGGTGATCAGTAAGGAGCAGGGGCGGACTGACCATTTGAGCACTCGGGCACTGCCCGAGGGCCCGGGGTCAGTAGGGGCCCCATGAAATGCCCCTGGTATCTTTGTTATAGGCTTTTTTGGGTGTGCTTTAAGTGTGGGCAAGGACACAGGGGCCCCATGATCCCCTATTGCCCGGGGGCCCCATGAGTTGTTAGTCCACCCCTGGTAAGGAGCTTCCTTACAATTATGGTCAGTATTGTGCCTCACTACATTATTATTCAGCGTAGGGCACCCTTATATTATTGGTCAGTGTACGACACCCTTATATTATTGGTCACTGTACGACACCCTTATATTATTGGTCACTGTACGACACCCTTATATTATTGGTCACTGTACGACACCCTTATATTATTGGTCAGTGTACGACACCCTTATATTATTGGTCACTGTACGACACCCTTATATTATTGGTCACTGTACGACACCCTTATATTATTGGTCAGTGTACGACACCCTTATATTATTGGTCAGTGTACGACACCCTTATATTATTGGTCAGTGTACGACACCCTTATATTATTGGTCAATGTACGACACCCTTATATTATTGGTCAGTGTACGACACCCTTATATTATTGGTCACTGTACGACACCCTTATATTATTGGTCACTGTACGACACCCTTATATTATTGGTCACTGTACGACACCCTTATATTATTGGTCACTGTACGACACCCTTATATTGGTGGTAAAAGCAATGCCCCCATATATTGCTGGTAAAAGTCCCCCTATATTGGTGGTCAGTGTAATGCCTCATATCAGTGATCAGCTTACTGCCCCCCTTATGCTGGTGGACAGTGTAGACAGTGTTGGTGGACTCCTTACATTGCTGGTTATTTTCGTATTCCCTTACATTGGAGGTCATTGTAGTGACTTATGTTGGTCAGTGTAGTGCCCCTTTACATTCTGACATCTTTGTGAACTTGGCTTTCTCGTCCAGGTTCAGGCAGCCAGCCCCCTAATGATGCCTGCAAGCTCTGCTGCTGTCCTACTTTACCATGGCCATCCTTCAAAAAACATTAAAAAAAAAAGTGGTTGGGGACATGTAACCATGCAAAATCATGGTGATAAGTGAAGGTCTGCTTTAAGGATCTGAGCAGCTTCTCCAGAGACAGCAAAATAGACTATAAAGAATAATTTTAATCTATGTAGAGTAAGAAACCTAGTGTCCCTTCACATTAATTGTAAGTGGTGTCTTGCCCCAGTACATTGGTGGTCAGTGCAGTGCTCCTTTAAATTGGTGGTCAGTATAGTACCTCCTTACATTGGTGGTCAGTGTAGTACAACCGGTGGAGACAGCCAGTCCACGAGCAGCACGCGGAGGCAACGGCCAGTCCGTGAGCAGCGTGCAGAGAGGACAGCCAGTCTGCGAGCAGGGCCCGCATTCACTATATAAACCCAGGGCCCCGCATTCGCTATATAAACCCAGGGCAACACATTCGCTATATAAACCCAGGGCCCCACATTTGCTGTATAACCCCAGGGCCCCGCATGCACTGTATAAACCCAGGACCCCGCATTCCCTATATAAACCCAGGACCCCGCATTTACTGTATGGTTAAACCCAGGACCCCGCATTCACTATATAGACCCAGGACCCTGCATTCACTATATAAACCCAGGACCCCGCATTCACTGTATAAACCCAGGACCCCGCATTCACTGTATAAACCCAGGACCCCGCATTCACTGTATAAACCCAGGACCCCGCATTCACTGTATAAACCCAGGACCCCGCATTCGCTATATAAACCCAGGGCCCCGCATGCACTGTATAAACCCTGGACCCCACATTCGCTATATAAACCCAGGACCCCGCATTCACTGTATAAACCCAGGACCCCGCATTCACTGTATAAACCCAGGACCCCGCATTCACTGTATAAACCCAGGACCCCGCATTCACTATTTAAACCCAGGACCCCGCATTCGCTATATAAACCCAGGGCCCCGCATGCACTGTATAAACCCTGGACCCCACATTCGCTATATAAACCCAGGACCCCGCATTCACTATATAAACCCAGGACCCCGCATGCACTGTAAAACCCAGGACCCCGCATGCACTGTAAAACCCAGGACCCCGCATGCACTGTAAAACCCAGGACCCCGCATTCCCTGTATAAACCCAGAACCCCGCATTCACTGTATAAACCCAGGACCCCGCATTCACTGCATAAACCCAGGGCCCGCATTCACTGCATAAACCCAGGGACCGCATTCACTATATCTGGTTTCCCACAGTACACACCACATGGAAATTCAATTATTTTTATAAATATAAATTGCTAAATACCGTTTCTCCTCAGCAGTTAGAAGTCACAAGACTGCTCTATCAGTGTCCAGCCCAGCACTAGCTAAAGCTTGTAGGAGGAGTTTTCTTTCTGCTCTAGGAGGATGGAAATTCCCTGACCTTTGTCTGGACAGTGCCGATTGGCCCTGTGCTGATCACATGCACTCTCCCAAGACAAAAAAAAACCCTCTTCAGCAATACACACCAAGCTGAGCATGTGCATGTCTACGGTTCAGTCTGGAGATAAGTGGTGGTCGCTTGAAAAAGGGGAAGAACAGAGAAGAAAGGATCAAACAGCCTTTTTCACACAATGCAGAGAATTAACCCCTTAGGTTCCACAGTGAGTATAACAAGTATGCTTTACTGCATATACAGACTGATTTTACTGTTGTGGGTTTAGTAACACTTTAAGGGGACAAATACAGGCACGAGTCCTAATTTTGCAGGTGTGGATGAGTGGCCCTGAATACACATTGTCTTTATTTGGGCTGTACACCTGCACTCACACGCCTGTCAAATTAGTGCCTGTGGCTGTGTTCGTACAGCTGCTGCGTCCCCATAGCATAACATAGGCTGCCTGCACACAGCTCCAGGCCAGCCACATAAACAAACCACTGATTTACACTGTACAGGCCACAGTAGCTATGTGAAGGAGCCCAAGACCTCATTCACACTAAGTTCTTTAGCAGGAATTTTGTTGTGTTTGCCCACTAATAATAATTGTATTGAATTTTTTTTTTAAATATAATCTGGTATTTTTGGGGTGGGGGGTGTCAGGTAGGCTGTATGGGGCCTCGTGATTTCTAACAGCAGCCCTATGGCCATCAATATTCCAGGAAGGTCTTTATCTCATTCACCAATTCCACCACCACTGTGCTCTCACCTCCAAGGGTGGACCTCAGCATCTTAAGACAGAGGTCATAAACAGCTTTGGCAAACAACCAGCCTCCTTATGATTCCTCCATCTGGCCACTTTTCCACCATCTTTGCTGCTTCCTCTCGATGGCTTGACGAAACCCAGAAACAAAAAGTCCTCATAATATAATACATAAACAATATTAGTGGAAAATAAGGAGATGCACTCAGTTTGTAACACGATATATGAAGGCTCATAATGCTCAAAATAGCATATGGACAGCCTGTCTGGATTAACCCTGCCTAGCATGATGACGTCACAACCACCTGACACGTATTGTCCAAAGGACATTGTATGACGTCCTCCCGGATTAGCAGTGCTCCCACTCGGCTGTCATTTTTCTATAGGCCTGGTGGAAGGCGGTTAAAGGTAGCATGGGAAAAATATATAGATTTTTACATTTATAAATGTACCTTGGGAGACAAGGAGTTGGAAGTTTTCCTTTTGAGTCAATGCTGGTATCTTCAGGCCCATAACTAGAGAAGCCCAGGTGGTTCCACTTGACCCTCTACAACATTCTTCTTGTCCAAAGGTACACAACTCCGTTCCCTCCTAGGCTCCACCCACCTTTATAGGGATCCTGCAAGAGGGGCAGGGACAACAGGCCACTTCCTTTAAAGGATGGTCCCTTAGCTAGAGAAACACTTGCCCACAGACTTACTTACAGTCCCGATACAGTTTCTGCCCACCTGAGAATCTTGAGTATCACCCTTCTCCCCCATGCATGTATCAGCTCCTCCTATTGCAATCTTCCAATTGTAAATTACTTGAAGTATCCAACACAGAGAGTTTCACTAACAGAGTCTCTTAGATATATAAGCCACCAACTGGTTATTTATCACCTAAAAACTGAAATATCAGTATAGGGTGGACAGACCCTTTAACACATACCAATCCTGATTGTAGCAATCATGCACACAGAGCTAGACGCGGCCCTCCATTTTGTTAAGAATTCTCCATGTTGTCCCATCACCCCCCCCCCCCCTCTCTGTTCATCCACAGTGACATGTGGTTAGTGTGTGTGTTGGCAGAGGTCACAGGCAGCCAAAGCACAGCAGGTATCTCCGAGCTGGGTGCCTGGCTGTCTAAGAAACTGTGCAATCTGGCATAACGTAAAAGTATAACCCAAGCCTTTCCCTGATTTCAAAAACATTCCAGGAGGAGTAATAAACTAGATACCACATTCAAAATCCATTTTCACCCTATGTCTCATATCTTGGAATATGAAAGACTTACATAAAAACCAGGCATATCTTCAGATTGGTCACGATAAGACAAACCGTTTGATATGTCACACTCCTTAGCTGGCATACATAGAAAAGCAGAAAAGTATATCTCTTGCACCATTCAAGTGTATATTTTATATTTCATATCTAACCGTTCCACAGATGCGTCTGCATATTAATCTACCCACGGGTGGAAGGTTACGTGTACCTAGGACAAGTTATGGATCATAATAGAAGCTATGAGAGCTTCTAGTCATAACTTCTGGCTCCACCTACACCTCCCTTCCCAAAAGGAGACCATTGGTTACTACTAAAAAGAGACACCCTGCTGAGATTCTAGAAAAAGGGCTGTTATGTTTAGAGTTGTGTGTTTGAGAGAGAAAGCAGAGTCATGCTCGGTAAGACTAGAGGTTGAAGAAAAAGGTGTAATGCTTACCATACTCCTCTCTCCACCACGCTGCCCCTATCTGTGTGACTGCACCTCTGCAGCCTCCTCTTTAGGGCACTCCTAGCCGCAGTAGCATGCTTACCTTCTCACACAGTGACATTTTTCAGCGATTTGAACTGTTGTATCTCTGGGACAGGAAACAAAGGGAAATACATAACTTCCAACTTTCATCAAAGGACACAACCCTGCCAAGCCCCCGCCAGATGTACATGTGTATTGCACCCCCTAAAGAGCCGCTGGAAATTTTGGACCCTCATCAAAGCACACACAGCAAGGTACACCACATTCTTCCAATGTCCAAAGGATCAGTCTAAGGCAGGGGTCTCCAAACTTTCTAACTTACTGTCCTTCAAACTTTAGGGGGGCAGGACTGTGGCCAGTGGGAGAAGAAAATGCCCCATCGTATCAACGGGGGAAATGGTGCCCCATTGTTGGTATCAACGGGGGAAATAGTGCCCCACCGTTGGTATCAACGGGGGAAATAGTGCCCCACCGTTGGTATCAACGGGGGAAATAGTGCCCCACCGTTGGTATCAACGGGGGAAATAGTGCCCCATCGTTGCTATCAATAAAAGGAATAGTGCCCCATTGTTGGCTTCAATAGGAAGAATAGTGCCCCATCATTGGTGACATTAAGAGGAATAGTGCACCATGTCAGTGGGAGAAACTATGCCACACTGTTGCTTGCAGTGGGAAGAGTAATGCCTTGAGGGCCAGATAAAGGCAAGCAAAGGGTTGCATCTGGCCCCTGGGCCGCAGTTTGAAGACCACTGGTCTAGGGGTTTCTTTTTAGGGTTTTTATTGGGGAACAATTAATTTTGAGATCGGGAGCATGGGATATCCCAGAACTGTGAAACTGTACAACTTGAGGACTCTTCCACTTCTGGCTGCACTGTTCAAGCTGCTGGCATACATGTATGGCTGCATTTGAACAACAGAAATGCCCCACTGGATCTCTAGGCTAACTATGACCTGTACTCCTTCCAGAACTTTGCAGCACTTGTACTCATTTAGCCACAGGATCATCGGTTGCCTCCATCCGATATCCACCAAGTTCTTCCTAGTGCTGGAGAAGAAGACTCACACCGCCATCGGACAGCTTGAGCTCTCTCCCACAATTTCCTACCAACTCTCTCATGTGAACTTTCTCCTCACCCAACCGGACTCAACTGGATCCTGAGACTGGACTTGTAAACAGGCCCCCCAGCTAAGCATAGCTGGAACCTTGGTGTCTTCAGTCTTTCTTCCTCCCGGACTGGATACTGGGACTGGACTTGTAAATAGCCCCCCCAGCTAAACTTAGCTGGGACCTCCGTGGCTTCAGGCTGGCTTCCTCCCAGACTTCTGCCCCTCAGCAGAGGCTCCCTCCGGCAGAACTGGACCCAGGAACACTGCTCCTGCTGCTCAGGCCTCAGACTACTTATGGCACAGGTGTCAAACTAGTGGCCCTCCACCTGTTACCAAACTACAGGTTCCATGAGGCATTGCAAGATTGACAGTTATAAGCATGATTTCCAAAGGTAGAGGCATGATCAGACTTGTAGTTTCGCAACAGCTGGAGGGCCACCAGTTTGACACCCCTGACTTATGGGCTCCCTCACCGCCTGCTGGGCACACCTTCTCATTATTTGCTGGAATCCCATAAATATTCAGGCTGCATACCTGTCCTTCCTCCCACTGTTTCTAGAATCCTCTAGAAGATGGGAGAGCAACAGGGCAGCAGTCTGAAAAACTGAGAAGCCCTAAGTAATTAACCCCTGCTCCTCTAATTACAGTGGTGCTAAACTAAATTTGCCTAGCAGCTTACTCTACACTAGAAGGGTACTACAGATGGATAATTAAAAGACAAGAAAAAAAACGGTTGGTTAAACTCACAAGTGCTTAATTTACTGCTACTATTCCTTTGTACTGACTTTTGAAATTTACAAAAGGCAACAGATGAGAAATTGGATCAAAGGTATTTCACTGTGAGCCGTGGCTCAAACCAGTGCGACTTGAGAGTTCAAAGTCTCACTCCATTACCGGCAATGCATTTTTTACATAGGTACATAAATCAGATCAAAATGACAAAAGAAGAGAAAAGAGGGTCAGTGGAACTCTGTTCCAAAACAGGGACAGTTGGGAGTTATGGAAATATCAACAGGAAATAGGCAGAAAAAAAAACCAGGAACAGGTTTAATCATTCCATACTCTATATAAAAAAGTGGCTTTAAACTTACCACACACACTATACAATCTCCTACAAGACCTCCTACTTTCTAGCTCCCTGGTCTCCTCCTCCCACGCCCGACTGCAGGACTTCTCCAGGACTTCCCCCATCCTCTGGAACTCACTACCCCAATCCATCAGACTGTCACCTACCCTCCTCACCTTTAGGCGCACCCTGAAAAACCATCTCTTCAGGGAAACCTACCCCACAATCACCTAACAGCCGATCTCCTCCACTCTATCCCCCACAGCCACTTCCTCCCGTACCACTATCTCCTCCCTCCTAGATTGTAAGCTCGAAAGAGCAGGGCCCTCGAAACCCTCGTATATTGTTTTGTTACTGTATAGTCTCATGTACTGTCCCCCACTATAATGTACAGCGCTGAGCAAACCTTTTGACGCTAAATACTGTATAATAATAATCTCCTTTAAAGTTACCAAAATTCTGTAATAGGAGCAGGAGCAGACTGACAACTCATGGGGCCCCCGGGCAATAGGGGATCATGGGGCCCGTGTGTCCTTGCCCAAACTTTAAAAAGCCTATGAAAAAGGTACCAGGGGCATCTCATGGGGCCCCTTAATGACCCCGGGCCCTCGGCAGAGCCCGAGTTTCCAAATGGTCAGTCCGCCCCTGAATAGGAGTATCAAATCAGGCAGGTCCTTGCGCTATGGTGGATGGTAGCTCTAAATGAGATTGAGCAATCAGATTGCACAGTGTACAGACGTCTATAGATATACAATAAAGCAGCAAAAATTATACAGACTACATGAAAGGAAGAAAACTATTTACTTTCAGTAAGGCAGAGTGGTGCTAGCATGCTGATGTGCTGTAGGATGGCAGAGGTTCCGAAGCGCCAATCCTGGCTCATCACACAGTTTTCTTTCACAAAGTGACATTTCATTAAGTTCTTCTGGCAGTGCGAGGCGGCGGATTGTGTCATCCTTCCATTCCCTGATCTTCAGCAACACGTTTACACTACCCTTGCAAATGTGCGGCTGTGGATTGGCTGTCCACAGATTACTCACAAATACAGAAAACAGTACCTGGGTGGCCGTGAAGGGGTGGGATGGGGGTTAGTAAAAGCAAGCTGTTGAGCTGCTGTTTTCCTTCCTGCCTACCTATAAATGAACATGCAGCTGCTCAGAGCTGTGCCCATGTTACGGTGAAAATTAAACCAAGTTGAAGTGAATGGGGGCCATATGGCATCTGCTCTACAACTGCGTGTAATGCATACAGTTTCGGCACAGAGGTGCAGCCTTTTCGGGGTTAACGCAAGAGGTAACAAATTGGCCCTTTCAGCTGCCCTCTGAAAAAGTGATTCAACACAGATCACTTTTCAGAGGGGTGTTAAGGGCTGCTGTCTGTCCGAACACGAAAGAACAACACTCGCCGCAGCAGACAATAGATTACATAATGACCATTTCGGCCAGTTTCAAGTTGGACTGAAAGGCCTGCCGTCAATTCACCGTTGCATTCCTGCCATTGTTCATCCCATAACAAATCTTCTCCTTACGGAGGTCCATGTTCTTTTATCATTGTGCACAGTTTCTCCAGAGCCTCTTTAACCCCTTCTCCGGTAAGCCCACAGCAGCCAAACACGGCCCACTTATCATATCGAAACCTCTCCAGACCAAGATGGTGTGCCACTTCGGAAGGGGAGCAGGCCCGCTCCAGATCCTGCTTGTTGGCCAGTACAATGAATGGTATGTGGTCAATGTTAAAGTCTGCTACCATGTACAGGTTTTCCTTGGCATCCTGGAATCTCTCAGTGTCCGTACTGTCCACCACAAACACAAAGCCTTTACTACCGATGAAATGGTGTCTCAACAAAGGCCAACCCTTCGCTCCCAGGCCAACATCCCATACCAAGAGTGACATGTCCTCTACAATGTCCAAAGTCTCCGCATTGTATCCAATCGTTGGTATTATTTCCACCACTTTATTCAACTTCAGTCTGTAGAGGATCGTAGTCTTCCCTCCTCCATCCAGTCCAACCATCAAAACAAATGCTTGGGTTATAGTCCTCCTTCCACAGAAGCCCTGAATCCTGCTCACCAGGCTGCCCATGTCTTCTGCTGGGACAACGAGTCTTCAGATATCCCACACCCAGTACATAGCAGCACCACTTCTACGTATCCCACAGAGAAAGGACGTATCAGTTTTCTGGAAGGGAAATAGTCTCTTCCTCCTGCTCTGCATGTGCAATGCTGTACTTTCCACGCTGGAGTCTGTTTGGTCACATGACCACTTGAAGAGGTGTCACATGATTACTTTGGGGAAAAAAATCCCCAGAAAACTTTATTGCTCTTCAAATGTACAACAACAGTTGGATTGTTTAGCAAGATTTAGACTATCGAAGCAGAAAAGATAGAAAGCATAATGGAAAGATTGCAAGGAAATTATTTGTGTCATATTTTTTTGCTGTTTTTTTAATTTTCTTAATTTAACCACTTTCCCTCCTGAGGATTTACTCCCCTTCCTGACCAGGCCATGTTTTGCTGTGTTATATTAATGGACGATTTTGCTGTCATGCAACGCTGCACCCAAATTAAATTCACATCCTTTTTTTCCCACGAATTGAGCTTTCTTTCGGTGGTATTTGATCGCCTGTGCCTCTTTTATTTTTTACGCTATAAAAAAAAAAAGACCGACAATTTTGAGAAAGAAAACAATATTTTTGACTTTTTGCTATTAAACATGTCCAGCAAAAAAAAAAAATTTAAAAAATTTAATTTCTTCATACATTTAGGTCAAAATGTATTCTGCAACGTGTCTTTGCTAAAAAAAAATCCCAATACGTGTAGATTAACTGGTTTATGTGAAAGTTATAGCGTTTACAAATGGCGGTATATATACTGGAATACTGGAATTTTTTTTTTTTTACTAGTAATGGCGGTGATCAGACTTTCTGACACTGGGTGGGAACTGACTTGGTGTCACAGACATCCCCAGTGACACCAATATAGTGATCAGTGCTAAAAAAAAAAAAGCACTGACACTGTACTAATGGCACTGGGCAGGAAGGGGTTAACATTAGGGGCAATCAAAGGGTTAACTGTGTGCTGGGTGTGTTTTAAAAGGGGGCTGTGTCAGTGTGCTTCACTGCAAGCACACTGCTTTGGATGGCTGTGCTGTGCACAGCCATCCAAAGCAGTGTGCCCGACCTGACAGGGAGGAGGACTGTAAGTAAACAAAACAGGTCTCCTCCCTGTCGGAGATTCTCGGTAATCACCGGGCACCGGCGGGTAATCACTGACCGGGAACCAGGGATTGACATGAATGGCAGTATGGGTAGGGCGCTCGTGCACCTTGTGCGCGTCCCCTACCCGGAAATGCAAAATTACGTGTATATATACGTGATTTTGCACACCCCAGCCGTCCTGCAGCAGTATATATGCTATAAGGGCAGCGGGAAAGCGGTTAAAAGGAGGGATATAATAGAGAAGATAGGCTGGCTGGTGTGCAGTTTTCAGGTGTAGCCCTACCCCCTTAGGAGTCACTAGAAGAATTGGGTCCCCCTATGGTCCTGCACAGCCAGGCATCACACATCTTCACAAAAGCTTACATTCAGCTAGAAACTAGTCCTTGAGCTTTGGTTTTGTTGTTTTATTTAGGGGATTTGAACTGGGATAGGGTTAGGGGTGTACCAGATGCCCAAGGGTACGGATGAACTGAGGAAAACTTCCTGGAACTATTTACAGGCCTTACTGCAACACAGTCTCTGTTGGAGAGCTAGCCAATGGCTCCTTAGTGTGCCACCCCAGACCCTAGATGAACTTCTCCACTTCACCCAGCAATCTGGAGGTGTCTTTGAACAGGGGATCCGGTTCCTGTCACTTTAAGAGATGAACAGTCACTGGTAGGTGGGTAACCTGTTTCCCACTAAAGTGCTCCTTCCCCTATCTGCCCAGGTGGTGCAGGTGTACCCACTCAGATCCTCTCCTGTACTGCTTGTGGGTTGGTGGCTGCTGCCAGGCCTATCAGCTGGGCCACCCCTACCCTGTCATACAGGTGGTCCTCACTCAGGGGGCCGGTGAACTCTGAGCTTTCCTCATTTCCAGCTCCAGGCCTACATGTAGGCTCCATCCCACTAGGCCTCCTCGCAGCCTCCTTCCTTCAGCCTCACATCATCCTCTCTATCTTCCAGCAGAACTCTCCTGCAAATGAGCAGGCTCCAACACTTTTAAGGGTGCCCCAGCCCCTTGCCAAGCCTTTTGTTATGGATTGGATAGAATCCCACAAGAGTGCAACCAGCCACTCCTCGGATCTACCCATTGCCTCTAGAGCCTTCCTCCAAAGCCCTAGAGCAGGGGGAAATTCCAGAGGGGCTGACCTGCAGAGCCTCTCAGCTCCTTTGTGCTAGGAGGCGGGATGTAGGGGGATTTATGCTAGGAGGCGGGATGTAGGGGGATTTGTGTTAGGAGGGGGAATGTAGGGGGATTTGTGCTAGAAGGGGGGATGTAGGGGGATTTGTGCTAGGAGGCGGGATTAGGGGGATTTGTGCTAGGTGGTGAGATGTAGGGGGATTTGTGCTAGGAGGGGGGATGTAGGGGGATTTATGCTAGGAGGCGGGATGTAGGGGGAGTTGTGGTAGGAGGCGGGATGTAGGGGTATTTGTGCTAGGAGGGGGGATGTAGGGGGATTTGTGCTAGGAGGGGGGATCCTTTAGATTGTAAGCTCCATGAGCAGGGCCCTCCTATTCCTTCTATACTGAAACGTATTGTAATTGTATTGTCTCCCTTATATTGTAAAGCGCTGCGCAAACTGTTGGCTCTATATAAATCCTGTATAATAATAATATATAAATCCTGTATTATAATAATAATTTGGGGGAGAGGATTTGTGCAAGGATGGAAAAGCAGATATGTGCTTAGGGGGTGAAGTAGAACTACCGGTGAAGTTTTTTGGCTGTTTTTTTGGGGGGAGGGGGTGCAAGCAGCTGGTCTTGCCTAGGGTGCAAAATAGTCTAGCACTGGCCGTGGTCACCAGCCAAGTCAGAAGTAAAAATTGACATACAGTATATGTTGCATTTGCGTTTTTGTGTTCTGGTGCGTTTTTGATGCATTCCAGTGCCTTTAATATGCATTACAGTTCATTTTGTCCTCTTTTTCATCAATTTAAATAGAGATGTGCATTCCAGTGTGTTTTTGGTGCATTCCACTGTGTTCCAGTGCGCTTTTAATGCATTTTACTGCATTTCAGTACAGCCTGTTCTACTTTTTTTCTGCATCTGGACGCGCTGGAACTGCAAGCACTGATGTGAACTATGACATTGACAACCATATAACCTACTTTCTGTGCGTTTTGGATGCAGAAAAACAACAACTGAAAACATGTAGTGTGAACTGGCCATAAAACGTTTTTTTTTTTAATCTTGCTGAGTAATCAGCAGTGGAAAATACAGTTTCACATTCCTCCAAAATCAACTTTAACAACTAGACACTTGTCCTCCCATCAAACATAAGGCAGTTCCAGTGGTGTCCTATATGCATACAGTTCGCTTCCTTTAGCAGATTTGCTTGTTGCTGATCACTGTGATCTGCTGAAAAGGATGCTGCACCCTGTCCCATCGCTGCACAGGTTCATGCCAAACTGGTATGATGATTACATGCAGAGAGGTTCCTTCTGGTCAACACCAGGTACAAACGGGATGTCCCTACGCTGTCCGTTCTCCATGAACCTGTCCAGGGGCGGACTGACAACTCATGGGGCCCCCGGGCAATAGGGGATCATGGGACCCCTGTGTCCTTGCCCAAACTAAAAAAAGCCTATGAAAAAGGTACCAGGGGCATCTCATGGGGCCCCCTACTGACCCCGGGCCCTCGGGCAGTGCCCGAGTTTCCAAATGGTCGGTCCGCCCCTGAACCTGTCTCTACATTACCAAAACATCAGTGAGTCCTCATGCACACTGAACATTTTGATAACGCTGGTAACATGAGTTTTTCAGCTTTTTTTAGCATTAGCGTTTAGCTGCGTTTTTTTAACCCCCAAAAAAAGGTTGTTTTCTTGGGTCAAAAAAAGTCCAAAAATGCCGGTTTGCGGCGTTTTACCGTGTTTTCATTGTTAGACTTACCCCTCATGCACACTGGATGTTTTGATAACGCTGGTAATGTTAGCTGTGTAAAGTCCCGTTAAAAACATGAGTTTTTCAGCTTTATTTACTGTTTTTTGCATTAGCGTTCAGCTGCGTTTTCCAAAAAATTTTTGGGCCAAAAAAAAATCCAAAAACGCCAGTCTATGGACACATAGGATAACGTGCCGGGGGGGTTAAACGTCAAAAGCCAAAAGCAGCCGCTGTAAAAACGTCAAGTGTGCATGAGGACTTTTAATGTAGAAATAAAAAAAAAGGGAATATAAGTAACAAATACAATTTGCTCAATTTTCACAGTGCGTCATCTAGTGATCTAGTGGCAGAACTGATCAAATGCAGCCTGCTACAAAGTATTTTTAAACAAAACTCCGACTTGTTGAAAAGAATACAAAATAAACACAACTATGCAATAGACATGCACTTTAAAAATACAAAATTGTTCTTCAAAACCCCACTTTTCGAAAGCCATGAATTGAGCGTTTCCCCATAGACTTCAATGGAAAAGCACCATTTGAGTATAGCATAAGGATTCATAAGGATCTTGGATGTGACATCAGCAACCGCAGGCAGACTCACAACTATCACTTCAATGACACTGTGTAGTATTCTGCATTTATTGATGTTTCAGGCACATGGAACAGCCTTATGGTGACTAAAGTTACCAGGGTCACAACATAGGGAAAAAACATGAATAAACAGGTGCCTGTTATCCTCTACTGTTCTACAGTTTCATTCAAAAAGTGACATTTGGTGACAGGGTCTCTTTAAAGCGAAACTAAAATCCACAGAATACTCACCTCCACCTTTCAGCGATGCAACCGATAGATTGCACATCAGTTGCCGACACCTACTCCCTGAGCTTCTTTCAGGTGTCAGGTCAACTTCTTGGTTGGCTGGTGGGGGACTATGTGTTTTCTCACACATGGGCATGGTAGTAATTAATTCCGACACCACCGCAGTGTTTTGGGAATGTCTGCTGTGCTGTGCATGTGCAGCTCAGTGTACATTCAGTTGAAGATTGCAAATAGGCTGGAAATGACATCTTATTGCAGGGAAGACATAGCATGCCTCTTCTGGAACAGAGGCGGACTGACAACTCATGGGGCCCCCGGGCAATAGGGGATCATGGGGCCCCTGTGTCCTTGCCCAAACTCAAAAAAGCCTATGAAAAAGGTACCAGGGGCATCTCATGGGGCCCCCTACTGACCCCGGGCCCTCGGGCAGTGCCCGAGTTTCCAAATGGTCAGTCCGCCCCTGAACCTGTCTCTACATTACCAAAACACCAATGAGTCCTCATGCACACTGAACGTTTTGATAACGCTGGTAACATGAGTTTTTCAGCTTTTTTTAGCATTAGCGTTTAGCTGCGTTTTTTTAACCCCCAAAAAAGGTTGTTTACTTGTGTCAAAAAAAGTCCAAAAATGCCGGTTTGCGGCGTTTTACCGCGTTTTCATCGTTAGACTTACCCGTCATGCACACTGGATGTTTTGATAACGCTGGTAATGTTAGCTGTGTAAAGTCCCGTTAAAAACCTGCGTTTTTCAGCTTTTACTATTTTTTTCATTAGCATTTAGCTGCGTTTTCAAAAATTTTTTTGGGCCAAAAAAAGTCCAAAAACACAGACACATAGGATAACGTGCCGGGGGGGGGGGGGTTTAAACGTCAAAAGCCAAAAGCAGCCGCTGTAAAAACGTCAAGTGTGCATTAGGACTTTTAATGTAGAAATAAAAAGAAGGGAATATAAGTAACAAATACAATTTGCTCTTTTTTTCACAGTGCGTCATCTAGTGGCAGAACTGATCAAATGCAGCCTGCTACAAAATATTTTTAAACAAAACTCCTACTTGTTGAAAAGAATACAAAATAAACACAACTATGCAATAGACATGCACTTTAAAAATACAAAATTGTTCTTCAAAACCCCACTTTTCGAAAGCCATGAATTGAGCGTTTCCCCATAGACTTCAATGGAAAAGCACCATTTGAGTATAGTATAAGGATTCATAAGGATCTTGGATGTGACAGGTGCCTGTTATCCTCTACTGTTCTACAGTTTCATTCAAAAAGTGACATTTGGTGACAGGGTCTCTTTAAAGCGAAACTAAAATCCACAGAATACTCACCTCCACCTTTCAGCGATGCAACCGATAGATCGCACATCAGTTGCCGACACCTACTCCCTGAGCTTCTTTCAGGTGTCAGGTCAACTTCTTGGTTGGCTGGTGGGGGACTATGTGTTTTCTCACACATGGGCATGGTAGTCATTAATTCCGACACCACCGCAGTGTTCTGGGAATGTCTGCTGTGCTGTGCATGTGCAGCTCAGTGTACATTCAGTTGAAGATTGCAAATAGGCTGGAAATGTCATCTTATTGCAGGGAAGACATAGCATGCCTCTTCTGGAACAGGGGCGGACTGACAACTCATGGAGCCCCCGGGCAATAGGGGATCATGGGGCCCCTGTGTCCTTGCCCAAACTCCAAAAAGCCTATGAAAAAGGTACCAGGGGCATCTCATGGGGCCCCCTACTGACCCCGGGCCCTCAGGCAGTGCCTGAATTTCCAAATGGTCAGTCCGCCCCAGTTCTGGAATAAATAAAAAAGACCATTATTCCACTTTTCAAGTGTCCACCAGCTAGTGCCGGGACAAGGTCATCCAGTGCCCGGGGCAAAGATGTCAAACTGCACCCTCGCCATTGATGATGTGTAAGCTTAGGGGATCCTACACCCAGAAGTCACTTGCTTGTTAAAATCATTGCCGCTGTCACTACTCCTATCAGCTTTGTCACAGAAGGAAGGCTCCCCCATCCCTACAGTAAGCCAGTGCGCCCAGGGCAGCCGTCCTCATGCCCACCCCTTGTCCCAACCCTGCCGCCAGTGCACAGGTGCCTCCCAGAGTCTCCCATGCAGCTGAACAGACCAGCTTAGTATTGAACTAAGCTCTAAATGTAAATCATTATCTTTGGCAAATAACAAATCTATACTGGACGAGGGTACGTTTCCCTACACAACATCTGGCCAATTGATGAATCTAAAATATATAACCTTTATTCAAATATATATTTTTTGGAGAGGTCTGTACTGCGCTTTACAGTGCATCATTTGCATTCCTCAAGACAGTGAGGTATTTTTGACTGGATATGGTGATGTATGGGGCTTATCCATGAGTGGCTGACATGTAAGCCCGTGGATGAGTGTACCCGTATTACATATCTGCAGCAAGATAGATTATACTATCTAATTAGTTTTGTCATTTCCTTGACAGAGATTATATATTCAAGCTGATAGGCTTGTGATCAAACTACAGTGCCTCTTTGTTTGCCGCCACTTCATCTAAATCAGTGGTTCTCAACCTTCCTAATGCCGTGACCCTTTAATACAGTCCCTCATGTTGTGGTGACCCCCAGCCATAAATTTATTTACCCAGTAATTATAATTCATGAAGTGTTGTTTTACCTCCAATACTGCTGCTTTCAACACAGTAGCTGCTTTTAACAGAGTAGCTGCTTTTAACAGAGTAGCTGCTTTCTACACAGTAGCTGCTCTTTACACATCGGAAATATGTGTTTTCTGATGGTCTTAGGTGACCCCTGTGAAAGGGTCGTTCGACCCCCAAAGGGGTCACGACCCACAGGTTGAGAACCACTGATCTAAATGGTATGGTATTTGATTTGGTCTGGTGTTATTAACCATTTGGATGTAAGGTAAATAGTTGCAATGGTATCCAGTCATATTGTTGTGCGCAGTACATTCCACTCCAGTAGGTATTAATTACAGCATACAATTTTTTATATATTTGAATAAAGGTTATATTTTAGATTCATCAATTGGCCAGATGCTGTGTAGGGAAACACACCCTCGTCCAGGATAGATTTGAACAGACCAGCCTCCTAGTCTCCCAAGCAGATGAACAGACCACTTGTTTGTATCCCCCATAAGAACAATAGTTTGATCCAACCCTTCTTAGGTCTAATTAACACATGCAGCAAGGACTGACGCACCTCTGAAAAGCGATACACGCTCTGATCACTTTTCTGAGTTGCTTGACAGGCGGTGTGTAGACTGCCCACCACACCTGTTTAACCCCCTAAATGCCACACCATGTCACATTGCCTTTCACTTGAATGGATTGCATTCAGTGGGTGGTCGTGCCTGCTGAGCATGACAGAAGGTTTAATTTTGCTGTGGCCATGACATGTGTCCTTTCACATTGATCTGTAGCAGTTTCAGTTTTTACTGCTTTTGCAGTGCATTTTTTTACAGGATATGTGACTCCAAAACCGCACCAAAATCACAATGCAAGTGTGTTTTTGCTGCGTTTTCTATTCATTTTAATGGGGAGGTGCATTTTTGGTGCTGTTTTTTTTTACCGCACCAAACCTGTACCAGAAATGAAGCAAGCGGGATTTAAAACACACACCAGACCCTCAACTGACCAGTGTGAAGAGTTTCTTGGGATTATATGGTCGCACGGTTTTCTTCTGCTTTTTTTTTAATGCAAAGCCAGAAGAAAAATGGATCAGTGCGAGAGCAGCCTTAGGGGGAGCGGTTGGAGTGATCTAAAAATCACAGCTCAATCATGTGTTTTCACAACACACACCCCCAACTGCTACTGTAAACAAGCCCTAACTGTCAATTTTGCTGGACAGATTGGTCCTTCTATAAGATTGGAACAAATTATTAATAAGGCATGCAGGGGTGGACTGACAACTCATGGGGCCCCCAGGCAATAGGGGATCATGGGGCCCCTGTGTCCTTGCCCAAACTCAAAAAGGCCTATGAAAAAGGTACCAGGGGCATCTCATGGGGCCCCCTACTGACCCCGGGCCCTCGGGCAGTGCCCGAGTTTCCAAATGGTCAGTCCGCCCCTGGGCATGGGAGAGGACAATGGAATTCATGCTCATCATTATAGTTATTACAGGTATCAATCCCATGTGAATGTACAATATGTATGTAAATTGTCAGCGCTATATAAGTACATGTAATAATAATAATAAATACGGTACTAGAATACAGGCGTACCTCGGTTTACGAACGCCTGGGTTAATGTCATTTTCGGTTTACGAATGAAAATCCATTGAAAATAATGGCTCAGTTTATGAATTTTTTTTCTCAATACGAACATGTTAATTGGTTTTCAATGCATTTATGAATATTTTTTTAATCATGTCCCTGTACAGTATTTATGCCTTTAAAGTGCACTTTATAAAGAGTTTTGAACAGAAAAAAACGTTTTTTTACTTTTTTCTGACCTCCGGAACGGATTAATTGGTTTTCAATGCATTCCTACGGGAAACCGAGTTTGAGTTTACGAATTTTTCACAATACGAAAAGTCCCGCAGAACATATTCAATTCGTAAACCGAGGTACGCCTGTAGTGTATTTTTCTGTACTCACCATCTGTCATTTTATACAAGTTTGACCCCTAGTGGACATCTTGTAATACTGCAAGAAAGTTCACCTTGTACTATGTTGCTGGATTCCAGTCGATTACAATGCATTGTTGCATCATTATGATTCCCGTACACAGATTGTCCAATAAACTCAAAGTACTTACAGTATACCTAAAGGCAAATTTTTTTTTTTTTAGTTTTGTATTTCTGCCTCTGCTCCTACCTCTCTATTTGTCCTGTTTATCATCATCAGCATATATCTATCTATCTATCTATCTATCTATCTATCTATCTATCTATCTATCTATCTCTCCATTCAGTCGTATCCGACCCTTGGCGATTGCATGGGCCGTCACTCGTAAGCGACTTTTTCCATGAATTCTCTTAGCAATTATTTTACAGGGTAGGTTCATTATCAGCATAGGTGTAAGTAAAAAAAATCTCACATTTAATAGAGGGGAAATAGAGGAATAGAGGAATAGAGGGGAAATCTTCCAATGGGGACACTAGTTCTGGTGATGCTGGTGAAAACCAAAGGTTCCCTCACTTTAGAGGGATTTCCCAGTAATTCCTGTTTTTGCTATGGACCAATAAGTGAATGATAGTCCAACAATGGAGCGGCTGCTTCAAAGAAAGGAGGGAATTGGAATGGGCTCCTGGAATTCAGCCCGTTGGATGCTCCGTGACACAGGGGAGTTGGAGCTTGTGCACCTTGTGTCCGGTGTGCTGTTATACTTTTTTTTAATCCAAACAACTTTTATTGTCAAGATAATAGAGAAAATGGAATAGTACTTACATAATCCACAATGACATTACGGCAACAGCAGGATTACACATAAATAGAACAACGTGGATACGCAGATCCCATAATAAACAGAATGACAGAAATGGTAATAGTGTTGGTATACTTGTACGAAAATATAATACACTGCATAGTCAAGGTTAATATTTGTATTACTGTGAATTGAGAATGTACTATATATAGTTAGTTTCCTTAAAGTGTTTCTAAACCCACAGCAGTAAAATCAGTCTGTATATACAGTAAAACATGCTTGTTATACTCACTGTGCAATCGAGGGGGTTAATCTTCTGCATTGCGTAAAAAAAACTGTTTGATCCTGACCTCTCTGATCCTCCCCTTGTTCCAGCATCCCCCTCTTATCTCCTGATAAGACATGTATTGTGGAGTCAATCTGCACATGCTCAGTTTGGTGTGTATTGATAGAGAGGTTTTGTTTTTTTCTTAGGAGAGTGCATGTGATCAGCACAGGGCCAATCAGCACTGACCAGACAGAGGTTAGGGGTTCTGCAGACAGAGGAGGATTTGAGCTAAAAAAAAATGTGTAATCAGCACAAGGGACACATCCTACTAACTCTAAGTCAGACTGTCCCTTGTGCTGATTTTTGTGTTTTTTACTTTGCCTGTGCCATAACTTTAAGCACAGGGCCCAGTTTTGCTGTTTCTTCTTAATCTCTTATTTAAATCCTACTTTTTTATTCTATATCGCATATAGAATACAACATCCAATCATGCCAGAATGGGATAACAATAGTAGGTTCCTTGCCACAAGCTCACTCGTCAGGTTTACCCCAGGATGATTCCTTGTAGACCTGATCCTTACCACATTTACATGTTTTTGTTTGTAAGGAAAATCTCTGTTTTCTGTGTTAGTTCCTATTTTCTGGATTTCTAAAGCTTCCAAGTCATTTTAATGACATAAAAAGTGGCTGAGTAAGGGGAGTTGCAGGAAATGGGAACAGGAGGAGGTGATATGATATATCACCCTTAACAAACAGTATAGGAAGACAAGGATGGGGCCAGAGAGGAGACGAGGATATTCAGTCACCGCAATGAGAACTTGGGGACTTGCACTATTCTCCCTGGTGATCAATCTAAGTGATGCGACCATCCCATGTCCAGGTAGGATTCAGTCTAAGTGATACGACCATCCCATGTCCAGGTAGGATTCAGTCTAAGTGATACGACCATCCCATGTCCAGGTAGGATCCAGTCTAAGTGATGCGACCATCCCATGTCCAGGTAGGATCCAGTCTAAGTGATGCGACCATCCCATGTCCAGGTAGGATTCAGTCTAAGTGATGCGACCATCCCATGTTCAGGTAGGATTCAGTCTAAGTGATGCGACCATCCCATGTTCAGGTAGGATCCAGTCTAAGTGATGCGACCATCCCATGTCCAGGTAGGATTCATTCTAAGTGATGTGACCATTCCATGACCAGGTAGGATCACCACATACTGTAGAGTCTAGTTCTCATTAGTGACATGTAATATATATATATATATATATATATATATATTGGTCTATAGAAATGTTGGTTAGCAGGGATTCCTCCTGGGGTCATTATCCCAGGAAATTCCCAACAGGGTGAGTAAGAATATGGATGTCTCTCCTATTATAGCCACTATGTCTGTGTAAAATGCAAAAAAATTTGGTATCCTTGAAAAGAAACTAGAATAGAAATAGAATAGAAAAGAAAAAAGCTGTAGAATAAATGTACCTACACATCATTTGCCTTGAGTTTGCACAAGAAGTTTACATAAAATGGAAAAAAGTTAATGTTTTTGCCCTTTAGTTATGTTGATTTGGTTCATTGTTCCCCATGTAACTTACATAAAATAAAGAGTAACTGGTTCCTCACAACCTTCGTCAGTCCATCGTGCCCTGCAAACCTCTCACAGGTATGATGTGATTTGCTTTTTCAAGACAGCTAGAGGTGCCAAGGGTTGCCTATCCCTGCTCTGTAGAATGTTAATACAACCCTACCCACCACTAATAAATCGAATCCCTGAGAGGTCCTGCGGACAATGGCATTGGAGATGTGGTTTCCCAGTGTTGGCTTGCATGGCATGATGCAGCTGGTCCCCAGTGCTAAGCCTCTGTGTGTCTCACAGCATCAGTTATCCAATATAGTATAATTGTTGATAGATGTTTTACATTATACTTGTTCCAGTACCAAAAAAGCCTTTTCCTTTTTCGGTTTTTGCATGAAGACTTAAAGCTTGAAAATGTGAGCAGTGCCATACCGATGACCTTCCTCTCAGGGTATCCTGGCATCCCTGGGCTGCCAGGACAAAAAGGAGAGACTGGTACACCAGGAGAAAAGGGTGAGTGAGAACATTCAAGATTCATGTGTTGGATTGATTGTCACCTATAAAACAGAATTAAGCCCTGGGAGAACCTGGGAGATCCTTTGTCTCCAGATCAAGTCAAGTGCACGCTCTCACCATTCTATGGGCATGTTTCAAACTCCTGTAAATATTACATTTCTCTTCCATTTTATGCTTACTTTCAAAATATCTAGTCTTTGATGTTGTTATAGGACAACGGGGAGAGCCTGGGGAGCCTGGAAAAGTTGGACCAGTTGGACAGAAAGGTGGGTTACATGACTGGTAAATGGTGCAGATGATTGAAGGAACCCATGAGTCCACAGCTGTCATGCAGCTTTTAGTACAGCATAGAAAATGACATGACAATGATTGCATGATGTGAACAGCAAAATCTGGGTCCACGTCCATTTCAACATGTTTTGGGTCCACTTATATAGTAATCAATATTAAAAGTGTCGATGTGATGACATGACTAAGGCATGATCATGGTCATAGACTGAAATTATATATATATGGCTGGTGAGAGAGATGATACAGCACTGTGGCACAATTATTTCACATACAATTCATATACTGTCTTAGTAAAAGCTGGCAACTAGTGGACCATGTGTGAGCCTCTTAATTCACTCTGTTAGCTGTAGTCGTAATGAGACACATAGTACCTATGCTTCAGGGGTGCTGCTGCTTCCTTTGCTGGCACAGGCTAGGTCAGTTCAATAAATAGTCACTCTACATGGTTGTTGAGTGCATTTAATAAAGTCACCAACACAAATGTAATAACCTGGGTGGGATATGTCAGTGTAAGGGAACCGTCCCAGCCTGCGCTGAGTATTTCCGTTAGGATACCGCTTCCCTGTCCGAACACCGACCACAGACACCGCAGCAGACCCTACAAGACTAGACGACACCAATCTTGAAGAAAACCAGGAAACAGACTATTTTATTTTAACACAGATACAAGATATATACATTCAAGGGAACAACCCCCCTCCCTGCATAATGACACAGGGCGGGCAATCTACATTTAGTAACAAGAGACACACCAACAGACAGTCCCATCAGGAGGGAGGGCTGCTGGAAACACCCCCCACCAAGCCAATACACAAACACATACATCCCATAATAGTTTGCTCCCAAGCAAGACACACAATAGAACAATGGGATGCAACCACATGGCATTAAACAATCAACAACCCCCCACCCCAATATTAGGACAGATCACCCTGTACCCCTAACAGGCACAGGGTGACTTACACATAAGAGGGATATGGGGAGCTGAGACAGGGGTCCCCCACCTCTCCAAAGTGAGCTGTGTTCCATGGGCCCCCCCACCCAAAGTGACTCCCGTCATAGTCAGTATAAATGATCTGGAGATACACATAAAATGCATATTTGTAATGACATCTGTTATGGATTTTAGGGGTGCGTGGACCTCAAGCAAAATCCGTGACTGGGCCACCAGGGCTAAAAGGTAGGGAATGATGGCTATAAAATATCTGACTAGATAATTGCGAGATATTTCCAGTTGTTTGTGTGATTTTGATGTCCTGGATGTTAAAGGTATAATAAAGAGACTGAATGCAAATGGCATTTAAAGGATAATCTGGTTAAAAAAAGCACACACTTACAATTACATTTTAAATTGCAAACCTCTGTATATAAATATAGTCGCAAGAAAATGTATGTGAACCTCTTGGCATTAACTGGTTTTCTGAATTAGTTTGCCATAATATGTAATCTGATCCTCATCTGCATCACAATAGACAAACACAATGTGCTTAACCACTTGCCCTCCAGAGGATTTCCCCCCCTTCCTGACCAGGCCATTTTTTGCGTTACAGCGCTGCATTACTTTAACTGACAATTGTGCAGTCATGCAACACTGCACCCAAATTAAATTTACGTCCTTTTTTTCTACAAATTGAGCTTTCTTTCAGTGGTATTTGATCACCTGTGCGTTTTTTATTTTTTGCGCTATAAAAAATAAAAAGACAACAATTTTGAGAAACAAACAATATTTTTAACTTTTTTCTATAAAGCATATCCAGTGAAAAAATTAAAAAAATCAAATTTCGTCATAACTTTAGGCCAAAATGTATTTTGCGACATGTGTTTGCTAAAAGAAAATCCAATATGTATAAATTAACTGGTTTACGTGAAAGTTATAACATTTACAGATGGCAATATATATACTGGGATTTTTAAATTGTTAAAATTTTTACTAGTAATGGCGGTGATCAGCGACTTATAGCGGGACTGCGGCGGACATTCTGACACTGGGGGGAACTGACTTGGTGTCACTAACCCCAGTACAGTGATCAGTGCTAAAAAAAGCACTGACACTGTATTAATGGCACTGGGCAGGAAGGCGTTAACATGGAGGCAGGGAGTGTTTTACTAGGGGGCGGTGTCTGTGTGCTTCACTGTAATCACACTGCTCTGGATGGCTGTGCTGTGAACAGCCATCCAGAGCAGTGTGCCCGAGCTGACAGGGAGAACTGTTAGCAAACAAAACAGTTCTCCTCCCCGTCGGAGATCCTTAGTAATCATTGGCGAGTAATCATCGTGATTTTGCACACCCGTGCCGCCTTGTAGCACTATTTCTGCTATAGGGTGATCGGGAAGCAGTTAAGCCGATAACACACAAACAATTCTAATTCTTGTGTCTTTATTTAACACACCCATGAAACATTCACAGTGCTGGAGGAAAAAGTAAGAAAACCCATAGAATAATTACTTCAACAAAAGCTAACTGGAGTAAGTTTGCACACCTGTAGTCTAATTAATGAAATGAGTTTGGAGGTGTGGTATAGGGCTACTAATGCAGGCCATAGATGGGGAGAAAAGCGGATGATTTTTCTTAAAAAAAAATGAAAAATCGGTCGTTCAAGCGGACGACGTTACCAGGAATGGTAAAAAAAAAAACTCGGCCGATTTTCATCCCGTCTACAGCCGGCAAAAAGTATCCCTGCAGAGAGCTCCGCTATTTCTTTGACAGTGCTTTGACATTTATAGCAGCTGCAACAATGTATCTATTTGTATCCATTTTGGATACAGATGTTTTTATTCGGAAACAAATAGATACATTGTTGCAGCCGCTATAAATGTCAAAGCACTGTCAAAGAAATAGCAGAGCTCTCTGCAGGAACACTTTTTGCCGGACTGGAATTCTTCTTCTTCTTCATCCTCTTCTTCTTCTTCCTCTTCTTCTTCTTCCTCTTCTTCTTCATCCTCTTCTTCTTCATCCTCTTCTTCTTCATCCTCTTCTTCTTCATCCTCTTCTTCTTCATCCTCTTCTTCTTCTTCTTCCTCTTCAGCCTCTTCTTCATCCTCAGCCTCTTCTTCATCCTCTTCTTCATCCTCTACTTCATCCTCTTCTTCATCCTCTACTTCATCCTCTTCTTCTTCTTTTTGTCTTCCTCTTGCAGGTCACTCCTCACGCGCAGATTTTTTATTGGTAAAAAGATTGGCCGATTTGCCCATAATTGCCGCGAAAATCGGCCGATCTGCAAAATCGGCCGATCTTTTTCCAACTTTACCGATAAAAAAAATCTGCCAAAATACCGAAAAACGGCCGAACAATTAACCCACTAATGATCCGAAAATCGGCCGATTTTCGACCCATCTATGGTCTGCATTAGACTGATAAAAGACACTGAAACATTTAAGTTCACTGTTCATAAGAAGTATCAGCTGATGTGAACCATGCCTCACAAAAAGGAGCTCTCTGAAGACATATGATCAAGAATAGTTGCATAAGGCTAGAAAGGGATACAAAGCAATCTCGTAATGTTTAGGCATCCATCAGTTGACAGACCAATTTTCTACAAATGAAGACAGTTTAATACTGTGGCTACTCTTTCTAGAAGTGGGCACGCAGCCAAGATGACTCCTGAGACACAACGCAGAGCCCTCAATGAGGTAAATAAGAACCCTCAAGTAACAGCTAAAGGCTTGAAGACATTACTGGAACTGGCAAACATCCCTGTTCATGAGCCTACCATACATAAATCTTTGAACACGCATGGTGTACATGGTAGAACACCATGGAGGAACATTCTGCTCTCCATAAAAACATTGCTGAAGTTTGCAAAAGAGCTCCTTGGCAAACCACAACGCTACTGGAAAAAAAGTTTTGTTGACTGATGAAACAAAAGTTGAATTGTTCAGAAAGAATACCCAGCACTATGTATGGGGCAAAAAAGGCACAGCTTACCAATATCAAAACATCATCCCAACAGTGAGGTAGGGTGGAGGGAACATTATGATTTGGGCTTGTTTTCCTGCCTCAGGGCCTGGACCACTTCCCATCATTGAGGGGAAAATAAATTCCCAAGTTTACAAATATATTCTACATTTATATATATATATATATTCAGAAATGTGAAACAGTCCCTCTCTCTCTCTGTGCGGGTGATGTGGGACGGTTTCTTTTTGGGGGCGAAAAGCAGTCTCTCTCTGTGTGGGGACAAAAATTATGGAGAAGTCTCAAACATAGGTGACAAAAAACTGATGGATTATATTAACCGCCCCTTCTATGCCAAAAATAAGAAATATGTTTTTTGCCTTTAAATCATATTGCTAATCACGTATGGTACTTGTTTGTAGCTTAAATATTGAAATTTGCACATAAAACTGTCATTTTGTAACTTTTGGAAGTGTCAGTAAAAACTTGGCTGTCAGTAAATTGTGGGTGTCAGTAAATTTCACTTTGGTAGGCTGGTAATACTGGCTGTCAGTAATAAAGAAACGGCACTCGCAGTGCTGTGAGACGATCTACTCACCTGTTCTGTTCTCATGGCCGCAGTATGCAGGATACAAATACACTTTTTTCCAGCGGGGTCAGCTGGCTAATGCTATTGTGTGTGCATATATATATATGTATATATATATATATTGCCCCAGCCACGCTGGATGTCCTCTCCTGATTAGACTGGCCTTTACTACTGGAATGAGAGATAACAGCATACCTTCCAACTGTCCCTGATTTCGAGGGGTTGTCCCTGCTTTGAAACAAAGTCCCTTTGTCCCTCATTCCTCCTCATTTGTCCCTCATTTTGGTCTGATCTATATAGTTGTATATAAAATGCATTATTTATCTTCCAAAAAGTGTTTCTCAGTGCTAAACCTTTCATCCAATTTCTAAATTGTTGCATTTGTAAACTTCAAAAGCCAGAATAAAGGAATGGTAATGGTTAAAAAAAGCACTTGTGGGCTTAACTAATCACTTAATATATTTTGGGACCTAATCCCACAAGGTTTCAAAGATTAATATATTTTATTTCTATAGTTTTGTCCCTCAAGGGACAAAGTACATGTAGTACTGTCAGGAATCTGGGTATGACCAGAAATGTGTGGACTGACACAGGGAAACGCAGGCTTCCGGTATAGTATAAACAATACAATTTATTAAAGACTAACAATACATAAACGCAGTGCAAAACATAACACAGTGCAACAAACCAAACCTCCAACAAACAACCATACATACAACACTAAACGTAGTTGGGCAGCCGGATCGGTAGCAAACGGGCAAACAAGGTACCAGGAGCAGGCGGGAGAGTGGTCAGGACTAGCCGAGGTCAGTACAGGCAGATTTCATGTAGAATCAGGATAGAAGCAAGCAGGATCAGGATACCGGGGCCAAGTGAAACAGAACAACAAGGCACTGACTGCAGGTCTGGCCATTCCTTAAATACACCTCCTGCAATCAGCCTCAGGTGATGGCTGATTGCAGGAGTGAGCTTCTGGTTGCTGAGAGCACCCGCTGGCCAGCCCAGGTACTGCAGCCCACAAGGCAGGTGAGTCCCACCACCATTCCTGACAAGTACTGATAAGTGCTTCCTAACCCTAGCTATGAGGTCCAAACTGCATCCATCCCCACTCCTCTTGCCATGGGTGGTAAGACAACAGCTAGGAAAGAGACAGACACTTCATTATGGCAGTAGTCTTCGCTCTGTGCTCAAGACAAGCAGTGGCAAAAGGAATGCGGCAGATAGTTGGATATGTCAGCATCTGCATTCCTCTTGCCACTGCTTGACTCTGGAGAGTGCTCTCAGTGGCTGTTATGAAGCAGCCATCTCCTTCCTAGCTGTTGACCGATCGGTCATGGCAGATGGGGGGAGTGCAATTTGGACCTCATAGCTGGGTTAGGAAACACCTCTCAGCATGGGACAAAGTACTACATGTGTTTTGTCCCATGGGGTACAAAACTATAACAAAAATATTGATAATTATCCTTTAAGTCTTGTAGACTTAGCTCTCAGAGTACATTAGGCACCGTTAGCAGAAAGGTGAAACCTGAATGTCTCATATGGCCAGTCTGGAGCCACTTAGCCAGTAAAGTGGCATGGCAGACTGTTTTATCAGTAATATTAGGATTAGCCTCATATGGTATTATAGTAACATAGCAGTAAAGAAGATAAGTATGGCATTGACTCCAGAACACGTTGTTGGAAATGACTTGTGTTCATACATGTCGAGAAGCTGAGCATTATTTGACCATGTTTGTAGCCAACATAATGGCTCTTAATAACTGATGTGCATGTGTGTAAATATATATATTCTTCTCTAACTGCTCTGGCTGTAGGTGACACAGGAGACAGAGGAGCAAATGGCGAGAAAGGTGATTTTTTTAATATATATATATATTTGCAGTGTGGGCATTGCTTTGTTAGTAGACTGAGCACTAACAGAGCCTCTGCTTTACTATCAGGTATCAGTGGAAAGGCCTGCCCTTCTACCTCCTATGGTGAGTTTGTTTTTTTTCATAAACCAAAGAGAAGTTTGAATTTCACGTGGCACTTTTAGTATGCAAGAAATGCAGCCTATTGGTAGAGGAATGCCATGCCTTCATCTGAACATGGGTGTGAATGGAGGGCCTGGGGCATGGCCAGAGATATATTTTTTATTTCAGGTACTTATATAGCACTGTCAATATATGTATGTACATATATATTGTACATTCATATCAGTCCCTAACCCTCAAGGGGTGTCCAATCTAAGGTCCCCAACTTACATTCATACACATACTAGGGCCAATTTAGACAGGATCCAATTAACCTACCATCTGTCTTTGGAGTGTGGGAGGAAACCCACACAGGCACAGGGAGAACATGAAAACTCCAGGCAGGTGGTGCTGTGGCTGGGATTTAAACTAACAACCCTAGTACTGCCAGGCGGAAGTGCTAACCATTTAGCCACTGTGCTGCCCATATTAAGGGGAATATACTAAGAATCTGGAGCAGCCGTGCATAGCAATCAATTGTCTTCTAGATTTCATTTTCAAAGCTTAACTCAGGGGTGTCAAACCAGTGTCCCTCCAGCTGTTGCGAAACTACAAGTCCCATCATGCCTTTGCCTTTGGGAGTCATGCTTGTAACTGTCAGTCTTGCAATGCCTCATAGGACTTGTAGTTTCGCAACAGCTGGAGGGCCACCAGTTTGACACTCGTGGCTTAACTGAACTAGTAAATTGGCCGCATTGCATCCAGATAAAAGTTAGTAGTATTGTTCTTTAGTTTATTTCCTGTGCCATTGTAAATTAGTGAAAAGGCAGAGCCGAGTGTTTAGTACCACCTAAGGGAGGTGGCAATACAAGGTATTTTTTTGTATTTATTTATTCCAGGTATTTATATAGTGCTGACAATTTATGCAGCTCTTTACATATGCTGCTCAAAAACCGTGTATAGGCTGCAGGGATTCAAATCAATGGCCATTCCCAGGACATAGGGATATAAGGACCAGAACTCTTTGGTTTACTTTGTATGGAGTATTGATAACCTTTACCTGTGAGTCCAAGATTGGACACATTGTTGGTAGATTTCTGCTTCATAGCTTAAAATTCATTAACAGCACTATAAAATATACAGTAAATCTGTCTGTCTGTCTTTTTATATATATATATATATATATATATATATATATATATATATATGTGTGTATATATTTATATATATATATATATATGTGTGTGTATATATTTATATATATATATATATATATACTGTATATATTTTTTATTTATTTTTTTTGTCCTGTTATTATGTCTTAGTTCCCAGAAACTGTAAGGAGCTGCTGGATAAGGGAGAAGTCTTCAGTGACGTGTACACCATATTCCCTGTCGGCCGGACACCCCTGACAGTGCTGTGTGATATGCACACTGACGGAGGAGGCTGGATTGTAAGTCATCACTAAGAACGTAGTTTATGTTGCACTTACAGTTGTGCTCAAAAGTTTGATTACCCCTGGAAAATTGTATACAGTATGTACCATTTTTAAAAAAAATCATGAGTGAGCAGGTATAACACATTTTTTTTATTTCTTATGGGATTCATATTTAACTGTAGGTCATAACAGAATGGCACAATCATAAAACCAAATGAAATGCCCCCTGTTCAAAAGTCTGCATACCCTTAGCTCTTAATACTGTGTATTGCCCCCTTTTAGCGTCTTTTGTAATAGTTGTCTATGAGGCCCTGAGTTCTTTGCAGGTGGTATAGATACCCGTTCATCTTGGCAAAATGCATCCAGGTCATGCCAAATCTTTGGTCGTAATGCATGAACCGCACATATGAGATCTCCCCAAAGTGGCTCAATGATATTTAGGTCAGGAGACTGTGATGGAAACTCCAGAACCTTCACCTGTTTCTGCTGTAACCACTGGAGGGTCAACGTGGCCTTGTGCTTAGGGCCATTGTCGTGCTGAAAGTCCAAGAGCATCCCATGGGCAGCTTTCGTGCAGAAGAATGGGAATTGTCTGCCAGTATTTTCTGATAACATGGTGCATTTGTCTTGTTATCAATTTTCACAAGATTCCCTGTGCCTATAGAGCTCACACACCCACAAAACATCAGTGAGCCACCACCATGCTTCACAGTGGGGATGGTATTCTCCCAAACATAGCTCTTATGGTTGTGACCATGAAGTTCTATTTTGGTCTTGTCTTGTCACTCCAGATTGTAGTGTCGGGCATATTGTAACCAGACTTTTTTGTAGCATTAGCACAGAAAAGACTCCTTTCTGGCAGTTCGACCATGCAGCTCATTTTTGTTCAAGTATTGACGTATTGTGATCCTTGAAACAATCACACCGTCTTTTTCCAGAGCAACCTGTATATCTCTTGATGTTACCTGTGAATTTGTCTTTGTATCTCAAACAATTCTTCTGGCAGTTCTGGCTGCAATTTTTCTTGGTCTACATGACCTTGGCTTGGTATCAAGAGATCCCCAAATTTTCCACTTCTTAATAAGTGATTGAACAGTACTGATTGGCATAATCAAGGCTTTGGATATCTTTTTATATCCTTTTCCATCTTTATAAAGTTAATTTACCTTGTTACACAGGTCTTTTGACAGTTTTTTTCTGCTCCCCATGGCTTAGTATCTAGCCTATTCAGTGCATCCACGTGACAAAAATGAACAAACTCATTGACTATTTTTACACAGACACTAATTGCAATTTAAAAACCCACAGATGTGGGAAATAACCATTTTTTTGCATAATCAGTCAGATTTTCAAAATGAATGCCTACATTTTCCAATTTCTGCCAGGGTATGCAAACTTTTGAGCATTGTGTGATAAATAAACTGCACAGTAGCATATTGGGGACTTTGGTGAAATATCTAAATAGACCTCTGATATTTCACCTTTGAGACAGAGAAAGGAAATTTAGGACACAGCTCAGTTACATCTGGCGTAAAACTAACATGACATCCAGTTTACTGTGCTTCAGTTTGTGAATGGACACAGGAGTAATCAGTACTGATCATTCGCTCTGTCCATTCAGAAAAGGAAGGGGCTAGTAAATTACATATTGACTGTCTCCTTCCCCCACCCTTTATCCTGAAACATCCCCCACAGCAGTTGGCAGGAGAGGGGAAAGGGGAAACGCTGGTAGGGGACAAGGGACAAGGGCAGTGAAGCACACGGGAGCCTGGAGGCAGCAGGAAATAAGTAACCTAGATAGGAGGGGTGGTGATGGGGGCATATAGAAGAACTGATGCCCTCCATTTTTCTCCAGCAGCCACTTAATGATGGCGAGAGGTAGAGAAGCTGGCTTTCAGCGGCTGCTGGAGGAAAATGGAGGGCATCAGATCCTCTATATGCTGACCCCACCACCCTTTTTATCCAGTAGAACTAAATGTGACAAGGGGGGCTGCACAGACCCCTGGAGCATGGGGCCAGATCGCAATTGCAACCCCTATAGCTACACCAGTGTATAATAGACCTTGTTACATAGAAACTGACTGCCAGCCTTCAAGAGATGGCACTTCCTTCATCAGGCTTAAAATGGTTGTAAAGGCAAAAAGGTGTTTTACCTTAATGCATTCTCTGCATTAAAGTACAAAACCTTTATGTATCTTTGCCATTCCCCTCACCTCAAACACTTACCTGACACCACTCGATCCAGCGTTGTCCCCACCAGCAGCCCCGCTCACCTCTCTTCCTCTTATCATTCATATTCTGTGACGGGAGAGCAGGGGGGTGGGGCCGAGCTGGGCTGTGTGTGTCAATAGACTCACACAGCCCATCTTGGGAACAAGTGGCATCCTATGGGGGCCAGGCATAAGAGGTGGAGCAGAGAGCACAAGTAGGGAAATTCCAGGAGAGGAGGTTCGGGGCCACTCTTTGCACCTTTGCACAGAATAGATATGTATACCACGTTTATTATTTTAATAAAACAAAAGAACCTTTACCAACGCTTTAACCTATTCATGGTTCTTGTGTCACAGTCAGGAACACATCTCCTTTGTTTATCTCATTGATATTCACTGATTTTAAAATCTCCAGAAAAAATGATATTGTATCTTCTTAATCTAGGTCTTCCAGAGACGTTGGGATGGATCCGTAAATTTCTATCGTGGCTGGAAATCCTATAAGACTGGGTTTGGCAGCCTTTTGACAGAGTTCTGGTTGGGAAACGAAAATCTTCACTGGCTTACATCATCAGGTAATACACTAAATACAATATATAATAAAATCTCTTGGCTTGGATCTGGCAAAATTCTATTTGGATCGGTTCTGAGATATACAGTGCTGTGAAAAATATTTGCCCCTTCCTGATTTTTTTTTTGCATATTTGTCACACTTAAATGATTCAGATCATCAAACAAATTTTAATAGTATACAAAGATAACCCGAGTAAATAGAAAATGCAGTTTTTAGATGTTGATTTAATTTATTAAGGGAAATAAGCTGTCCAAACCTGCCTGAACCTATGTGAAAAAGTAATTGCCCCCTAAACCTAATAACTAGTTGTGCCACCCTTAGCAGCAACAACTGCGGTTAAGCATTTGCATAACTGGCAATGAGTCTTTCACATCTCTGTGGGGGAATTTTGGCTCACTCTTCTTTGCAGAATATTTTCAATTCAGCCACATTGCAGGGTTTTCAAAATGAACGGCCTGTTTAAGTTCATACCACAGCATCTCAATTGGATTTAAGTCCGGACTTTGACTAGGCCACTCCAAAACCTTAATTTTGGTGGACTTGCTGGTGTGTTTTGGATCATTGTCCTGCTGCATAACCCAAGTGCACTTGAGCTTGAGGTCATTAACTGATGGCCGGACATTCTCCTTCAGGATTTTTTTGGTAGAATGTAGAATTCATGGTTCCATCAATTATGGCAAGTCGTCCAGGTCTTGAAGCAGCAAAGCAGCCCCAGACCATCACACTACCACCACCATGTTTGACTGTTGGCATGATGTCTTTTTTATGAAATGTCATGTTAGTTTTACGCCAGATGTATCAGGAGGTGCACTTTCCAAAAAGTTCAACTTTTGTCTCATCAGTCCGCAGAATATTTGCACAAAAGTCTTTGGGATAATCAAGATTATTTTTGGCAAATGTGAGATGAGCCTTAGTATTCTTTTTTGGTCAGTGCTGTCTTTGGCTTGGTTATCTCCCATGGATGTCATTTTTGCACAGTCTTTTTCTTATTTTTGAATCATGACCTTAACTGAGGCAAGGGAGGCCTGCAGTTCTTTCAATGTTCTATGTTCTTTTATGACCTCCTGGATGAGTCATTGTTGTGCTCTTGGAGAAAGTTTGGTAGGTTGACCACTCCTGGGAAGGTTCACCACTGTTCCAAGTTTTCTCTTTTATAGATAATGGCTCTTACCGTGGTCCTCTGGAGTCCCAAAGCCTTAGAAATGGCTTTGTAACCCTTTCTAGACTAATACATGTCAATTACTTTGTTTCTCATTTGTTCCTGAATTTATTTAGATTGCGGCATGATGTGTAGCTTTTTTAGATCTTTTTGCGTGCTTTACTTTGTCAGACAGATTCTGTTTAAGTGATTGCTTGATTCTGGCTGTAATCAGGCCTGGGTGTGGCAAGTGAAATTTAAGCTTTCCAAAAACTGTGATTTTGTGATGTAGCGTGATTTAGCAAGGGGGGGGGGGGGAGCAATTGCTTTTTCACATATGGCCAGGCAGGTTTGGACAACTTTTTTCCCTTCTTAAATGAAATCAGCATTTAAAAACTGCATTTTCTATTTACTTGGGTTATCTTTGTGTAATATTAAATAATGTTTGATGATCTGAATTATTTAAGTGTGACAAATATGAAAAAAAAAATCAGGAAGGGGGCAAATACTTTTTCACAGCACTGTATTTTATGGGCATGAATTCACCTTGTTTTGTGAGTATATACTGTATGCGTTTTTATACGATCCCAGTTATTAAATTTACTTATCATGAGAAGGTGCACTATCTCTTCCTGGCCATAGATGGACCAAAGGTTCAGTCGGTGCTTAAACAAGCTTTCTGCTATGCTTGAGCCGATCAATCTTCCTATGATTCTGGGTTCAGCTGACCTAAGCACAGCAGAAATGGAGAACCTTCCCAATATGGCTTCCCCTCCCTTGTACAACATCCTGATTTTTCTGTTGTCCTTACTAACAATTTGTTTCGCTGTTGACACTATACACATGAAAAATGGCAGTTGAATGGTGTGTGTTCGGTCATCATTTAGTCTGGGTATGGCCAGCTTTATAAAAGGTTATAAAGTACGTTGCAACTATATGATTTGGTGCTGTAACTGATCACAATAAACCATGAAAGCGGGGGGTCACATGGGCTGAGTGATAAGTATCAACCCATCACTATATTCCACGCGCAAAGCATGGAGGATCCTACAGTACAAGTGGGGCCTGAGCATCTTCATTTTTCCCCTGCTGCCTTTTGTCAGAAACCACCATAGACATCTATGAGAGACCTCCTATCAAACAGAGAATGACAAGATCCGTATCATGCAACCTTATTATGGCAGAACCTGAATGTTGGCTATCTCAACTGCAACCCAGAGTTATCAATGAGGATGCTGTCAATGGAGCACGAGGGACTTTCTAAGCTGTGCACAAATCTTCATTTTTGGACTCTGTTCCAAGTTAATACTTTTCATCACAATAGGCACTGTGCTGACATTACATAATTTTGCTGTCTATCGGTCTTTATCTAGCAATGTCTCTGTCTGCTCTGCGACTCCACAGCTGTCTCTGCCTCACCCTTAGTTCTATGCTCTTAATAGTGATCCTGGGCACTTTTCATGTGTACCAAAGTGAGCCACATAGAGGCAAACCAAGCTACTATCAGACCTCACTCATTCTTTAGATGTTATAACAATGGAGGGTATGGCACGCACCCTCCAGGTATTGTTGCTGGGTGGTCTGTGGATAGGTCAACTCTAGAAGATGGCCTTGTTACTCATTATCAGGCACAAGCATTTAAACAATTCTTACACTGTGACTTCTTAGCAGTGTGGTGTATATTATACCTACCATTAGTAGATACTCAATGATCAATGCCCCTATGTACATGCACTTATGATAGCATACATTACTCTTGCACATTCCACCACAACCTAAGCCTGCCATTTTTCCCCAGATGGGTTGTCCCATCTGCACCTTGCATAGATCCTATCCCTTTACTATCCTTACATAGATGGCCCTTCCTTCCCTAGATGGAAATTAGCTTATGTGTGTATGATAGCACTGGACGGATGGAAGTGAAAATGGGCTCTGATGGATATAGCCTAAGGTGCTTTTTTCTTTAAAGAAACAGATCTATGATGAAAATATGGCGTGGATTGACCCTGTTCTGGACATAGACTGCTACCTCTCTGTTAGTAATAAAGTGAGTGCTCGTCACACAGTAAATTGGATGTGTACAGAGGAGTGCCTGGTACAAAAGTTCATCTCACTTAAAGGACTTTTTGAAACATTTATTGGTTAGGGGCATCAAATACAACCAATGCATTTTGGGGAAAAAAAACCCTCCCCCCTTCTTCAGGGCTTGGGCAGAACAGAATCACAACAAAATGCATTAGGGGACCTGTGCTATGGCCTGACAAAGACTTGTGTCTCCTGACGGTACTAAAGATGCACACTTTACTGATTGCAATTGTTGCTTTTGCATTGGCTTCTTCTCAGTCTGTGACAGTTCTTTAGACATTAATGTGAGATAGAGGACATATACATCGATCAGCCATAACTTCATGACCACTGACAGGTTAAGTGAATAACATTAATTATCTTGTTACAATGGCATCTGACAGTCATGGGATACATTAGGCAACAGCGAGAAGCACCTACAATGGGCATGTGAGCATCAGAACTGGACCATGAGCAATGGAAGAATGAGGCCTGGTCTGATTAATCACATTTTCTTTTACATCATGTGGATGGCTGGGTGTATGTGCCTCACTTACCAGGATGTAGTATAGGAAAAAGGCAAACCGACAGAGGCAGTGTAATGCTTTAGGAAATGTTCTGCTAGGAAACCTTGAGACCTGCCATTCATCTGGATGTTACTTTGGCAGGTACCACCTTGCTAAACATTGTTGGCGACCAAGTACACCCCTTCATGGCAACAGTATTTCCTGATCTCAGTGGCCTCTTTCAGCAGGATAATGCACCTGACTCACTGCAAAAATGGTTCAAGAATGGTTTGAGGAACACAACAATGAGTTTGAGGTGTTGACTTGGCCTTCAAATTCTCCAGATCTCAGTCCATCAAGCATCTGTGTGATGTGTGGGAAAAACAATTCCTATCCATGGAGGGCCACTATGCAACTTACAGGACTTAAAGGATCTTCTACTGATGGCTTGGTGGTAGATACCACAGCAAACCTTTAGAGGTCCAGTGGAGTCCATACCTCAACAGGTCAGGGCTATTTTGGTGGCAAAAGGGGTACCTACTCTTTATTAGGTGGGTGGTTATGGCTGACCGGTATATATGCATGTTGTGTTGATGCAGGAGAACAATCGACCAGAAGAGAATATACACAAAGAACATTCAATTTAGCTCTCACAATATCTAACTATATCACACAGAACATGCACAGTGTACATGTACATGCAGTTTTGCTGGGCGAATAGCTATGCACATTTTTTCATAAATAGCCACCCTATTCATTTATTTGTGTAATACAACAGACTTGTCCTCTGCTTGTCCTTCATGCTTCATATAGAATACATATACAGGTGTACCTCGGTTTATGAATTTAATGTGTTCTCTGGGACGTTTTGTATTGCAAAAAATTTGTGAACCGAAACGCGGTTTCCCATAGGAATGCATTGAAAACCAATTAATCCGTTCCGGAGGTCAGAAAAGAGATAAAAAAAGTCTTCTATCTGTTCAAAACTCTTTATAAAGTGCACTTGAAAGGCATAAATACTGTACAGGGACAGGATTAATCAAGCAATAACTCAATGCAAAAACCACTCCAACACCTCCACACTCAACGCCACGTGCTACCCACAGACTCCAGCATGCACAGTTGCATAAACCTCGCAGGTACAATGCATCCTAGGGAAACTTACTTCGTATTGCTAAAAAATTTGTAAAAAATTTGTAAACCGAGGCATTATTTTCAATGGATTTTCATTCGTAAACCGAAAATTACATTAACCGAGGCGTTCGTAAACCGAGGTACGCCTGTAGTTCATGTAAAGAAGCCAGATTGCGTAAATAGATCAGAGTAAACATTTTCTTTTTCTTTTCATAGGAAAATGGGAACTGCGAATTGACCTGGAGGACTTTTACACCAAAAAATTATTTGCCAAATACTCAACCTTCAAGGTCTTATCAGAGTCTGAGAAATACAAATTATTGGTAGGCAACCTTGAGAAAGGAAATATATGTAAGTACCTGTAAGAATATATAAATACTGTACATTATGACTCCAATTGTTGTGAGTGACTATCCCTCAATGAGATCTCTATGCCTGGCTTTAATATAGCAGAAACACCAGACAATCTTCATCAGATAGTAGAAATCACTAAACACTTCAAATCCATGATTGTCTTGCATGCAAAACACCGAAGCAATACAATAAGATGCTGCAGACTTGATATAGAACTGCTTAAGGAGGCAAAAAAGAAGTATTGTCTTTCCCTGCCCCAATGTGTGTCTAGTAAGGGAGGAAAGATTAGAGAAACTCCCGCAAAGGAAAAGGAAATGACCTCACAAGAAGAGGAAGGAAATACGGAAAACGACATGTGATAGAAAAAATGATCACAAAGTGGCAACATAATAAAAAACAATTAACCATAGAACAACATAAGGATGAAACTTAATTTCCCATATACTGCACAGGCAGCACAAAATGCAAATGAGATTAACCCCTTATAGTGATGTGTAAGATTGCTGAATAAATATATACAGTTGTGTTCAAAATAATAGCAGTCAGACATCACTAACCGGATCAATCACTGTTTTTGGTAGAAATGATATTTCTACATGGCAAATAATTTACTAGCAGGTGTAGTAGAGTAATAGAAATCCAACAGACCCAACAGTCATGACATGCATGCTGCTGATTCTGTGTAATTGAATCACTAATTGAAAGGGGCATGTTCAAAATAATAGCAGTGTGGAGTTCTATTAGTGAGGTCATTCATTCTTTGAAAAACAGGTGGCAATTATTGCCCTTATTTAAGGAAGGAAGGCAGCAAATGTTGTACATGCTGGTTACAGTGCATTTCTCTCTGAAATTCTGAGGAAAATGGGTCGTTACAGACATTGTTCAGAAGAACAGTGTACTTTGATTAAAAAGTTGATTAGAGAGGGGAAAACATATAAAGAAGTGCAGAAAATGATAGACTGCTCAGCTAAAATGATCGCAAATGCTTTAAAATGGCAACCAAAACCTGAAAGACGTGGAAAAAAGTGAAAAACTACTATTCGAATGGATAGAAGAATAGCCAAAATGGCAAGGACTCAGCCAACAATCAGCTCCAGGAAGATCAAAGAAGGTCTAAAGTTACCTGTGAGTACTGTTACAATTAGAAGACGCCTATGTGAAGCCAAGCTATCTGCAAGAAGCCCCCGCAAAGTCCCACTGTTGAAAAAAAGACATGTGCTGAAGAGGTTACAATTTGCTAAGGAGCACATTGACTGGCCTAAAGAGAAATGGCGCAACATTTTGTGGACTGATGAAAGTAAGATTGTTCTTTTTGGGTCTAGTGGCCGGAGACAGTTTGTCAGACGACCCCCAAACACTGAATTCAAGCCACAGCACACTGTGAAGACAGTGAAGCATGGTGGTGCAAGCATCATGGTATGGGGATGTTTCTCATACTACGGTGTTGGGCCTATTTATCGCATACCAGGGATCATGGATCAGTTTGAATACATCAGAATACTTGAAGAGGTCATGCTGCCTTATGCTGAAGAGGAAATGCCCTTGAAATGGGTGTTCCAACAAGACAACGACCCCAAACACACCAGGAAACGTGCAACATCTTGGTTCCAGACCAACAAGATTGACGTTATGGAGTGGCCAGCCCAATCCCCGGATCTTAATCCAATAGAAAACATTTGGGGTGACATCAAAAATGCAGTTTCTGAGAGGCAAAACCAAGAAATAGAGAAGAACTGTGGAATGTATTCCAATCATCCTGGGCTGGAATACCTGTTCACAGGTGCCAGAAGGTGGTTGACTCCATGCAACACAGATGTACAGCAGTTCTCAGAAACAGTGCGACTACAACCAAATATTCATTAAGTGATTCAAAGGAAAGCAAAATCTTCAGACATTTTTCAGTTTATATAGTGAATGTTTGAGTTTGTAAAGAAGAATACAAACACTGCTATTTTTTTGAACAGTCTAATATTCACTTTTCTTCAATTTGTTTTAGAGGAACAACACAAATTTGATATTTTTCTTCATGTTTTGATTTGGAATAGAATGTGTCGTGTTCCCAATGCATTTGTGTGTATGGAAATAAAAGCTATTAGAAGGATTTTGAGCTTTATTCACTTTTTTCAACACACTGCTATTATTTTGAACAAACTGTACATATACTGTATATCAAACATATTTGTCCTGTAACATAACTTTATTTGAAATTAAATTGGTTTCTGATCACCAGTGACAATATATTTATTCTTCAAAAGCTCCATTTGTAGATGATAAAATTTGGTACTATTATATGATGGCAGAGGCCTTCCACTAATTATTAATATCTCCCAAAGCAGCAGATTGAGACGCCTCCCTAACACAACCTCCCCCAAACCCCCATTCTGGAGAGGAGCAGACAGAATCTGGAGCATCCGAGTGTAAAAAAACAGATTCTAGCTTTGATTTTCCAAGCTTAAGTCAGAAACTGATTGGTTACTATGCACAGCTGCTCCATATTCTGTCTGCTCCAGTTGTAGTAAATTCTTACAACTGGGTCCTTGAAAGGGGACTGGAGGACCATAACAGCAGAAGAGAGCCTTATATCAGCAACCTTAAGACAGGCGAGGCACTAACCCAGCTTCATGGGAGGAAAATCAGTGACATTGCCACATGGATGAAATATATGTTTGAAATATATTTTTAAAATATTCTTCCTAAATATATTGCCATATATTTGAAATGCTACAATTTTGGCCATATTCAATATATTCCAAAATATGTTTCAATAAATATATATATATATATATATATATATATATATATACTGCATGTTGAAATGCGTTTTTATCACAAAATATATGAAACTTTTTTTAAAAAATACATTTCAAATATACTGTGTCTTTAAAAATACAAATCTGCATTTTTGGAACGCATTTACAAATATATGTAAAAATGACTTTTGTATATTTGGAATGTATTTTTAAAAATATTTTTCATATATTTTGTAATAGAAACGTATTTCAACATGCAGTGTATATATATATATATATATATATATATATATATACTGTAAGGCTCTCTTCTGCCATTATGGTCCTCCAGTCACCTTTCAAATATTTATAAATATATTTTTCTTCCATATGGGTGTGACAGCCATATTATTGGTAACAGTCTCTAGAATGGTGTAGATTAGATAGATAGATAGATAGATAGATAGATAGATTTTGTGCTATTGGGGTGATTATGCTCATGTGGTAAATGAGCCAGCCCAAACTGTGGCTGTATTGGACTGGATATACTACAGGAGAGGTTCAGAGACTGCGGACATACTGCAGGAGAAGGTCAGGGACTGTGGAGAAGATACAGGATACAGTCAGAGACTGTGGACAGGATATGGTCAGAGACTGAGGACAGGATACAGGAGACTGCTGACAGGATACGGTCAGAGACTGTGGACAGGATACAGGAGATGATCACAGACTGCGGACAAGATACGGTTGAATACTGCGGACAGGATACGGTCAGAGACTGCGGACAGGATACGGTCAGAGACTGCGGACAGGATATGGTCAGAGACTGCGAACAGGATACAGGAGACTGTGGACAGAATACGGTCAGAGACTGCAGACAGTATACAGTAGACAGTCAAAGACTGCGGACAGGATATGGTCAGAGACTGTGGACAGGATACGGTTAGAGACTGCGGATAGCATACAGAAGACTGCAGAAAGGATACTGTCAGAGACTGAAGACAGGATGCGGTCAGAGCCTATGGACAGGATACGGTCAGAGACTGCGGACAGGATACGGTCGTAGCCTGCGGACAGTATATGGTCAGAGACTACGGACAGGATACGGTCAGAGACTGCGGACAGCATACAGAAGACTGCAGAAAGGATACTGTCAAAGACTGAAGACAGGATGCGGTCAGAGCCTATGGACAGGATACGGTCAGAGACTGCGGACAGGATATGGTCGTAGCCTGCGGACAGTATATGGTCAGAGACTACGGACAGGATACAGAAGATAGTTAGCCGAGCCTGCTCCTCGCTCGAGCCCTGACGAGCCCTCCCCCCTGCCCAAGCACTGCCGAGCCTGTCCCCCGCCCAAGCACTGCTGAGCCTGTCCCCCACCTGACCACTGGCGAGACCACCCCCCATCCGAGCACTGCTGAGACACCATTGGTCCCTTCATCCTGGGGGGTGTCGCCATCCCCCCTTAAAAATGCCAAGTTTACCTCATGGCAGATATGCCCCTGATTATAACCCCTGTAAGGGGGTCCCATTGGGGAGATTTCCTTTCACTTCCTGTCCCATAGCCAAAACAGGAAGTGAAAGGAAATCTCTCCGAAGTGTGAGAATTCATGGTTGTCAGCAGCACTAGTATTCCCATTGGAAGATTTCCCTGCAATTCCTATTCTGGGGCCAACCCCAATCTTTATTTTTTTTTTGTTTTTTACAAATAGGGAGAGTGAATCTTCCTAAAGGCAACACAGACAGCAATAAAGATCTGTCATGTTCTCTTATCGTTCTCCACTCTATCCAAAGCTAAAAAAAAGTTTTACTTGTAGTTTTCTCCTTGGACGCTACTGAGATACATATTCAGTATTGTTCTGTTTATTTCTCCCTCAGATGATGCCATGAAATCCCACAATAACCAATATTTCAGCACCCACGACCAGAGCACTGAGGAGAATCAGGGCTTAGAGACCTGTGCAAAGACTTTTAACGCGGGCTGGTGGTTTACAAATTGCTATCAGGCTAATCTAAATGGAGTATATAAACTACCAAAGGAAAACTCCTCTTTATTGGGTGTTGAATGGAAAACAAATGGAGAATGGATCTCCTACAAGCATTCTGAAATGAAAATAAGACCTATTTGATTCTATAGCATTGCAAAGCCATATACCATATAAACTGTGAAGATAGTAAAGTATACATATATATGTGATTGATGCAAATAAGTGTCTGTCTTAATTTCTGATTGGATGAAATCAACTGCCAATGTGATCATGCAAATTTGTTGCAAACCACATGTTCCATGGTCCTTCGAAGTGTCTCATAGTTGACCTTACAAATGGCATAAAAGTGTCCATAAGGAAAATCATTGTCGTATATGTTTGATTTGTTTTTGAGATTGTATTCCATCTATTGGGAAATATTGGGAAAAAATAAATGAATAAAATATTTCCAAATATCTATTAGAAAAAGTAATTGAGCTTTGTCCCTGAAATTCATAAAGCCTGGCACAGACAGATTTTGTGGGAGTGGTTTGCAGGCATTTTCATGCTTCTCTCTAGAACTTGAATTTGGCGCAATGTTTTTACAACCGTCTAAACTTTCATAAGGTAACATCTTCAATGGAGACCTATCAAATGACAGCAGGCCTGGACTGGGACACAAAATAGGCCTGGGCATTTTAAACTGAGCAGCCAATTTCCGGGGTGGGGGGGGGGGGGTGCAAGGGCATTCGTGGGGTCAGTTGGTGACAGAATATTCACAGAGTCGGTCCTCCACACTGTAATATAAATGGGTACTGTGATATAAAGGGGATTGCACTGTAAAGGGGCACTGTATTGATTACATTGCCCCTTTACAGCGCAGTCCCCTTTACATCACAGTGCCCCATTACATTACAGTGCCCCTAGAGATATAATCACAGTGCCCCCTATATATTCAAAGAGATGGCCCAATCCAGCAAAGAGACATCCCCATCCAGCAAAGAGACATCCCCATATAGCACAGAAACAGCCCAGTCCAGCAAAGAGACATCCCCATCCAGCAGAGACATCTCCATGTAGCAAAGAGATATCCCAATCCACAAAGCGACTGGATGTCTCCTTGCTGGACAGGGATGTCTATTTGCAGGATGGGGATGTCCCTTCTTGGACTGGGCTATCTCTTTTCTGTTTTGGGATGTCTCTTTCGCTGGACCCAACTGGACAAAAGAGATAGCCCAGCAAAGAGATAGTCCAGCAAAGAGACATCCACATCCAGCAAAAAGACAGTCCAATCCAGAAAAGAGACATCGCTGTCCAGCAAAGAGACAGCCTGTCCAGCAAAGAGACATCCCATCCTGCAAAGAGCTCATCCAGCAAAGTGACATCCTTCCCAGCAAAGAGAAAGCCCCATCCAGCAAAGAGACAGCCCATCCAGCAAAGAGATAGCCATCTGGCAAAGAGACATCCCATCCTGCAAAGAGCTCATCCAGCAAAGTGACATCCTTCCCAGCAAAGAGACAGCCCCATCCAGCAAAGAGACAGCCCATCCAGCAAAGAGATAGCCGTCCGGCAAAGAGACAGCTTGTCCAGCAAAGAGACAGCCCTTCCAGCAAAGAGACAGCTTGTCCAGCAAAGAGACAGCCCATCCAGCAAACAGACAGCTCAACCAGCAAAGAAACAGGTCATCCAGCAAAGAGACAACCCGTTCAGCAAAGAGACAGCCCATCCAGCAAAGAGACAGCTCAACCAGTAAAGAGACAGCCCCTCCAGCAGAGACAGCCCACCCAGCAAAGAGACAGCCCACCCAGCAAAGAGACAGCCCATCTAGCAAAGAGACAGCCCGTCCAGCAAAGAGACAGCCCATCCAGCAAAGAGACAGCCCCATCCACCGCTGTTACAGACCTGTCACAGTGTGTTGGCGGGTGAAGAAGAGAGGCCGCCATTGTCTCTCCAGTGCAGCAACCAGCCAAGTAGGTGTCCCTGTGTCAGCGGCGCTTCCTGCTTGTTACTGCCGCTCCCCCTGTTGGCCCTGCTTTAGGTATAGCCACACAGCGGGAGGTGAGCGGCGGCCGCAGTCTGTATTAGCCCCGTTCAGACCGCTGTGCAGCATGGTCATCTTGAGCCTGGCGGCCCCTGCCCACTGGGAAGATGCTCGGTGTGCCCTATGGCCATTCCAGGCCTGAATGACAGTACTATATTCAATGACATCCCTATTTTAAGAATTTTCCAAGATTTAGTATTGTGTTCTATTATTGCAATGTTGGTGAACTTGCTATACTATACATAAAAAGAAATTGTAGTTAAAAAGAAACACTGTGGTGTCCTGCTTAGAGCTGCTGCCATGCATTGGTTTGATTCCATAGTTATTTTCGACTTTTTATTATTGCATTTTAGAATTTGTAAGGTCCATAAATTAAATTTCAAATAAATTGTAAAAACAGCAGAGGGCACATCTGATTGCAGTGGGATTGTGAATTGTCTATCCAAATAAAAATGTTCTAACCGTCTCCACTCAGATGCGCCCTCTGTTTTTATTAATTGCTCTAGAGAACCTTCAGTTTCTTAATGCGGAGTTCCACCCATAAGTGGAAGCTCTGCTTTTCTGCCTCCCTCCCCTCCGCTGCCACATTTGTCACCTTTTGGGGGGGTGGGGGAGCAGGTTCCTGATTGTGACAGGTACCCATTCCCACTTCGCCGCGGCAAACTGAAACAGAAGTTTGGCACACCCCGCAGCCCTCTGGGACACTTCCAAGGTCCCAGGAGACTGCAGCCCATTCACAAAGGGCTGCACGCTTCGCGCATGCACAGTAGGAAATCTTAGTTTCCCTTAGTCAAGAAGGTGGCGCCAGCACCCGACAGTGGAATGAAAAAATGGGTCAGGGTGAGGACACCACTGGATGCCTGGACAGGTAAGTGCCCTACTATTAAAAGTCAGCAGCCACAGTATTTGTACCTGCTGACTTTTAATTTTTGGGGGGAGGTGGCGGGGGCCAGAACTCTGCTTTAAAGAGGTGCTGCTCAAAGTGTCTGGGAACCCCACAAGAACTGCGTTTGGATGTACCACAACTCCACTATAAGTCTTCTACACTTCTGAGCCACTGTCCTAGCCCTAAACAAATAACCTACAGTTCATATTCAGAACCCCATAAATAAATTAGGAGTATTAACATTTGTATTAAACAATAATCGTACTTTTTTGAAATATGAAAGGTTTAGCAGTCTTTAACCTACAGCCATACACACTGGAGATAGAAATACTAACCATTACACATTAAGATAGCAACTTTGTTACCCTCTTTAGCTCTGGAAGGTTTTACCCCCCTCATGCCCAGGCCATTTCTTGCTTTTTGGCACTGCGCTGCTTTAACTGGTAATTGCACGATCATGCAGCACTGTACCGAAACGAAATTTATACAAATGTTTTTTCACACAATAGAGCTGTCTTTTGGTGGTATTTGCTCACTACTGGATTTTTTATTTTTTGCGATATAAACATAAAAACACTGAAAATTTTCAAAAGAACAATATTTTTTACTCTCTGCTAACAAACATATCTAATAAAAAATTTAAAAGTCAAATTTCTTCATAAATGTTGGCCAAAATATATTCTGCTACATCTATGGTAAAAAAAAATTTAATAAGTGTATTTTGATTGGTTTGCATGAAAGTGTCTACAAATAATGGAATAATATATACTGGAATTTATTTTCCTCCTCCTATATGCAAACGACTGGAACAAACCAGGAGGCCATCACAGTCGCCGACACAACACAGCTAGGATCAAGGAGTTCTAAAGATCTGGATTGAAAAAGGGTTAAGCAAACAATGCCTTAATATACCAAAGTAATTAAGTAATTAGTGCCAGATAAACAGGTAAAAAGAAATGAAAGAGGGTGTAGAAATGGGAATATTACAATATACAGTAAGTTGAGGGAATAATTTATCCCCAGATCCCAAAGGTGGACATAAGCCAAATGATATACAGTAGGGCAAGTATAAGTAGGTATGGCAATCCCAGCCATAGAAAATTAGGTAATACACCAAGAGTTAAATTATTATTTAGGGATGCAATAGAAACAGTCCCCCGAAGCAAAGTATGGCAGGTAGGAGCTCATGTAAACCAAAAATTGATTGATGAACTGTTTTTTTCAACTAGACTATGTAACTATGTGTAGCACCCTCCTAGTTAGCTAGGGGGAGCTAGACTCCAATTTGTTAGTGAGGGTTGAGTAGCAGCCTGGATGTGATAGGTAGCAGGGGGTCAAATTTTGGTCAGAGCTGAGAGGCTCTGCAGACCAGCCCTCTGGAATTTCCCCCTGCTCTAGAACTCAGGAGAAATGTATAGAAGCAGTGGGTAGATCTGAAGAGTGGCTGGTCTGTACTTTTAGGGAATCCTGGCCAATTCCCAACAGGTGGCTTGGCAAGGGGCCAGGACAACCTTTAAGAATAACTGAGCCTGCTCAGCAGAGGTAAGGAGTCAGGTGGAAGATGTGAGAGAGGAAGAAATGCAGGAGCCTGTGAAGGGGACCCAGATGGGAAAGGGGCTCACTTCCAGGCAGAGGTCCATCTATGTGGCAGGGAAGGTGCATACCAGCTAGAAGGCCTGGTAGCAGCCACTGACCCACCAGCAACACAGGAGTAGGACCAAGTGAGTTGACCTGCACCCCCTGGGATAGCAAGGGGAAAGAGGCACTCCAGTGGGAAACTGGATTAGCTTTTTACCCAGGACTGTTCACACTGCAGATTCACTCAGTACAGCTCGATGAGGAGAGGAATAATCTGGGATCTGGGGCAGTACTGTGGAAGATGCTGGCTGGCTAGCTCTCCAGAAGAAATTTTGCTGTAAAGACTTGTACATAGTTGCTACGGAGTTTGTCCTCTGTTACCATTGTCCTTGAGTATCCCATACACCCCCTCAGCCCATCCAAGTTCTAATTCCCCTAATAAAATTTCAAAACAAGCCTAAAGACTGGTTGCTGTCTCAGTGTGCAAGTGTGGAAGAAGAAAATGTGTGTTGTTGCATGGCTGTACAGGACTATAGGGTGACCCAAACTTCCACGACTCCTAGGGGGTAGTGCCACACATGTTAACAGTTGGAAGAAATATGATGAAGATGTCATTATAGTGGATGTAACATAAAACATTGTTCCACAATGTCCAGCTATAGTCCCTATATCTCAACCCCATAATGAAACACTAATGAAGACACTTACTAAACCAGAAGAAAGCAACCTTAGTAATATACCTAGAGTTGAATAGTCATGGTATCGCAGGGGATAGCGACACTCCTGAGCCAAGGTAATGCTGCCATGTGCTTATCTGAACCCCCTACTAAGCTCCCGTCATGAGTTTAGGATTTCCTTCTAAAATCCATGCCAGACTCAATGGGCCTGGTAAACACTTTGGGGGGGGGGAGACATGCTGTTTTTAATTTAGTAGGGTAGGATTGCCCTTGACATCCATTCCAGACCCTCATAAGGATAAGAGTCCTGTATGTGTATTTAGGGGAAATTCCACCCTGTTTTTTGTGGGATCCCCAACTAACAATTAACATCTATACTGGACCCTCATCTAGGATAAGGGTCTGGTGTAGATGAAGGGAATCCCCAGCAGCTTAAAAACAGAAGTAAGTACTGTATCTAGGAGCTGGCAATATAAGCGTGTCTGTTTTGCTGTAGTAGCTTGTGTACATTGTACATGTAGCACCCTCGTAGTTATGCTAGGTTCAGCTAGATCCCTGATGGCTAGAAAGGAGCTGATTAGCAGCTCAGGTGAGATAGTCAGAGGGGTCAAAATTTGGCCAGGCTCTGCAGGCCAGCCCCTCTGGAATTTCCCCCTGCTCTGAGGCTTTCGGAGGAGGGCATTGGAGGCAGTGGGAGGATCTGAGGAGTGGTTGGTTGCAGCTTTGAGGTACCTCAGCCAAACCATAACAGAAGGCTTGGCAAGGGGCTGGACTCTCTTAAAAGGTGTTAGAGTCTGCTCAGTAGCTGGGGTGGAGGAGAGTGAGAGAGTCAGAATGTGGTGGTGGGAGAGGAGTGTGAGTCAAGAAGATGTAAGGCTGGAGGAAGAAGGCTGCCAGGAGGTCTGCTGGGATGGGCCTGCCTGCGAGCCTGGAGACAGAGAGGAGGAAACCTCAGGACCACCTGTGTGGCAGGGAAGGAGCGGCCCAGCTGATAGGCCTGGAAGCAGAAGCCATTCCACAAGCTGTGCAGGAGAGGATCTGTGTGAGTGCACCTGAACCCCCTGGGCGGATAGAGGAAGGAGCACTCTGGTGGGAAAATAGATTAGCCCCCTTCTAGTGACGGTGCACCTTGGCTGAAGGAACAGGAGCCACATCCCCTGCTCAGGAAAGGAAAGTTACCATATTGCTAGCTGAAGAGGAGTTCATCTGGTGTCTGGGGCACTACACCTGGAGTTGCTGGCTACCAATCCAACAGAGATTGGGGGTCTTAAAGGATAAGCTGTGACTAGTTCAGGAAGTTCATCCTCAAGATTTCAGTTCCCTTGGGCGTCCTATACACCCCTTACCCGTTAAAACAAAACAAAGGCAACACTCAACGCTGATTGCTGGCCATGGATGAACGCATGTGTGAGAAATGCTGATTGACTAGGTGTGCAGGACTATCGGGGGACCCAAATTCAACAGCAACACCCAAGGGGGTAGGGCTACATAGAGATGTGCCACTTTACAGGCAGGTTAATTAAAGGAATTTTCCATTATTAATTTTGTCTTTTAAGCACTATTAAAATCACTGCTCACTGCCAAGCACAATTTTTTTTTCATTTTGGTACATTTTCCCCAGGCAGTGACCAGTCTCCTGTGCCATTTATTTGACAATTTCTTGCCTATTAGCCGAGAGAAAGATAATTATTGTTTTGTAACATTTGGTTCTCATTGATTTCAGTGGGGTTCAGATTCAGCACCTGAACTTCAATAAAGTTTGCTGAACACTCCTCAAACCAAACCCAGGTACATTTGCCTTATCTCTAATACTTATTTACTTTAGTTATTACTGAAATAGGAGTTAAAGTGTTACTAAACCCACAACAGTAAAATCAGTCTGTATATGCAGTAAAGCATGCTTGTTATACTCACTGTGGAACCTAAGGGGGTTAATCCTCTGCATTGTGTAAAAATGCTGTTTGATCCTGACTTCTCTGATCTTACCCTTCTTATCTCCTGATAAGACATATGGTGTGGAGACACTCTGCACATGCTCAGTTTGGTGTGTATTGCTTAGAGAGGGTTTTTTCTTTCCTTGGGAGAGTGCAAGTGATCAGCACAGGGCCTATATGTTGACCGCAGGCAGGCGATAGGTAGACCGTGAACAGGCCCCCCCCTCCCCCCCAACAGCCACCTCTGCTGCTGTCATCCTCAATGCACAGCGTAGAGCGGAAGGCGGCACATGTCAGGACGGAGGGCTAGCAACCTATTACCAGCTTGTTATAATGAAATGTTCATTTGATCAGCTCCTCCGTCCTGAGCTCTGCTGCCTTCCGCTCTCCGCTGTGCAGTGAGGATGACAGCAGTGTAGGATGAGGATGGGGAAATGGAAAGACATTGTCAGTCTAGGAGTGTGCTGAATTCCACACTCTTCTGTACAGAGGTAGGCAGGGGCGGAATGACCATTTGGAAACTCGTGCACTGCCCGAGGGCCTGGAGTCAGTAGGGGGCCCCATGAGATGCCCCTGGTACCTTTTTCATAGGCTTTTTTAGGTTTAGGCAAGGACACAGGGGCCCCATGATCCCCTATTGCCCGGGGGCCCCATGAGTTGTCAGTCCGCCCCTGGAGGTAGGATACTTCTTGGGACACTGCTATGGGAGGGCAGAGGACATTGCTGGGGGAGGAAAGGGGGCCTGGGTCACTGTTATGGGGAAAAGGGGGGGCAGAGGACACTATTGGGGGGGAGGAGGTGATGTGCAGAAGACATTACTATGGGCACAGCCACCCCCATAGCAGTGTCCTTTACCGCCCTTCACATCACCCCCCCAGTGTGTCCTCTGCCCTCTTTTTCAAACCTGCCCCTAAAAGTGACTGAGAAGTCTATAAAGGATTGAACTGGCTATGGGGATGATTATTACACATTCTTATGCAAATTCAACAATGTCCAGTAAAGATCTTAGTAACTATACCATCACAACTTGCTAAAGCAAAAATAAAAACGAAAAATTAGACCTAAACTAATGCCATTATTGGCTGACACCAAGCGAAGGGGGAACATTATATAAAATAATGGGAGTGCAGCGGTGGAGCCAAAGCATTTCTAAAGTGGGTTTACCTAAAGAATTTAATCTGAGCCTGTCACCTGCACTTTGGTTGACAGGCGGCCTACATGGTCTGTTGAGCACGATAGGCCTAGTTGTTGGATTACTATTTACAGGCATACCTCGGTTTACGAATGCCTCGGTTAACGTAATTTTTGGTTTATGAATGAAAGTCCATTGAAAATAATGCTTCGGTTTATGATTTTTTTTCGCAATACGAGCGGATTAATTGCTTTTCAATGCATTTACAATTTTTTTTAATTATGTCCCTGTGCAGTATTTATGCCTTTAAAGTGCACTTTAAAAAGAGTTTTGAACAGATAAGACTTTTTTTTACTTTTTTCTGACCTCCGGAACGGATTAATTGCTTTTCAATGCATTCCTATGGGAAACCGCATTTCGGTTTACAAATTTTTCACAATACGAAAAGTCCCACAGAACGCATTAAATTCGTAAACCGAGGTACGCCTGTATTATGCTATTATTCCCCTATGCATAATCATATGGGTGGAGTGCAACATTGGGGTAATTGTAACTTCTTTATTGTAAAACCGCAAATTGTAACTATGTCTTTGCTCCATGCTCTGCAGCCTCATCTACCTTATTATTATATTATTATATTGATGTACTGCCCTCCTCTAGTTAGGTTGTCAGGCTAAATTTTGTTTTTTACTTCAATATAGTGAGTGGAACAGTCATCTATTATTTTTGTCTGGTCAGGGTTTCTTACCAAGGTGTTTGATTTCTTTCACGTTTCTGGAAGAAGCTTCTAGAATATAGGTCAGTGAGAGTCAATGGGCCAATATGAGTATTTATTAAGCCACACCAATCCCTGGAAGGAGGATTCCAGAAGGTGGCTAGAGAGGTGATAAATGTTTGGGAGGCTTGAGCAGAGTGTTCTTTCCTCTCCAGGGAGGGTTCCAGATCTCCTGGGGCTGTTTCCCCTGGGAAATATCTAATGAGACAAGAAACTGCAGCCTGGGACCCAGCAGGTGCTTGGCTGAGGACCTGGAGAAGTTTGGTAAAGGATTATTTGCTGGAGGGCATCATCCTGGAGATCTGGTCTCTCCCTCATTGAGGATCTTCCTGTGGATGCTGGGTGGCAGATAGAGAATAGGACATTGTAAGTAAAGACCTTGCTGTGTACCCTTGGGTGTGCAAGTGCTATAAAGGAATTAAGTATCAGAGGATGTTATATAGACTGGGACTGCTCTTACAGAATCCTAGATATACTCACCATCTTCTGTTATCTCCAGGGAAGGCTGCTTTTTTTCTGGAGTATCCCGATACTTAAACCCTCTCCTGTATCAAGTTACTCAGCAATAAATTCTAAAAAAGACATCTCCCTAGAGTGAGCCTGTATTGTCAGTGTGCATGGAACTGTATTTGTGATTAGCAGTACTACTATGGAAGACCTGGGTCATTCTCAGTGGCTGATCCTCGGAGCGGTCGCACTGGAAGTGATATCATCAACCAGGGTATAAGTAGGTGGAATGGAAAGCAAGCTAGGCAGAATGCTAACATGAGGCTTGGACTGTCGTCATGTCTATGGCCCTTTGTCAAGTCATCCGATCCAGCTTCCGCACTGGATGATGACGTCATTTCTGGTGCTCCCACTCGAGGATCGGCCATACACCAGCATTTTGTCCCCCCTGGCGCTGCCATCTTCATCAACTATATTTGGTCAGCCGTCCAGCCATCCATCTTTTCATGATTCCACTGCCAGCACACGTTTAGTGGCCTGTGCCCGCCATCTTCGCCTGATGGAGATAATTTATTACTGTGACCCATGATCACAATCCACCACTATGGGCATAATGTACTAAGCTTGTGTGGTACTACAAGCATTATCATCAGATTGTGGCAGAGAATTTAGACATTTTATGCCCACGCATAGGAACTTTTTATTGACTGGATTCACAGTGTGTTAATAAATGCTTTTATGATTTATACATCTTAGTGTGCTGTGGATTTACACCTATAAAAGCTGTCCTGAGTGCTCTATGTGGATTATTGGACTGAGCAAGGTAAATGTAGCTAGGTTTTGTGTAACAAAGTCCTGTACTTTCATGCAGTACTGAATCATCTTTGTACATTTCCACGTACAGTGGTTACTATTTGCAGAGCTTTCCAAACACTGTAACATCACTTAATCCCATCACGTGTTATCTGTGTGGAGAAACAGAGGCTCAGTGAATATTTTGTGATTTGAGTGTGGTCCATTTGGCAAGTCCTCCAGAGGTGTGTTACAGGGTTTTATTTCTCTGATTGCACTATATTGAAAGATGATTCTTCTTGCCTTGCATTCTGCCAAGGGAAATAAATTCTAATGTTCCTTTCCCACTCCCCCAGTCCCTGCTGGATTTTATAAATGTAACTAGCTAATAGCATATCAAATGGTTTGGGCTGCTAGTAGGAAATTTCTATTTAACTTGTGAAAATGTATAGACCTTATTAGTGTAGTAGTTCAATCACTTTCCACAACCTCGGGCGCTCATAGGTGAAATGTTTGGTTGGCCTTACTCATTTGGAATGGGAGGTTTTGATAAAAGGCAGTGGAGCAAAATGAAGGACACAGTTTTTTATTTTATCCACAGGAGAATGGAAAAACTAATATCCAGTAAGTAACGAAAAACATGCAAGTGCAATACCCACACAAAAGGCCTAGCCCTAAAAGGCGCAGTGCAGAAAAAAATTTTGGTATCATGATCATGTGCCTGTTCACACAGTGGGCTCCCACACCCAAGTGTTACTGAAAGCACCCCTAGGGCGGCCACTCCCATGGGTCACAGACACCACAGACTCTCTGCCTTCCTTGCCCCTGGCCAGACAAGGTGGACTAGGAGGAACTGGGCCCATCCGGTTTTCCCAGGGGAATAACTCCCTGGCCCCAACAGTCTGTGGGCCCCTGAGTTTCTGTTCCAGCTGGTACTAGCCCCCATCATACCAGCAGGGGTACTAAACAGCCAGCCATTCCCACCTAGCGGCAAGAATGACAGCAGAGCACCCCTACTGGACACTGATAAGAACAGATACAACACTTGATCTTAGCCAAAAGGCCGAGAAGCAATGAGGAAAAAATGATGGAAACAGTGCCTACTTGGTTCATAGGTTCCTCCATGCTTTCTATGTGTAATATAGCTATATATTGGTAATTACCCATGTGACCCTCCTTAACACAGCTTATGGTGTTTACAGTTATGACCTAAAATCTTATTATTGGAATATATCTCCTCTTAAAAAGCTGACTATACATGGGCTGAATGTTACCCAAACACACACCATTCAGTTGACATTTGGCACATGTATGGAATCATCAGTGACAAGAATTTCTGATAAGGACAGTGGGAAATTCAAGCATGCTGAATGAAGGAGGAGAAGCTGCATTGGGAGACTTCCCCCTACTGGCCGGCTTTATTTCCTCTGCTTTGCTCGTTGACGGCCAAACACCACAATATAGGAGGGCTGCTTGGCCTGATCACATTATTGATTAGCTAAGACACATTAACACAAATCTTACTCTTCTAAATGCTTCTGGCACTACAGACATCATAATAGATTTTCATTATTACAAATCCTGCAAAACACAGAAACTCATAGCAAGCCTGAAGTTGTAACAGTTTATTTAGGATCGAGACAGACAACAAATATACAGGTAATAGACATCTTGGATATCTCCGTTCATATATTAACAATATTTATTAGGAAATGTTTAGTTATAAATCTATTAAGGTTGGCACTTTAGGATTATTGAACCCATACAGAGTGACTGTCTTGTGAACTCTATACTCCAACTTTTACAAAGTGGAATCACTCATGAACACAAAGTTTTCTTTCCTTGTTATGAACTATGTGTCTGTTTATTATACATTTTCATCCATGAAAATGTATATCATGATATATACTGTATAAAATATAATACATATATATATATATCTTTATGTCTATATACTGTATATATAATGCAGTGTTTCTCAACCTTTTTTCAGTCAAGGCACCCTTTAAAATAATGGACAGTCTTGAGGCACCCCATTCTAAAATAGGGTGCCTCGAGACCATCTATAATTTTAAATGGGCACCCCATTCTAAAATGTGAAAAACTATTCTAATAGTTTTATATAATGCAGCAATATCCACACATGTAGAACCCCCAACATTAGAGGTGAATTCTTCCAAAGCAAATACACTTCTGCACACTGGTACTGACTAGTATCCCAATGTTTCCTTTCTCCCTCAGTTTGTATCCATCACTGAGCTAATGTGACCCCAGCACTGATGGAGAGGGGCAGGGGAGGATCAAACAAGGAAGCTGTGCAGGCAGCTGACATCCTCCTTATCAACTGATGATGTCATTGGCTGTCAGGCTAGAACACAGGTGTCAAACTGGCAGCCCTCCAGCTGTTGCCAAACTACAAGTCCCCAGAGGCATTGCAAGATTGAAAGTTACAAGCATGACTCCCAGAAGTAGAGGCATGATGGGACTTGTAGTTTCGCAACAGCTGGAGACACCCCTCTGCTGGAAGGTTGCAATGGTGCACTATGAAAACCTGTGGCTTTGTGTAACTAAAGGGCAGGCTTGTTCCACCCGCTGGCTTGTATACAAGTTTTGGGAAATGTTTAGACATTTTGCCAAGGCACCCCTGAAGAAACCTCAAGGTACCCCAGGGTGCCTGGGCACCCTGGTTCAAAAAGGCTGATATAATGTGTTCTCACTTAAAGGGATCTTATTTTCATCTCTGTATATTTGTAGAAGCTTTTCCATCCTTGGTCAGTTTTCCAGGCGATGTCAGTGGAGCTGCTGTTCTGTGTCTGCAGTTTATACTCCCCATTCATACTCGCGTAGTAGCAGAAGACAAACCACCAGCCTCCAGTGGACGACTTAGCGCAGTTGGTCTTACTGCTTGTATCATTGTCTTCATCATAGGTTGAGAAAAATGCATTGTTGTGATACGACATGGAATCTCCTGGGAAGAGTGCACAAAGTAGAAAAACACATTACATGGAATCTCCTGACACCCCAGGCTCTCTCAACCCTATGAGACCTTCAATTTCTCTCTGCACCTTAGTCTCGGTTAGCAGCTTTGACTCTCTCAGCCCTATGGGCATGGGATCTCTCCTCTCCAGCATGGAGTACTATCCCTTGAGTGGAGCACACCTGTCTCTCTAATGAGAGTGCTGAGCTATGCACAAGTCTGTCACAACCTCTTGCTTTACTGCTACAGTGCAGGCTGGCTGTGCAAAGTCATACTGTATGTGATTTTGTTTTTCCGGGTAGTGAATGTGCACTCATCCACCTACCCACGCTGTTATTGGCTAACTGACATGTTGATCAGCAAATCCCGCCCAATGATTCACGACCGGGACCCGTCAATCATCGGAGCTAGTCACAGGAGAGAGATCTGTGTTGGTAAACAACACAGATCTCTCCTCTGACAGCAGGGATGTACCATGTTTTGGCAGGGAGACAAAAACTGGCACGTCCCCTAGTAAAACAGTACACAGTGCACATATTACATATAGTTAGGCACACAGTTAACCCTTTGATTGCCTCAGATGTTAACCCCTTCCTGACTAGTGTCATTAGTACAGTGTCAGTGCATTTACCAGCACTGATCACTGTATTAGTGTCAATGGTCATGTCAGTGTCAGTTAGCTAGTGTCAGAATGCCTGCCATACCATCACCGTCCCACTATAAGTCATTGATCACCACCATTACTAGTACAAACTATTGCTAGTATTACTAGTAAAAAAAAAAAAGATTCCAAGATATATATGGTCATTTGTAGACCCTATCATTTTTGCACAAACCAAGTAATATACACTTATTAGGATTTTGTTTACCAAAGACATGTGGCAGAATACAATTTAAACTAAATTTATAAAGACATTTTTTATTTTAATTTTTTTCTGGGATATATTTTATAGTAAAAAGTAAAAAATATCGTTTTTTTTTGTTTTTTTTTGGTTTATAGCACAAAAAAATAAAAAAACCCAGCGTTGATAAAATACCACCAAAATAAAGCTCTATTTGTGTGAAAAAAAAGATATAAATCTCATTTGTGTACAATGTTGCATGACCGTGCAATTGTCAGTTGAAGTAGCGCAGCGCCGTATAGCAAATAATGGTCTGGTCATGAAGGTGGGTATATGTTCCAGAGGTCAAGTGGTTATAATGGGTATGCACAGCTGCACACTCAGCCTGCTGGTCTTCTACAAGATCTGGACACTAGATTGGAGACCTATTCCTCCCAAAACTCTTTGAAGTTTCCAAACTCCGGAACAGAATCCAGGAATACCAATTACCTAGAGAAAGTTGAGAAACAACCTTTCTTCGCATAAAATTAACATTCTGGAGTCCCGAACTCTGCATACATGGAAACCCTATGCCACTTCTATTTCCATTACATATATACAGTATATACACTATATTGCCAAAAGTATTGGGACGCATGCCTTTACATGAACATGAACTTTAATGGCATCCCAGTCTTAGTCCATAGGGTTCAATATTGAGTTGGCCCACCCTTTGCAGATATAACAGCTTCAAATCTTCTGGAAAGGCTGTCTACAAGGTTTAGTAATATGTCTATGGGAAGGTTTGACCATTCCTCCAGAAAGGCATTTGTGAAGTCAATCACTGATGTCGGATGAGAAGGCCTGGCTCGCAGTCTCCGCTCTAATTCATCCCAAAGGTGTTCTATTGGGTTGTGCAGGCCAGTAATGTTCCTACACCCCAAACTCTCTCATCCATGTCTTTATGGACCTTGCTTTGTGCACTGGTGCGCAGTCATGTTGGAACAGGAAGGGGCCATCCCCAAACTGTTCCAACAAAGTTGGGAGCATGAAATTGTCCAAAATGTCCTGGTATGCTGATGCCTTAAAAGTTCCCTTCACTGGAACTAAGGGGCCAAGCCCAACCCCTGAAAAACAACCCCACACCATAATCCCCCCTCCACCAAACTGTATACTTGGCACAATGCAGTCAGGCAAGTAACGTTTTCCTGGCAACTGCCAAATGCAGACACGTCTATCGGATTATATATATCAGAGTCCAGAGCGCAAGACCAACATAAAATTATTAGTCCCCTTTCATAGTCATATGAGATTGCTTCTGCTGAAAGATTCTCTTCAATTCTCCATATATTCTCACCACATAATAAAGCTGATTGAGTTCTTCAATTTATACGTGAATCTGTAAACATGTGAACCCTTCTTCCTCTTCTTCTAAGATAATTCTCTCTCCCCATGTAAAAATACATGCAAAAACCACATATGGTGCATTATCTCCTTAAATCACAATTCCAATGATGTATTAAACTCACATAAACAGTGCAAATATTGTGCCAACTTATCCACCACTTGATAACACTCCAATATCTGTCATCCTTACACTTACCCTTCAGTCCAAATTGTCTTGCTTCTACATAAATTGACCTTGCGTCCCTCTTCTTTTTTCTTTACTTCTTAAAACTACTCTTCCAAAAAAACAGATACTCATATAGTGTGGTAATGCTAATTACAATGAAACACTGATAGTTTTATTGTACTCACACTCTTTCAACCTTTGTGATTGCCCCAAACCAGTGCTTCATCCACCAATGGTGTTCCACCACCTTATAAATCATGCCCCTTACCAAACTCTTCTATACTCTAGATCAGGGGTGGGCAAACTTTTTGACTCGAGGGCCGCAATGGGTTCATATATTGGACCCGGGGGCCGGACCAAGAGTAGATGAATGATGTGTATGTGTCATCCATAGTAAGTATAGTAATATTCCCCCATAGTAAGCATAGTAATTAATCCCCCATATAGTAATTCATCCCCCATAGTAATTCATCCCCCATAGTAATTAATCCCCCATATAGTAATTCATCCCCCATATAGGAATTCATCCCCCATATAGGAATTCATCCCCCATATAGTAATTCATCCCCCATATAGTAATTCATCCCCCATAGTAATTCATCCCCCATAGTAATTCATCCCCCATATAGTAATTCATCCCCCATAGTAATTCATCCCCCATAGTAATTCATCCCCCATATAGTAATTCATCCCCCATATAGTAATTCATCCCCCCTATAGTAATTCATTCCCCATATTAATTCATCCCCCATATTAAGTCCCCAAGTCCCCCCCTGTTTCAATTCACTTACCTTTGCTCCGCGCGTTCCTCTCGCCGTGTTCCCGCGCCGTTCCGGTGTAGCATGAAAATCTGTCTCCTATGAGGATCTGTCCCCCTCGACGTATCTGCGCATGTGCCAGTTTCAGGCATTAGCAGCCGATCGCGATCTCCGGCACATGCGCAGATACGTCGAGGGGGACAGATCCTCATAGGAGACAGATTTTCATGCTACACCGGTCTCCTGACAGCCATCCTGACAGTATCACGCTCCACGGGCCGGATTAAAAGGTCTGCCGGGCCGTATACGGCCTGCGGGCCGTAGTTTGCCCATTGCTGCTCTAGAGCATAATGATCTCAAGAGCTACCACTTCCGTTCCTGTGTTTATTCCTTTATTGCTGGTCTCCACTAAGATGTTATCCATATGGAACCAAACAAAAGCAGATCATAGTGTAGCAGAATAAAATCCAAACTATTTATTAGTTAAAAAGTGCTTACAATATGTAAAAAGAAGCCAGCATACAACACCTGGTCCGAGACCTTTTTCAAGATGGCCACCACTGAACTTGCAGTTAACGTTTGAGGTCACTTGCTGACATTTTTCTTCATTGCGACTTTATTAAAGGATGTGCCATCCTATCATCTATCGGATTACCAGAGATGCGTGATTCGTCACTCCAGAGAACACGTCTCCACTGCTCTAGAGTCCAGTGGCGGCGTGCTTAACGCCACTGCATCTGACGGTTTGCATTGCACTTGGGGATGTAAGGCTCGGATGCAGCTGCTCGGCCATGGAAACCCATTCCATGAAGCTCTCTATGTACTGTTGTTGTGCTAATCTGAAGGCCACACAAAGTTTGGAGGTCTTTAGCTATTGGCTCTGCAGACAGTTGGCGACTTCAGCGCACTGTGTGCTTCAGCATGTGCTGACCCCGCTCTGTCATTTTATGTGGCCTACCACTTGGTGGCTGAGTTGCTGCTGTTCCCAGTTGCTTCCACTTTGTTGCAATACCACTAACAGCTGACTGTGGAATATTTAGTATCAAGGAAATTTCACAGATAGACTTATTGCACAGGTGGCAACTAGAGATGAGCGAAGAAATGAAAAATTCGATTCGGCTGATTCGGCGAATTCCAGTGTGAAATTCGATTCGATGCGAATTTCTCCGCTACGAAGATGACTTATTTAAAGGGTTTCTAGGCTTCAGAGAGCCTTTAAATTAGTGCAGAACACTGTACCTTTAATTTAAATGCCCTTGGAGATGAGGAAGGAGAAGGAGAAGGAGAAGGATGAGAAGAAGGAGAAGGAGAAGGATGAGAAGAAGGAGAAGGATGAGAAGAAGGAGAAGGATGAGAAGAAGGAGAAGGATGAGAAGAAGGAGAAGGATGAGAAGAAGGAGAAGGAGAAGGATGAGAAGAAGGAGAAGGAGAAGGATGAGAAGAAGGAGAAGGATGAGAAGAAGGAGAAGGATGAGAAGGAGAAGGATGAGAAGGAGAAGGATGAGAAGAAGAAGGCTGAGAATAAGGAGAAGGATGAGAAGAAGGAGAAGGAGAAGGATGAGAAGAAGGAGAAGGATGAGAAGAAGGAGAAGGAGAAGGATGAGAAGAAAGAGAAGGATGAGAAGGAGAAGGATGAGAAGAAGAAGGATGAGAAGAAGAAGGATGAGAAGAACGAAAAGGATGAGAAGAAGAAGGATGAGAAGAAGGAGAAGGATGAGAAGAAGGAGAATGATGAGAAGAAGGAGAAGGATGATAAGAAGGAGAAGGAAGAGAAGAAGGAGAAGGAGAAGGATGAGAAGAAGGAGAAGGATGAGAAGAAGGAGAAGGATGAGAAGAAGGAGAAGGATGAGAAGAAGGAGAAGGATGAGAAGAAGGAGAAGGATGAGAAGAAGGAGAAGGAGAAGGATGAGAAGAAGGAGAAGGATGAGAAGAAGAAGGATGAGAAGAAGGATGAGAAGAAGGAGGAGAAGGATGAGAAGAAGAAGGATGAGAAGAAGGAGAAGGATGAGAAGAAGGAGAAGGAAGAGAAGAAGGAGAAGGAGAAGGATGAGAAGGAGAAGGATGAGAAGAAGGAGAAGGATGAGAAGAAGGAGAAGGATGAGAAGAAGGAGAAGGAGAAGGATGAGAAGAAGGAGAAGGATGAGAAGAAGAAGGATGAGAAGAAGGATGAGAAGGATGAGAAGAAGGAGAAGGATGAGAAGAAGGAGAATGATGAGAAGAAGGAGAAGAAGGAGAAGGATGAGAAGAAGGAGAAGGATGAGAAGAAGGAGAAGGATGAGAAGAAGGAGAAGGATGAGAAGAAGGAGAAGGAGAAGGATGAGAAGAAAAAGGATGAGGAGAAGGAGAAGGATGAGAAGAAGGAGAAGGATGAGAAGGAGAAGGAGAAGGATGAGAAGAAGGAGAAGGAGAAGGATGAGAAGAAGGAGAAGGATGAGAAGAAGGAGAAGGATGAGAAGGAGAAGGAGAAGGATGAGAAGGAGAAGGATGAGAAGAAGGAGAAGGAGAAGGATGAGAAGAAGGAGAAGGAGAAGGATGAGAAGAAGGAGAAGGATGAGAAGAAGGATGAGCAGAAGGAGAAGGATGAGAAGAAGGAGAAGGATGAGAAGAAGGAGAAGGATGAGAAGAAGGATGAGAAGAAGGATGAGAAGAAGGAGAAGGATGAGAAGAAGGACAGTTCTGTGACAGTTTCTGTCTATTTCTGACAGTTCTGGGACATTCACTCCATACAGCGGTTTCAACCGCTGTATGGAGGGAATGTCATAGAACTGTCAGAAATAGACTATTAATGACAGTTCTGGGACTGTCCTTCCATGCAGCGGTTGAAACATTGTATGTATTTGTTTCCATAAATGGATCCATTTATGGAAACAAATACATACAATGTTTCAACCGCTGCATGGAAGGACAGTCCCAGAACTGTCATTAATAGTCTATTTCTGACAGTTCCATGACATTCCCTCCATACAGCGGTTAAAACAGCTGTATGCAGTGAATGTCCCAGAACTGTCATAAATAGTCTATTTCTGATAGATCTGGGACATTCACTCCATACAGCTGTTTTAACCGCTGTATGGAGGGAATGTCATGGAACTGTCAGAAATAGACTATTAATGACAGTTCTGGGACTGTCCTTCCATGCAGCGGTTGAAACATTGTATGTATTTGTTTCCATAAATGGATCCATTTATGGAAACAAATACATACAATGTTTCAACCGCTGCATTGAAGGACAGTCCCAGAACTGTCATTAATAGTCTATTTCTGACAGTTCCATGACATTCCCTCCATACAGCGGTTAAAACAGCTGTATGCAGTGAATGTCCCAGAACTGTCATAAATAGTCTATTTCTGATAGATCTGGGACATTCACTCCATACAGCTGTTTTAACCGCTGTATGGAGGGAATGTCATGGAACTGTCAGAAATAGACTATTAATGACAGTTGTGGGACTGTCCTTCCATACAGCGGTTGAAACATTGTATGTATTTGTTTCCATAAATGGATCCATTTATGGAAACAAATACATACAATGTTTCAACCGCTGTATGGAAGGACAGTCCCACAACTGTCATTAATAGTCTATTTCTGACAGTTCCATGACATTCCCTCCATACAACGGTTAAAACAGCTGTATGGAGTGAATGTCCCAGAACTGTCATAAATAGTCTATTTCTGATAGATCTGGGACATTCACTTCATACAGCTGTTTTAACCGCTGTATGGAGGGAATGTCATGGAACTGTCAGAAATAGACTATTAATGACAGTTCTGGGACTGTCCTTCCATGCAGCGGTTGAAACATTGTATGTATTTGTTTCCATAAATGGATCCATTTATGGAAACAAATACATACAATGTTTCAACCGCTGCATTGAAGGACAGTCCCACAACTGTCATTAATAGTCTATTTCTGACAGTTCCATGACATTCCCTCCATACAGCGGTTAAAACAGCTGTATGCAGTGAATGTCCCAGAACTGTCATAAATAGTCTATTTCTGATAGATCTGGGACATTCACTCTATACAGCTGTTTTAACCGCTGTATGGAGGGAATGTCATGGAACTGTCAGAAATAGACTATTAATGACAGTTGTGGGACTGTCCTTCCATACAGCGGTTGAAACATTGTATGTATTTGTTTCCATAAATGGATCCATTTATGGAAACAAATACATACAATGTTTCAACCGCTGCATTGAAGGACAGTCCCAGAACTGTCATTAATAGTCTATTTCTGACAGTTCCATGACATTCCCTCCATACAGCGGTTAAAACAGCTGTATACAGTGAATGTCCCAGAACTGTCATAAATAGTCTATTTCTGACAGTTCTGGGACATTCACTCCATACAGCGGTTTCCGGCAAAAAGTGTATGTGCAGAGTTCCTCTATTCTGCAGATACACTTAGAGGAGCTCTGCAGATACACTTAGAGGAGCTCTGCACATACACTTTTTTCCGGTTTGGAATTATTCTTATTTTCATCCTACTTCTTCTTCTTCTTCTTCATCCTCATCCTCATCCTCTTCTTCTTCTGAGGATGAGGATGAAGAAGAAGAAGAAGAAGAAGAAGAAGAAGAAGTAGGATGAAAATAAGATTAATTCCAAGCCGGCAAAAAGTGTATGTGCAGAGCTCCTCTAAGTGTATCTGCAGAGCTCCTCTAAGTGTATCTGCAGAATAGAGGAACTCTGCACATACACTTTTTGCTGGCTTGGAATTATTCTTCTTTTCATCCTACTTCTTCTTCTTCTTCTTCTTCATCCTCATCCTCAGAAGAAGAGGATGAGGATGAGGATGAGGATGAGGAAGAAGAAGAAGAATGAAAAGAAGAATAATTCCAAGCCGGCAAAAAGTGTATGTGCAGAGTTCCTCTATTTCTGACAGTTCTCTCACAGCTTCTTCACATGTACAGCGGTTGAAATATCTGTATCCTAAATGGAAACTAATAGATACAAATTGTATCTATTAGTTTCCATTTAGGATACAGATGTTTCAACCGCTGTACATGTGAAGAAGCTGTGAGAGAACTGTCAGAAATAGAGGAACTCTGCACATACACTTTTGCCGGCTTGGAATTATTCTTCTTTTCATCCTACTTCTTCTTCTTCTTCTTCTTCTTCTTCTTCTTCATCCTCATCCTCATCCTCTTCTTCTGAGGATGAAGAAGAAGAAGAAGTAGGATGAAAAGAAGAATAATTCCAAGCCGGCAAAAAGTGTATGTGCAGAGTTCCTCTATTTCTGACAGTTCTCTCACAACTTCTTCACATGTACAGTGGTTGAAACATCTGTATCCTAAATGTAAACTAATAGATACAATGTTTCAACCGCTAAACATGTGTTCCTTCTGTCAGAGAACTGTCAGAAATAGCGGAGCTCACTGCAGGGACACTTTTGCCGGCTGATCGGGAAATGTTCGATTCGCGCACCCGAAGTAGGCAAAATTTCGGTTTCGACACGAATCGAATATTTCCTGAAATTCGACTCGAATTCCGGTTCGCCTAGTTCGATTCGCTCATCTCTAGTGGCAACCTATCACGGGACCACGCTTGAATTCACTGAGCTCCTGAGAGCGACCCATTCTTTCACAAATGTTTGTAGAAGCAGTCTGCATGCCTAGGGGCTTGATTTTATACACCTGTGGCCATGGAGGGGATTGGAACACCTGAATCCAATGATTTGGAGGGGTGTCTCAATACTTTTGGCAATATAGTGTATGAGCTACTTATGTTAGTATAAATGCAGAGTTGCAGATTATGACATATAGCATCCTGTCTCACTTGTGTTTCCTTGTGTGAAGGGTCCCAGCACCAATTTGTATTTCTGCGATTCAGACAAGACTTTGAATGAGGAGTATTTGACAAAATTCTTTTTGTGAATGAAATCCTGTAAATCAATGCGCAGCTCCCAGGTGCCTGCCAGGAAGACCAGACATTTTCATATATCAAATAAACATAATTCTTATAAGTATATCCTGTGTTGTCACATGTATTGCTGTTGCCAGGGATATACAGTATATATACAGTATAATGTGTATTTAACACGTCGTGGTATTGAACACATCACCATTCTTCTCAGTAAATATTTTTCTAAAGGTGCTATTGACATGAAATTTTCCCCACATACTGGTAGCAACCCATGCAACCCATACATACATACAAAAAAAAAAACAAAACAAATAAGTTCAACAATGAAGTTATGTGTAATAAAATGGAATGACACAGGGAAAATTATTGAACACACTAAATGAAATGTATTTAATACTTCTTACAAAATCCTTTCTTGGTAATGAAAGCTTCAAGATGCCTCCTGTATGGAGAATCTAGTGGCATGCATTGTTCAGGTGTGGTTTTGGCCCATTCTTCCACACAAACAGTGTTGAAATCTTGAATGTTTGGTGAGCCTCTTCTATGAACTCTGATCTTTAGTTCTTTCCATAGATTTTCTATTGGATTCAAGTGAGGTGACTGGCTGAGCCATTCTAGCAGGTTTATTTTCTTTCTTTGAAACCAATTGAGAGTTTCCTAGGCTTTTTGTTTGGGATCATTGTCTTGCAGAAATGTCCATCCTCGTTTCATCTTCATCATGCTGGTAGATGGCAGCAGATTTTTTATTAAGAATGTCTTGATACATTTTTCCATTCATCCTTCCTTCAATGATATGAAATTTGCCAGTACCTTATGCTGAAAAACAGCCCCACATCATGATTTTCACACCTCCAAGCTTCACTGTTAGAATGGTGTTTTTTGGTGTGATGTGCAGTGCAGTTTGTCCTCCAAGCATGGTGTGTATTATGACATCAAAAGAGAAAAATTTTAGCCTCCTCAGACCAGACTCTATTCTCCTAGTATTTCACAGGCTTGTCTAAATGCTGTAAAGCAAACTTTAAACGAGCTTTAGCATGCTTTTTCTTTGGCTATGGAGCCTTGCGTGGTGAGCGTGCATACATTCCATGGAGGTTGAGTGCATTATTCATTTTTACTATGTTCTCTTTAAAAACATTTTATCTGCTAATTCTAAGTCTTTTTGAAGCTCTCCACAAGTGGTCCTTAGCTCTTGGACAACTCTTCTGATAATTCTTTTCACTCCTCTGTCAGAAATCTTGCGAGGAGCACCTGGTCGTACCTGGTTTATGGTGAAATTATGTTCTTTCCACTTCCAGATTATGGCCCCAACAGTGCTCATTGGAACATTCAGAAGTTTAGAAATCCTTCTGTATCCAATGCTATCAGTATGTTTTGCAATGATAAGGTTGCAAAGGTCTTGAGAGAGCTCTTTACTTTTACCCGTTATGAGAATAGGTTTCTTGCGTGACACCTTGGTAATGAGACACCTTTTTATAGGCCACCAGTTGAGACCAAACCAGCTGATATTAATTTGCACTGTGTCATTCCATTTTATTGCACATAACTTAATTTCTGAACCTATTTGTTTTGGACTCTTTGTATGTATGGATTGTATGGGTTGTTACTGACGTGGTGAACATTTCAAGTCAAAAGCACTTTTAAAATATATTTACCTAGAAAAATGGTAACGTGTTCAATACTTATTTTACCCACTGTGTATATATATATATATATATACACACACACAGTATATATATTGAGCATATTACCTGATGATGTAAGCCAGTGAAGATTATCATTTCCCAACCAGAACTCATTTAAACGGCTGCCAAACCCAGTCTTATAGGATTTCCAGTCACGGTGGAAATTTACAGATCCATCCCAACGTCTCTGGAAGACCTAGATTAAGAAGAGGTATAATGTTTCCTGGAGTTTATATCATGAGATAAGGAAATAATTGTGAGATCAATAAAGAAGCCATGTTCCTGAATGAGACACCACACCCATAAATAGGTTAGGCCTAATGAAGAGCCTGCCACTCCTAAATGACTGGCTATAATTTGTCCTAATGTAATAGAGTCTATTATATATTAGTTGGTGTTACCATGCAAGGTGTTTTCTGCCACATATTTACTACTGACGTATACAAGAGATAGGATAATTTACACAACACTCACAATCCAGCCTCCTCCGTCAGTGTCCATGTCACACAAGACTTTTAGAGACTTCTTGCCATTTGGATAGATCAGGTACCAGTCACTATGGATATATCCCTTCTGAAGCAACTCCTTACAGTTTCTGGCTTCTGAAAGAAAAAATTCATACCAGTACATATATCTGTATTTTTTTAAATTTCTTTATGTCTTGCCATATATTACATATTTTTTACTATATTTTTACAATGTTGCAAACACCAATAAAAGGCAGCAATAACACCCTTTCTCCTTTTTAGCTAACTTTCTTATTTTTATTAAAACATGGGAGCTGGAATCTCCCAGTACATTGATCAAAATGATATGTAGCTCTACCCCTACAGGAGTCGCTGGTATATTTGAGTCCCTTGTTCCTCACTCGGCCAAAGACAAAAACCACACCCCTGGTGACACGACCAAAGTACCTTGGCCAGGGAGTCTCCTGGCTGCCACTCAAGGAAAATATGCACAAACTATTGTACAATTAATGATTAAGTTGTATTAAGACCAATTGAAAGGAATGTAGGCAATTTAACTGTTAACAAAGGTTCACAATAAAAGAGGTGATTCAGCACAGAAACTAGGCAATACATTATGAATACCCTTTAAAATGTGGCCACTTGTCCCGCAGGACTGAGGATATAAACTATAGTTTTACAACTTGGAGATTACTCCCAAGTGAGACAAGTATGAGTAACATACTAGCTCATTTGTAGGCCCTCAGTCAGGAGAGTCTAGGTTTAGGTTCTAAGAAATCTGGTCAACCCCCTGCACACCAGTACTTCTAAGAAAGATAGTCTCTGAGCACAATCAAACTAAACGATTGATGCTTCTGCCGGCTTAGTTGGGGTCTGTATGTTGGCGTGTGGTGAAAAGTGCAGTCCCTTTAAGATATGAAAGATATGAAAAGTAAGATGATCCCCTTTAAGAGGCAAAGTTGTTAGCGCAGTTCTCCTTAATATAGGTGAAATGGGGGGGGGGTCACTTTAACATATTGAATTGTAGAATATAGTTTTTTTAGCGGTTGAATTGTGGGGTAATGGTCACTTTAAGAGATGAAATTGTAAAAAAGAGTCTCTTTAACAGTAGATTTATGGGTAATGGTCACTTTAAGAAAAAAGGGGGAAGAACTAGCAGGTATGTTTTCCTTTACAGGATGAAATTAAACTTAAGCGGCAAAATATCCTCCTCAGATAGATGGCTTGAACATAGATGGATGCAGCTACAATGTTCTGCCTAGCAGGGAGTCAAATGGTTAACTTAGTTTAGTATCCTGCAGGCAGCGATCGTGCTGGTGACTGAAAGATGGCAGTTGCAGCAGCAAGGGACAATGGCACATTTATTACTAGTAGGGGCCTATGCTGAAGAATGTCCTGGAACTTAAGAAACCTGAATGGCAGCAACAGGTGGATCAGGAACCCTCTCCAGTCCTTGCGTAATGTTGAACGAAGTGATAAATGTCCAGCAATGGGGGGGTCCACTATACTTTTGAAGATCCAGCTGTGATGGCAGCAACTCTTACACTTCGTCAGACTGGTTTAATGCTTTTTGAATTTATGCCCAATCCTTTTCTCTGGCAGGCCCTGAGGATACCCACATAGCTACATATGATTGCTAGAACGTAGAGGTATTGGGTTTACTCACCATATGGGGCTAGATATTTTGAATCTCCTTCTTCACCTATATACAAAACCAATGTAATGAATACAGGGAGCAAAATTAAAAAATAGAGCATTATTGTAAATGTAATCACCATCCAATGACAACTAACGCAGATTTGCCATGGGCATCTTATTTGTGAGTAATGTAAGTATTGTAAAACTAGCTATGACAAAAGACCCATGGGGGCAGATATGTCCCGATTCAACGAGACATGAGAGCCATCATCAGCCCAATGACATGTGAAATTAGCACTGTGTGGCCACTTTTACTAAAATGTTCTTTTGATATCACCCGAGGTCCAGTTCTATAATACTGTAACTGAATATATAGTATGGGATACATGTTACTTCCAATGTATGGTTAGCACAGTGCAGTGCTTTATGGAGCCTTTAGACTGCCTGAACCGTACACCCCCAAGTACTGTATATGAAATGGCGTATTCATAGTCAATAATATGACCTTTCCATGGAAAATTTAAGACCTAAAAGAGCCTACACTTCTCTATGTAAAACTAGTAAAAATGTTGTCAAATATTGTTTTCAGCACCATCTGAAGACAAATTGCCTGGCTATGGTGCCAGAAACTACATCAGCTGATGTCAGATACAGCATAGGAGATTACTAATAAAATATATTTAGGAACTAATAGACTGTGCACTTTGCAAAGTGCAATTGCACTCTGCAAGTACAGTTGCTCCAGAGCTTCATAAATGAGGTAAAGCTTCCCTTTGCCAAGAATACCCAATCACTTGCAAGGAAAATGAAAAAACAGCATTTCTTGCACATGATTGGATGATGAAAGTCAGCAGAGCTTTTGCTCATTTACTAAGCTCTGAAACAACTACTCTTGCAGAGTGCACAGTCTAATTGCCTTTAGTAAATCAACACCAATGCCTTTTGTTGTGCTATTGTTACAGCAAGAGATTCTTCTCTACCCTCATGATCCACCCTCCTTTCTCCCAGCCTGCTCACATTTGAACAAAACAAGAGTTAAAAGACTGCTCACTATAAAAATGAATTGTCTGACATGGCAGGTGAAGTTGGGCAGCACCATTGTTAGTGCACGGTTCCCTTACTTTTTTTTAATGAAGACCCCATATAGACCTCAACAGATCCACCTGTATGAGGAATTTTGGCCAGGAGCCTGACACTCACCTTTGTTTCCTTGTACCCCTTTCTCACCTTTGGCACCTATCACAAAGAAGGAAGATAAGATGTACTGTTATTTGGTGTACAGAATAAGCATATTAGATAAAGATTAATTTGATGACACCACATGAAGATGGACTCTTCAGTCACCTCAAGATAAACACAGAGGATAAAACTGTAAAGAAAGCAGAATAGGTGCCGGTACAACCTCCTTGTAAGTCACCCCTTTTCTCTACCCTCTAGCCACCTCTGAGAACTGTTCCATGGTTCTACCACCTATCCACCTCCACAGTACTGCCTATTTTAGACAATGATAACAAGTAAAAGCAGTAAAATAGATCCCCTGCAGCCAGCAATAATATCTCCCCCTGCAACAATAGATCCCCCCCAAACACAATAAATGCACCCCAGGAACAATAGACCCCACCATCAACAGCAGATCTCCCAGCAGCCAGCAATAATAGACCCTCCAGCAACTGGCAACAATAGACTTCTCGTTCAACAGTAGATCCCTCTCAGCAACAATTGGCCACCCAGCAACCAAAGACCCTCCCAGCAATAATAGACCCCTCCCTCAACAATAGATCTTCCCAGCAACAATAGATCATCCAGCTACCAGCACAAATGGACCCTCTAGCACACCCCAGTACACCTTGCCATTATTCTTTCCAGTTCAAGGTAGGCATCTTCTTGGCATAAAACTTCAGGGCTTATAACTTCATAGCATACTACTTCGGAGCATACAGTTTCTTACCAATATGGTAGCAGTTGTTGGCAGTTTCCCAGGTCAGGCCATCTATGGCCTCTTCCCCAACTCCATCCTGTCCAGGGCACCAGGACCTCTCCAGGTATTCCCTAGCCAGGGAATACCAGCAATTGGAAGCACTACATATCTGTAGAATAGGCCACACCAAGTCCCATGGGGGCCAGCTTCAGAGTCCCACTCCTGTTCTGTTGCCTCCTGAACTCCTGCCTGAACTCTTCCAACTCCCTAACATAACTCTCTTATTATCTCACAATCGAGAGTGTACTCCCCTAAACAAACCAATTGCAGAAATCCCTAGACACACTCAGACCCTCATTTTTTATAATTTTCTAGCATAAATGTTCATTGCCAAAGCATGGAAATCATCTATAGTAAATATACCAACAACCAAAAATAAATTTTTTTGCTACATGAGAAGACAGCAAGCCAGATTTGAAAATATTTGTAATCCCTGGATGTGATATATACAATTTCTCATATACTGTAGGTAGGACAGCGGAAGTAGGCCAGGACCCTGGCTGAAGGGAGCAACTTCTTTTCATCTCTTTTCTTTTTTTTTTTTGCTTCCCACATTCTTCATAACCAAGACCCCTGTATTAGGGACTATTGGTTCTGTTCCTAAAGTTTTGATCCATCAAAGAACAATAGTTAGTGGACATTGAAAAATGGTTAATCTGGGTCGGGGCCTTGGACAGACAAAGTGGCAAAAGACAGGAAGGACTTGTCACTACAATACCTTGGTTGCTCATGGAACAGGAGGCACCATCCATGTCTGGAGCCCTATCACGTTTTACAGCACAAAATGTTGAATCCTAGTACATTTAGCAATTTCTGTTCATATTTTATGATCCACTGGCCACCAGTGTGTTTTTCTCAATTACTGAACTGAACAAATATCTGTAAAACTTTTATTGTGCAAAATAATAAAAATGGTTGAAATTAAATCTTAGATTTAATGTGGTTAAAGGGAAAAATGATTAAAGGGGTGATGAAACGGGAATTATGTTTCTTTTATATTACTCCTGGACTGATGTAAAACATATATTCCAAAACAACACTTTGTAAAGGATTACCAATTAGGCATAGGCATGTTCCACACACCGCATCCTAGTGTCATCACACCCCCTTTGGGCTTGTTGATACCATGGTGCAGAGATGTCAGTTTTTCTGCACGCGTTCTGCAAGGGCACGACAAAATCAATTGTTCTCTATGTGCCCTGTTCACACCACAACACTAGTATCACGTACAGATTTTTTCTGCGCAGGAGTCTGCAATGTGTACAAAACTCATTGAAAAACTGATGTAAACTGATGTCTCTGCAAGTGAAATCTGTACATCAGTTTCCATCAGGTTTTCTGCATGAATGGTGTGAACAAGGCCTTAAGTTTGAACTATGCAATGATTACTGACCTTTTTGACCTTGCAGACCGGTCTTTCCAATGCCACCTTCAGATCCTGCCTGCCCTGGTAATGAATGAGTGAATTAATTTAACGAATACACTTTTATACACTGTGTGTGGTGTGCATTTTATTAATTAGATCATTATTGCTATATAATTTAAAAATTATAAATAACATAGCTATTATTGTCTAGTTATAGAGTTACTAACCTTTAATCCCTGGAGGTCCAGTTTTTCCTGGGATACCCATGCGTCCAGATTCCCCTACAGATGTTGAAATACAAAGTTAAAGTAGTTATAAACCCTTACATATATGCATTGAGGGGACTGGCCTCAGGTGATACACAGAGATTAAACACATCCTCCTACATAAGTTGTACCTGTTTATCTGCAATCTTCTCTTCTTTACATCTGTTCAAAGTGCACCATTTATAAAGCTTGACTGAGAGTTCAGGAAACCGTGGGCAGAGAGCTCAAATTACATTCTGCAGTGAGAAGAGCTCTGAGAGCTGATTGGAGGGAAGAGATACCCCCTCTCCACACAGCTCACAGGAACAGAGCTGAGGCTGTCAATCTGCTGGAGGTCCCTCCCCGTCACCATTTTTCTCTTGGTGTCAGAAAACTTATCAGAAGTGATTCATGCTGACAGCAGAGGAACAAAGCAGCAGACAGAAATTACACTTAGTGCTCCTAACTGAGACAAGTGCACACTATAGAGAGATATGCTTTGTTCATATTTCATGTTTGAGGTTTACAACCACTTTAAAGTCCTGTTCACACTAGTGTGACTTCACCTGTTTCTGCAATGCACGGCAATTAAAATCACATCCAGGGGTGGACTGACAACTCATGGGGCCCATGGGCAATAGGGGATCATGGGGCCCCTATGTCCTTGCCCAAACTTAAAAAAGCCTATGAAAAAGGTACCAGGGGCATCTCCTAGGGCTCCCTACTGACCCCGGGCCCTCAGGCAGTGCCCGAGTTTCCAAATGGTCATTCCACCCCTGGGTGCTTCTTTTGGTGCACTATATTGTGTTTTCGGCCCTATAGAGTTCAATGGGAATGCATGAAAAGCACATGAAAAATGCATGTAAAATTGATTTTGGTATGTTTTTGCAGGGTTTTGTGTTTAACATCCAGTGTCCTTCTCCTAAAAAAAAAAACCCAAGAAGCATGAAAATGCATCAAGAATGCGTGTAAAAAGTGTGCTACAACACCACACTGAAACACGCATTATTATTATGCAGCAGTAGTATGAACCTAGGCTATACATTGCACAGTGTACATAGTTAATGCATACTTAATCAACAGATCTACCATATATGGATATGGTAAGTCAAACAAGTTCCCATAGAAAACATATTTGATCAGCACACAAAAAAGACTTATGATCAGGGGCAGACTGACCATTTGGAAACTCGGGCACCGCCCGAGGGCCCGGGGTCAGTAGGGGGCCCCATGAGATGCCCATGGTACCTTTTTCATAGGCTTTTTTGAGTTTGGGCAAGGACACAGGGGCCCCATGATCCCCTATTGCACTGGGGCCCCATGAGTTGTCATTCCGCCCCTGCTTATGATCCTCCTAGTAAATTATGGTATATGTCAAGAGTCCATAAATAATATGTAATCAGTCCATACAAGTCCTATATTGCGCAAATAACAGCCATCCCAGTTTTTGTTGTGGGGTGTATTCATTTTTTGCATCAACTAATTTGAGAAAAGCTGAAGATTTTGTAATCTAAGTTATATTATTAACCTTACTTTAATGTAATCAGCTAAACAAATGTTCTATAGAACTCAGTTGTGTCAAAATTTTGGAAATTGTTCTTGTACTCATTGAGACATTGATCAAAATCTTACTTTTCAAAAGGGGCGTACTCATTTATGCTGAGCACTGTATATATCAATTGGCTATTCAAATATACTATAAGAAAGACATTAATAAATATATGCCTGCATATAGCCACACATATATGTGTATACAAGCATCAGCGTGTGCATATATTTACTACAACAGGGAATATACCCATTGTGGATCCATAATAATTGTGTATAGGTAAATAATAAAAAATAAATAAATAAAAGTTGAGCTTACTGGAGAATCCTAGAATCTCCCCCATGGACTGCTAGGGTCCTTATTTCAAAATGTAGGAAGACCTTAAGGGTCCCCTGTAAGTATAAATTGATTTTAGTGATTAGGATAAGGCTACAAATTACAAGAATCCTTAGGATAACAAAAACAAGACAATATTAGATAGATGACTATTATGATAATTATTATATCTTCTTTATGATGAATATATTATTCTGTTATGCAGGGGGCTGATTTATGAGGAAACTGAATAAATATGAGGCTAATTAGGATAAAAATGAGGATGTTTCTAATTACGTATGTAACTCCAACACCTCGTTAAGGCCTCCCGGGGTCAGGGTCCCCAAGGTATAGATCCAAAAAGTCTCCCATTGGCATAAAAGTTTAAAACATTCTGCTGTGAGGAGAGAGAGAGCCTATGAGCCAAATGAACAGAGCTGAAGTAGATTTATGATGCTGCTCAAGAAAGTGTTTGGGGACACTCTGTTGGTCATCTCATTCTTCAATGAGACGTCTTTGTTCCCCTAACTCTAACCCTAAGAAAGCACTTTGGGGAATATAGTTGACCTACAAACTGGCAGACCCTACAGGTTGTGGATTTTGGTGGTACCTCTTGGCTTCTCTTTACATCAAGATTGATGGGCGTTCATACCTTTTTATCTTGTGAGTGGTTTTAAATGTAGTCTAATAAATTGTATTTCAATTCTGCACTTAGAAGGAGCCCCTTTCCCTCTTTTCTCCTTGCCAAACAAGTTCCCATAGCTTTCATTATCAGTAATCCATAATTATCTATGTCTGTGCAGAACAAAGGTCTTGGTAATGTGGGTTACTCAATTTTGAAGGCTACTTTATCTAGGGGGCCACTATTCTACAGATAAGAAACAAGTCAAGGAGGAGGGACTCTCACCTCAGAATTCCCCCTTTATACCAGGACCACCCTTCACATCATAGTCCTCAACCCCTACTTTCACATCTGAATACCCACTTCATATGAGATTCCTACCTTTCAGAGTTTCAGCACAGCATCCTTGCAGCAGCATGGTGGAGGGTGGGAGGCATAGCAATTCCAGACAGATGTGGAGCAGGTCTGGATGAAGGCAGACTTCTGTCCTCTTTTGAATGTTAGGGGGCCCTGATGCTGCCCACCCTGGATCCCCATCATGTGTTCCCATGATGCAGGCGGGATGGCTCCCATCAATATAGCAAGGAATGACAGAGTGCATCATGGTTGCATCTGACAGCACTCCAAACAAAGCCATACAGCATCCCAGAGTGTCACAGCACACCAGTTGAGAAAGACTGGTCTAGTCAGTGTGCTGGTCAACAATGGGGGGGCAGATACAGAAAATGTATTTAACAAAAATACATAATAACTGGAGCAGTTGCCCTTAGCAAGTAATCCCATTCAAGCTTCTATTTGTTCAGATTGGCATAGAAAATGGCAGAAAGGCCTGTTATGTCAGATTTTAGGGGCACATTGAATTCTATCTATTTCCTTATCAATCATCAATAATTATTTTGCATTGTAACATTTCATATGACTTGTAGCACAGGTGTTCCCTTCTATGTATATGCCAACTCACCTTTTGCCCCTTTTTCCCCAGTTTCACCTTTCTGACCCTGAGAACCAGGGAGCCCAGGACAGCCTCTGATGATGGTCACCCTGTCAGAGTCTCCAAGCCCCAAAACCTTTACGTCTATGAGGAAAACATACACAGGTCTCTTATAATGAACAGAATTACCTTCTCCTAATATTAATGTTCAGTAGATATAAATGCATACAACAAATGAAGGATACAGAACATGACTACTGTGAAACACTATGGACCATCAGCTGTAAAAGACGGGGGGTATTGTCTGTGATATGAATAAGGGAAGTCTACAAGTGAATAATATAATTATGTAACATCTAATAAAGTCATATAATATAACTATACCTGAGCATGACTCCTTGGGGCTGCTGAGAGACGTTTTCAGGCAGAGCAGAGTTAGCACCCAGATCCTCATAATGGAGGCCAAATGTTTCCCTTCTGGTGACTTCCCGTTTTAACACTTATCATTAAAAGGAAATTGGAGACTATAAGAACGAGCCATTTTATCAACTTCCCTCCTTCTCTTTCTGATATAAAGGTCACATTATGACCTATCTGATGTAATTCAATAGATCCACTGCAGTTTCTTTTTTGTTAGTAATCAGTTTACAAACTCATCACAATTCAGAAGTTCGACAGATATGTACAATGGAGTTTAGTGTAGTAGTTGAGTTTACAATTCAGTCTATAATTCAGCTTAACCTTGTAAAAACTCAACCTTACCAGTGAAGGAGAAAGTAAGTAATGTAAACTTAGGGTAGGGGCTGTCTATACAGGTATATCACCCATTTGCCTTTGTAATTTGCTCCACTGATGACCAATTAAGTAATTTTACAATGTTTAAATAACAGGGATAACAACAACAAAATCAAATTAAAGACTTAATCCACCTTTCCTTTTCAGGTTTTGGATAATGTAGCACTACCCCTTAGGAGTTGCTGAGGTTTTGGGTCCCCCCTATAGTCCTGCACAGCCAGGCAACATGCATCTTCACAAACTTGCATCCAGGAGTCAGTAACCAGTCACTGAGCTTGTATTTGGTGTTTTATTAGGGTATTTTAGAACTTTGATGGGGTAAGGGGTGTAGAAGATGCCCAATGGAACTGAAAAACCGAGGACAACTTTGTGAACTATGTACAAGTCTTCACACAAAAAAACCCTTTGTGGAGAACTAGCCAGCATCTCCTGTAGTACCACCCCAAACCCCAGATGTTCCTCTATCTGGTTGCCTGGAGGAATCCCTGATCAAGGAATCAAGTGGCTGTAACTTAAAATAAAACAGTCCGATCTGATTTCCCACCAGAGTGCTCCTTCCCCTATCTGGCCCAAGGGGTGCAAATCTACTCACTCAGTCCTTCTTGTGTACTGAGGGTAGGTCAGTTGTTGCTACGAGTCCTTTTAGCTGGGCCGCTCCTTCCCTGCCTCACAGGTAGTCCTTTTTCAGGGGGCTGGTAAAGTCCTGAGCTTTCCTCCTTCCAAAGTCCTCTGCCTGTAGGTGTGCCCCTTTCCATCTGGGCCCCCTCATAGGCTCCTGCTTCCAGCCTCACATCCTCTCTTCTCACTCTCCTCCAACAATTCTGCTCCAGCTGAGCAGGCTCAGTTAAAGGCTGTCCTGGCCCCTTGGCAAGCCTCCTGTTGGGGGTTGGCCAGGGTCCTCTAAGAGTACAAACCAGCCACTCCTCAAATTTACCTAGAACAGAGGGAAATTCCAGAGTGCTGTTCTGCCGAGCCTCTAACCCAAAGTTGACCCTGCTAACTATCACACCCAGGCTGCTACTCAGCTCTCCTAGCTATCAATTGAACTAGAGCTCTCCCTAGCTAACTAGGATATGGTGCTACACTAATAAGGACTATGGTGGTCACTCTCACCTCTACCAAGTGCCTCTGTATTTGGGACTGCCCAATGGAGCGCCATTTCCAGCCAGTTTCTACACCTGTAGGTGTGAGATAGGAGGCATGTATGGGTGGAACACTGGCAGGAATGGTGCACTGCATCAGGCTCTTATGCATAGTGCTGCATATACGTCACCCGTGGTGTCAGGTGCCCCAAGGATCAAAGTGAACATTGTTGTGATGGCAGAGTGGGGGAACACTTTGAAACTGCAGTTAACACCCAATGGATGGAAGGCTGAACTCTCCGCTCCAATATTTTATTCACATTGTTGAAATTTGGTTGCTGGTTGAAGGATGGAGCAATTATGTAGGGAATGTATCCTGTTGGTAATAGTAGTTATGGGAAAGAAGGAACTGTTAATAATTGCCCCTCCATGCTTTTGCTTGTTTTATTAGAATTAGTGGGTTTTCTTTTTAAACTAGGTATGTGAGCGCTGCAAATTTTCATTTTGGTTTGGATGCATTTGTTAATTGAAGAATATTGTTTTGGCTGCTTTCTTTAATTGAACCAATTTGTTTTTGGAATTCCTTTTGTACTTTAGCATGCATTTAATTTCATTCGGAATATCTGGTTGTTAAGCAGCAGGTGGCTGATGTTTCCTTAACAACCATGACTCATCTGCTGTCAGATAAGCCAGGGTTGTGACTTCACGCCACACAGGCCATGTGTTAGGCTGACGGCCATCTTTAATGCTGATTGACCACACTGTGAGTGCTTTGAATTTTGCATCTACTTCTGCTTGGCAACCAACCATTAATAAAATACTACACTATTAGCAAGTTCTGTTTGGGCTCGTTTGATTGTGAGCCTCCCCCCCCTTCAAGGTGGACTCTTGTCCTGCCCTGCATCTGCCATTGTGAGTGATCCCCCCTGTCTTTGGGTCATTTGGCCAGCTGATCCTTGGATACTCATCTTTCCATACCCAGAGGACCAGGAGTGGTTTAAGTACTCAAATGAGCATAATATTGCGCTATCTGGTTAGTGCATTATACACTTATTTATACATCACTGGAGTCATGTTTCTTCACCCCCTATAAAGTTTGGGACTTACAGTATGTGCTTATATATATTACTGCATTACTAAGTTCACCACTTGCACATTAACGTCCACAGACGTACATTGCACTTGAATTACTTTAGTGCCGTATAGCGCAACTTTATTTGCTTATGTTACATGTGTCATTCTTTTAGCGCTGCATACATTAATTGGATTTATGAAGGTTAAGAGGTTTTGCCTTTATGTCAGCTGCTTTTCCCTGCACTACCTAGCGTTCGTATACCTGTTGATATTATTTACGCACTCTAGTTCACAGAGACCAGGTCGGTTTTGTCTTGGGCCATCAAGCAGCAGATAATGTCCGGAAGGTGGTACACCTTATTTCTCTTATGAATCTCCGCAGCATTCCCAGGTTTCTCCTCTCATTAGATATTTTCAAAGCATTCGACACCCTCTCCTGGTACTACCTGAGTTATATACTAAATCACTGGGGCTTCGGGAACTCCTTTTTATCCTGGCTTTCAGCGTTACATTCTACCCCGGAGGCTCTGGTCCACTAGGTGGGTTGTTCCTTCAACTCCTTCCCTATTGTCAGGGGTGCCACTCTTTATCCTGGCTCTTGAACCACTGGCGATTGCTATCCACATGGACCCAAATATCACAGGGATTTCCTAAGCCAGAACTTCATATAAACTAAACCTATTTGTAGATGATGCTTTATTGACTCTACCAAAGCAATTACTATGTTCCCTAACCTCTACTCCCTGCTTTCCAGATTTGTGGAAATCTCTGCCTCCAAGTCAATCCTCACAAAATGACAGCCTTAAACATTTCCCTCCTGGACTCCACGATTCCCCTTATCCAATCTTCCTTCCCATACCATTGGGCAGCCTCTTCTCTCACTTATCTTGGGGTGTAACTGACCCCTTCCTATTATTCTCTCTTTGCTGCTAATTACTATCCCCTTTTTGCGTACGGTAACTTCCCTCTTGAACTCTTGGTATTTTCCCTCTCTCTCCTGGATAGGGCGGATCAACACAATCAAGATGACGGTCCTTCCTAAACTAATTACTAGTCTATATGCCATCTTTCTTACTGCAATCTCTCCAAAATAAGATTATGACTTTCATTTGGGCCAAAAAATGCCCCAGAGTGGCATGCACCACCCTTTATGCCCATAGGTTGAGAGGGGGGCCTTGGGGTCCCCAATGTAACGAAATACTACTTAGCAGCCCAAATTTCCCAATTAACATTATTACACGCTACCTCTGACATCCTTCTATTGATCTTACTGGAAATCCCTGACTGCACTCCAGTCCCGGTTTCAGCCCTCCTGTGGCTCCCTACCTCTTCCCGCCCTTCTCCTCTTAGCCCCCTAATGACTCATAGCCTACATGTTTGGGATTCGATTCTCCACTCGGACAAACTGATGTCCCCCTACTCCCCTTTCTGTCCCTACTGCACAACCCCCTATTCCCCCTGGGCCTGACACAGCCCCACGCCTTTGCCTGGTGGCCTACTCATGGCTACTCTCAAGCACGCCACTTTTTGAATTCTCGCTCATTTCCTTCTTGGTCCTCTATTCGTGAAACCCATAGAGCCCTATCGGCAGAATGGTATCGATATATGTAGCTTAGACACTGGATCTCCTCCCTTCGACGCAAATCCGCATTTCCATTTTGGAAAACCCTGTTTAAGGATGTTTGTCAGCACTCCCCAGGTGCCCATGGCACCATTTCCTCATTCTATTCACTCACAGCTGCTATTCAGCCTCCTGTCTAAAAAATAATCAACCAGCTCCCCCTAGTTTTCCTAGGAGGTTGCTACACCAGTAAATATTACTTTTCTCTTCCATTTTATGCTTGCTTTAAAAATATCTAGTCTTTGATGTTTTTATAGGACAACAGGGAGAGCCTGGGGAGCCTGGAAAAGGTGGACCAGTTGGGAAGAAAGGTGGGTTACAAGACTGGAATGTGGTGCATTTAATTGAAGCAACCACTAAGTCCATAAATGTAATGCACCTTTTAGTACAGCATAAAAAATGACATGGTCTCACTGCATGATATGACCAAACCTTTTTTTCTGTTTTCACTGCCGTGATAGTTTGACTGAAAATTACTCAGTTATGTAACATTTTTGTATTTTATATAATTTTTAAAAGATATAATTTTCTTTTGGTGGCATTTAATACTCACTGGATTTGTATTTTTTACTTTATAAAGAAAAAATATTTCCCTTACTTTCTGTTATAATACATATGAAATAAATAATCTTTCTTCATACATTTATGGCCAGAATGTATTCTGCTACTTTTGTGATTAAAAATTTTCAACAAGAATATATTACTTAGTCTGTGTGAAGTTAATGAGTCTACAAACTATGGTATATGTATTCAAAATCAGTCCTGCTGTTCCAATATCTTATTTCTCGGGGCCCTAAAATGCACAGGATAGTACAAAAACCCCCACAATGCCCCCTTGTTTGGAGATGAAAGGTATTTATTAAGAGTCATGGTAAATATTTTAAAGATCTAATTTTTGCAACTTTGAAATGTGTTTTTTTTTTCATACAGCATAGGAATACATACAATTACTCTTAAAACACATTTTGATAATCATCCTGAGTATGGAGATATGAAATCTCTGTCAAGCTTTTTTACAGCCTAGCTGTATAGATGGGCCCAAAATCTGAAGAGCACCTTTAGGCTTTAGGAGTCATAAGTTACACATTTGATTTCCAAACTACCAATAACATTTTCAGGAGACCTTAAAAGGCTAGAACAGTACAAGCACCCACAAAATGACCCCTTTTTGGAAAGTAGATACCCCAACGTATTTTTAAGAGTCATGGTGAGCCTTTTGAAGATCTAAATTTTTTGCCATGACACTAACATGATCTTGAAGGTATGCAACCCATATACATCTGTCACAGCAGTAGTCATCATGGAGTTGCTGCTCCATTTGTGTATACTTATGGCACACTGTGCACAACCTCCAACCTTTTTAGCACTCATTACCCCAGTTACAATATTTATATTATCTACAGGAAGTTTAAAATGTTACTTACAGGTTGAAAAGACTCCTTTAGTTTCAATTCCTATGATTTGACTCCACCTCATCCAAGCCACTTGACTTATCGCTCTTGCAATAGGGAGCTATTATAAGTGGGGTGCTCAGGAGCAGAGTATTTCAGTCAATAATAGGGAGATAAGTGGGGCAATCAGGAGTATTTTGTTCCAGATGGAGGAAGCACATTTTTATCATTTGTTTCTTTATACTGTAAATGTAAAACAATTATAAGAACTTCTGTTTGTTGGTCTCAATGGTTGAGTTTGATGGTCTGCAATGGTTGTTTTCTAACCCTTTTCCATTAACAATATAAATAAATGAAAGTGAAACCTATTTTTGTTCTTCATGAAATCTTGCAGACTGAGCTCTCCAGTCCTCACGTGATGTATGTTAAACAAAAGGGCATTGCACAGGGCAAGTTTGTACAGGGCACAGTGATAATAAGAACCCCATCCTCTGCAGTTCTCAGGATTTCATTTTAAACAAAAGCTGGATGTTTATTTAGGGGTAAAATTCGAGCAGGAAGGAACTGTTTTTGACACGTAGATATTCTTTTACTTTATATAGTCATTCCACACAATTATAAGTTGGAAAGGGGAAGAGGTCATGTTGAAGGGACAGAAACAGGAAGATAAGTGGAAATTTCTCATGGTGGAAAATGAAATGTTGGAGATTCAGCTGAAGTCATTAAAATGATGCTTATTTTATGTTTCACAGAAGTTGGGTACCATAGGTACAATAACTTGCAGGTTAGTCCATGTATGTTGCTACAAAATGATATTCATTTTGTGTGAAGACAAAATATATTTGCCATTGTGTTATAGAGAGGGAGATGCTAATATGCTATGTGCCCCTTATTCAATCATGCAGGGGGAGGCTCTTCTTTTTTTTAAGTGGGCTTCAAGATTCCAATAGGTCCCCCCCTATGCAGATTCCCACATCCACTAGGTCAGGGATGTGGGGAAGAGGTCCATGTCCTCACCAACACAGGAACTAGTTGCTTTGCAAGGGGGTCACCCCGGCAAGGTATCATCCTCATTTTAAAGGCTTGTAGCCTGGTATAGTAGTACTTGCTGCCCCCTCCCTTCCAGGGGAGTAATCAGGCACTGGTACTGGCTGTAATCAGACACTCTGTACTGGCTGTAATCAGGCACTGGTATTGGCTGTAATCAGAACACTACTGGCTGTAATCAAGCACTGATACTGGTTGTAATCATGCACTGGTACTGGCTGTAATCAGAACACTACTGGCTGTAATCAAGCACTGGTACTGGTTGTAATCAGGCACTGGTACTGGCTGTAATCAGGCACTAGCTGTAATCAGGCACTGGTACTGGCTGTAATCAAGCACTGGTACTGGTTGTAATCAAGCACTGGTACTGGCTGTGAACAAGCACTGGTACTGGCTGTGAACAAGCACTGGTACTGGTTGTAATCAGGCACTGGCTGTAATCAGGCACTGGTACTGGCTGTAATCAAGCACTGGTACTGGCTGTAATCAAGCACTGGTACTGGCTGTAATCAAGCACTGGTACTGGCTGTAATCAAGCACTGGTACTGGTTGTAATCAGACACTGGCTGTAATCTGGCACTGGTACTCGCTGTAATCAGGCACTGGTACTGGCTGTGATGTGGAGTTCATTACTGGTGGGTTTTTTTTTTTTTTTGACCAGTTGTTGGGATCATTCCTAGTGATTGATTGACCAGGAAAGGGGAAGGAAGTGACTGCTCCCCCCTTTCTCAAACCATACCAGATGTCCATTATCTTCCTACGCAGTTTTCTGGTAGAGATGAACCATGCCTTTAAGTTTTTTTATCTTTCCAGTGTGTGCTTGTTGTTCACTACTTAAATTAAAGGAAATCATATGATGGTCGATGATTATCAATCATCATTATCAATGCCCCATGCAGCCCGTGCTATCTGAATAAGGAATCTTTACTATCCTAAATTTTTGAACCAGCGTTTGTACGAAAAATGTCATTAGTGCATTCCACAATGCCATCATGGACTTGACTAATACCGTTTGAAAGTACTTCAAACCTTTTATGCTTTTGACAATCGATTTTGAAATGAACTGAATTTCCCAAACTAAAATCCATTCGCTGTTAGAATTTTGCTTAAGAAAAATGTTCCATTCTACCTTTCCACTCTTTTTGCCCACTACGGCTGAAAACTATCATCATTTTGAGCCCATGAACTATTAGAAAATCAAACAAATGTTAGAAATCACATTTTTTTTTCTAATTAAGTTCTACCCATGTATATCCAGCTTTCACTGGGGGGCCTGTAACAAACAACGTGGGTTGTGTCTAATGTGAGCTTCAAGGAGGGCAACCTGTTCACATTTGTCACAGCGGTATTCAGCATGGACTTGCTGATCTAGTTCTGTATATTTGTGGCACACTGTGCGTTGAGCAAACCCTTCAACCTTCTTAGCACTCATTACCTCAATTACAATTTTATATTAATTTCTGCAAGTTTAAGATGAAACCTACAGGTTAAAGATTCCTTTAGTTTTAAGCAGAACTTTCGGCAATTTTTTCTTTTACTATGAAGTGGGGATGTGCCCACACTGCTTGGGTTAACTTTCTCTAGGGGTGAACACAGCTCCCATACTTACCAGATTCTTCGCAAAAAAACAGCTCTCCCCCACATCCATTGGTGCACTGTTCCTGATGTCTTCATGTCCACAGCCGGTCTCTGGGTGTGATGACGTCAGGAACAGTCCACCGCACAAGACCGCTGGACTGTGGGGAGGCAGGAGCCAAAGGAACCTGTCTTGCGCTTGGAGAATCGGAGGAATAGGTGAGTATATCTCAGCTCTAAGAACCCCTAGACCGAAATGAGCAGTTAATCCATGCAGTTTGGGCACAGTCCGGAGTTCTGCTTTAAACTTCTGTGTTTTAGGAATTCAGGAGCAGAGTGCTGTGGTCAGTAATAATTTGTTACTCTGTATGAGTTGTTTTCTAAGCCTTTTGCATTAACAATATAAATCAATGAAAGTGAAACCTATGTTGTTTTTTTCATTAAATCTTGCAGACTGAGCTCCCTGGTAATCATGCTATCTTAAACAAATGGATATTGCATAGGATATGTCTGTACAGGGAGGTCGTTGTCTCCAGTTTTTCAGAATTTCATTTTAAACAAAAGCTAGATGTTTATTTAGGGGTAAATTTAGAGCAGGAAGGAACTGTTTTTGTCATGTAGATATTCATTTACTGAATACCCTAATTCTGCACAGTTCATCAGTTGGAAAGCGGAAGGAGTCACGTTGGAGGGACAGAAACAGAAAGATAAGTGGGAATTTCTCATGGTGGAAAAGGACATGTTGGAGATTCAGCTGAAGTAATTAAAAATGATGCTTATTTTATGTGGGGTTCACTAGATGTTCTTGTATGCAATGCCAAAATATATGTACAAAGGACCCTTCTGCTCCTTGGCATCCCAACACATCGAAGAGATTTTGGAGTAGAGTTTCTCAGAAATTTGGTACCATAGGTTCCAGAACTTAGTAGTTTAGTTCTTGTATGTTGCTAGAAAATGATGTTTGCTGTGTAAAGATAAAATATTTTTGCCATTGTGTTATAGAGAGGGAGATGACAATGCCTTCTCATTTCTGGGTGGGTTTGTGGATTGGGGTTGAAGTAGACCCTGCAATGGAAATTACCTGCTACTAAAACTCATTATAGTTCTTCGAAGTGTATAAGTGGCCAGTGGAAGAAAGTCTTATGTGGACGGAAGCTGAGGAAATGTTGAATCATGGTTTATTACCAGATGAGAAATTGAGTTTGGTCTAATCATCCTCTAAATAAAGTGGGGCAAAAAAGTATTTAGTCAGTCACCAATTGTGCAAGTTCTCCCACTTAAAAAGATGAGAGAGGCCTGTAATTGGCATCATAGGTAGATCTCAACTATGAGAGACAAAATGAGAAAAAAAATCCAGACAATCACAGTGGCTGATTTGGAAAGAATTTATTTGCAAATTATGGTGGAAAATAAGTATTTGGTCACCTACAAACAAGCAAGATTTCTGGCTCTCACAGACCTGTACCTTCTTCTTTAAGAGTCTCCTCTGTCCTGTATCAATGGCACCTGTTTGAACTTGTTATCGGTATAAAAGACAACTGTCCACAACCTCAAACAGTCACACTCCAAACTCCACTATGGTGAAGACCAAAGAGCTGTCGAAGGACACCAGAAACAAAATTGTAGACCTGCACCAGGCTGGGAAGACTGAATCTGCAATAGGCAAGCAGCTTGGTGTGAACAAATAAACTGTGGGAGCATCTAACTGGGTACTGGTAGAGGGGGGCTGCTGCAGTCAATCGGCAGGGCTACCTGCAGTATTACTCAGAAATGCAGAAAAGACTTTCAGGTATCAGAGGGAGAGGAGTGCTGGCTGTACACAGGACACCATTACCAAAATGATGGAGCGCTTTGATTTGCCTTATCATTATGGGGGTGAAAAAGTGAATAAACACCCACTAGATTATTAGTAGGGATGAGCTCAAGGTTCAGCTTGGACTGAACTTTAAAGTGATTGTAAAGGTTTAGATTTTTTTTTAAATAACAGACATGCCATACTTACCTGCTATGTGCAAAGGATTTTCACAGAGCAGTCAGCATCCTCCTGTTCTTGGGTCCCCTACTGATGCTCCAGGCCCCTCGCCTCACTGAGTGCCCCCAGAACAAGCTGCTTGCTCTGGGGGCACTCATGCGTGATTGCTCCTTAGCTGCCTCTGTGTGTCTATGAGACACACAGAGCTCAGCTTGGCCCAGCTCCCTCCTTACTGGCTGTGATTGACAGCAGCGGGAGCCAATGAGGAGGCAGAGACCCAGGAGAGTTTCTGCTCTCGTGCACATCATTGGATCGAGACTGTGCTCAGGTGAGTATAAGGTGGGGCGAGGCTGAGAGGGGAGCAGCACAATGAAGGTTTGCATGAAGGAAAAACCTCCAACCTTTAGAACCACTTTAACTGTTTTGGTGTTCATATGAACACCAGAATTTTTGATCATTCATCGAGAACTGAACAGTGGCGTCACTATGGGGGTGTGGATTCGTCAGGGGGGGACACCATCCAGGGTGCCATCAGGGGGGTTAAGCGCAGAGGAGGCAGCAATCATGACATTCCTGCCAGCGGTTAATGCAGCACTTTGAGAGGACTCTGGCCAGGGTAGGAGAGGGATAGAGGTACCATGGGGATGAGGGCAGCGGCTCTAGACACTTCCCCTCCTGGGGACTTCAGTGGAGGGGTGACACCACAGCCCACATCCCGGCTGTAGGGAACAGCAAGTCTCGGTGGTGAAGCGATCTGGAGGTGCGCGCTGTGAACTCGGAGTAACCTGCATTGTGTGCAGCCGGTCAATGACAGTGATTGCCAGCCCAGCAGCTTAGTGTGTCACTCTGTTTAAAGCTATGCTAGCCAGTTCACAGAGTGTTACACTGAGTGCCACTACAGAATATCTGCAGTCTCTGATCATTTCTTGTACAATGTCTGCAGTCTCTGACCATCTCCTGTAGTATGACCGCAGTCTCTGACCATCTCTTGTGGTATGTCTGCAGTCTCTGACCATCTCTTCTACTATGTCCGCAGTCTCTGACCATCTCCTGTAGTATGTCTGCAGTCTTCGACCATCTCCTGTGGTATGTCTGTAGTCTCTGACCATAGTTTACTGCACCAGGTGACACCAACCATAGTGACACCGCTGAGATGAACCCTATGAAAGCTATGCAAAACAGTATTGATGCTGTTCCCTATTGTCAGCAAACATTTGGTACCGACACAAGAGGCCCAAAGTTGGATCTATAAGAGGTTAGTGAAAGTACAAATTTTCACCAAGGGGATTGAGTGTTGGTTTTAGTTCCCATGGTGGATAGTACATTCTGGGCAAGAGAGGGGGGTTCTTGTGAGATAGTGAAATGAATCAGCGAGGTTAACAGCAAAGTTTAATAGCCAAACAAAAAAAAGAGAAAATGCATCACATAAACCTGATTAAAGCTTGGAAAGATAGAGAGGCTCTCTTAGCCCTGATTGATAAGCCTGTGGTGATAGTTGGTGGGATAAATGATGGTAAAGTAGCACCATCCCTGTCCCCTGCCAAAAAACAGGAATCAAAAGAATTTCTGCAGCAGAACGAGGAAGCATTCTCAGAACTTCCTGGCTGCACTGATGTAATTAACCATGACATTGTTATTGACCCCAAGGTTTGTGTCCATCTTAAGATCAACTGAATTCTGAGTCAGGCATTGGCAGAAGAGGTACAGGGAATATTAGACCTTGGCAGGGACATAACTAAAATTGCACCCTTGGGCACACTAAAATGTTGCGTGGTATACAGGCCACTGTGAATGAGTGAATGTTGGTTGTGCATACCGCCTAACCATCCCAACATCCCATTTCAATGAAATCCTGGCATCCTATGGATCCCCATGTCAGTAACACTAACGTACCTCATGACGCAGTGGAAGGTTGTCCCCTCTAAACCAGTCTGCTTGCTCTCAGCAAGTAGCGCTAAGGTTCTTGTGGTGGCTGGGGAGTAAGAAGGGGAGATAGATGGGAAAGGGGAGGAATGAGAGGGAGAGAGCAAATTATGAACTGCCAGGGCCCAGGTTCATCGACCAAACTCGGCCCCCCCATGGTCACACTGCGTACAAGCAGCCAGCATCTGAGCTGACTTAGATGCAGGCTGTAATTTTAAATCTACAGCTTGCTCCCAGTACCCACACAACCCCCTCCAGAGTCCTTCAGCAAGCAGCCATTATTAATCTGCTGTCCTAACAACCCCCTCCACAGGATCAGTATGCATGATCTTGTAAGCTGTGTACCGGGGTGGGCTCCCCAGGATACAGTGAAGTCACGAACGAGGAAAGCAACCCCAACACCAGCTTTTGCTACAACAGAATTTTACTTAGATGTGGCAAATAAACACAACCACAAATGCTGGAAACATACAATAAATTTACATACACCCAGCCCAAAGGCTGAGACCCTTGTGCTGCACAGCAAGGCGCCTTCTGATGGATGAAGGTAGAAAGTGAAGTAATTTACCTACTGGCGGGCACAACTAAGCTGCCACACCTTACCTGTTATTACCTTAAAAGAGCAGTAATCAGTGTATGGCTAGCCTGCGGTGCAGCACAACAGCTTACAATCTTACATCAGCTCACACGGCCCCTTCATTCAGCATCGTCCAAAAAACATGGCTGCCGTCTCCTCTTCCTGTTCACTAAACTCCAACTCTGAGTGCAAAACCCCACCTCTTCATGAATATACAAATATCTATGCAGTCTGAGCCTGTGTTAGAAAAACAGTGACATCTTGTGGCTAAACTGCAGAATGTCAGTCAAAACATTAATTTACTTCCACACAAACAGTGTTCAAACAATGAGAGCTGTTTCCCCATCTCACAATCTTACTGCACATCTTGGAGTTGGTGTGTTGGCGACACACTCAGCTGCCTTTGCTGCCTGTAGCCTATCAGACCTGCAGCACAGACAAGAGGAAGAGTTTCAGAACACTCCCTTCAGCTCTGTGCTGCAGGTTTGATAGGCAGCTGAATAAAAAAAATTGTTGGCAGTCGCATACAGTGTTTAGATCCAGGGCACCCAATGCTAGATGCTGGGAAAAGTATTGCGAACAGGTTGAGAGTGGATACTGACTAGATACAGCCAACAGCCAGGGGGTTACAAGATTATTGCTGCAGTGTTGTCTTCTAACAAGCTCTGCGAGGATGGACTTTTCTTGTTTTTTTTTCTCTATGGAGAAAAAAAGTGGGCAAGAAGCCTGTAAGCCCTCATTCACGCTTGTGAAGGATCCCGGCAATTAGCTCTGGTTGGAAGCCCTATGGAAAGCAATAGGTGGCTGACAGCTCCCACCGCTAATGAAGGTCGCTGCTAATGGTTGCAGACTCTCTATGTCCAGGGCTGATCAATTGTAGGTAGTCATTCCATGAGCAATTACATGTGAGTGGCTACAATTAGCTAGGGAAATGAAAGAACATTGGGGAACTTGAGAAAGTACAGAGAAGGGCAACTAAACTGATACGAGGCATGGAGGAGATCAGCTATGAGGAAAGATTAGAGGAACTGAATTTATTCTCTCTTGAGAAGAGGAGATTAAGGGGGGATATGAACAACATGTATAAATACATCAGTGGTTCATATAGTGAACTCGGTGTAGAGCTATTCACCCTGAGGTCATCACAGAGGACAAGGGGACATTCTTTACGTCTGGAGGAAAAGAAATTTAATCTCCAAACAAGGAAAGGTTTCTTCACAGTGAGAGCTGTGAAAATGTGGAATAGACTCCCTCAAGAGTTGGTTCTGGCCAGCTCAGTGGATTGCTTCAAAAAAAGCCTGGATTGTTTCTTAGATACACAGAATATAACTGAATACTAACATTTATAGGTAAAGTTGATCCAGGGAATATCTGATTGCCTCTCGAGGGATCAGGAAGGAATTTTTTTCCCCAGCAAGAGCAAATTGGATCATGCTTTGCTGGGTTTTTTTGCCTTCCTCTGGATCAACTGTGGGTATAGGATTATAACTTTTTTTTTTTTTTCCTGTGGTTGAACTGGATGGACTGTTGTCTTTTTTCAGCCGGACTAAGTATGTAACTAACAGTCAACTTCCTATTGCTTTCAATGGAGCTGCTGCGCAGAGCTAATTGCCGGGAACCCTCCACTTGGTATCTCGTATAGAAGCCCTAAAGGCTCCATTTGCAAGTGTGACCTTTCCAAATATTACAGAGAATTGGGTACAGGAAATGAAGCAAAAGCCGTACAGCTCAAAATATATTAGAATGAGAATTATGTTGTTATACACTCACTGGCCACTTTATTAGGTACATCTTGCTAGTAACGGGTTGGACCCCTTTTGCTTTCAGAACTGCCTTTATTCTTTGTGGCATGGATTCAACAAGGTGTTGGAAACATTTCTCAGAGATTTTGATCCATTTTGACGTGAGTTACTGTTGCCTTTTTGTCATCTCAAACCATTCCGCCGATTTTCCTCTAACCTCTGATATCAACAAGGCATTTTCATCCTCACAACTGCTGCTCACTGGATATTTTCCATTTTGTGGACCATTCTCTGTAAACCCTAGAGATGATTGTGTGTGAAAACCCCAGTAGATCATCAGTTTTTGAAATACTCAGACCAGCCCATCTGGCACCAACAACCCTGCCACACACAAAGTCATTTAAATTCCCTTTCTTACCCATTCTGATGCTCGGTTTAAACTTCAGCAAGTTGTCTTCACCACGTCTAGGTGCCTAAATGCATTGAACTGCTGCCATGTGATTGGCTGATTAGCAATTTGTGTTACAAAGCAGTTGAACAGGTGTATCTAATAAAGTGGTAAAGTGGCCAGTGAGTGTATAATACAATTGTTACCACAAATGTTAACATACTGTTATGTACTGCATTTATATCATTTGTTTAATTAAAATATTTTACAGATTCTGTATTCATCCACATCAGTTCCAAACCTCAAGGAGCTGACAGCCTAATGTCCCTGCAATCTATTTTTCTGCTAATTTCTTGCATTCATGTTTTTTTTCCTATCACCATTTCTCTAATTACTGATAGGTTATGAAATCACCCAAACCTTGCAGAGATTTATCCAAATTTTAACATTTACCAAAAGCAATTTAATGGGCTGATCTTATGTATTCTAGCAGATTGGAAACAACATTAACCAGTTACCCATAGCTATATGGTGAGCTTTCAAAGTCATTTTATATGTTGTATGTACGTATACCCCTATGAAAAAGTAAGATTCGTGAACTCCTTTTTTATATGTTCACAGTAACTGAAAAGATGGATGCATTTCATCAGCAAGTATTAATTTTATTAGAAATAATTAGTATTTCAGGATGAAATCAGCATTTAAAAGTGTATTTATACATATTCACTACTCCGGAGTACATTGTAATCTATCAGATAATATTTAGGAAAGCCAAAATGATTAAATATCTACAGCATGCATACAGCGGTGTTTTATAGAAGTAAATATGAAAAATGTCTAAATGGGGCGAATCTTCATTTCGGTGAATTTATAGGAAAATTGTAAGCCTTTATCTGTTTGCCAGTTGATGCCGAGGTTACTGGTGTCAGGCTCCAAGTAATACACACCGTTCAGATTTGCGGTATAACATTGTTTATACCACCAGGCTCCTCTAAATGTCACCGCACAGTTTGCCGAAGATTTCTCATCATTGTCCTGGTCCTGGGTAGTGAACTTCATGTTTGTGTGATACTTCATAATGTCCCCTGAAATACACCAGGATGGTTAGAATTAACAAAGAACTAACAGTATATACATTTTAACACATAATTTCCAACTTTCCAAAATGGAAACATGGTGGCCACACCCATTCCATACCCAAACTCCTCCTAGAAATCCATTATTAGACCTAATTATGTGCAGTTGATTTTTTTGTCCCTATTTCCAGAAAACTCAAGATTGTTGTCAACTTGATTAAATATTTTAAAAAATGTGTTTTGTTTTTCATGGTCAGAATAAGCAGTGCCATCCCAACATCCTAAGTCAAGGACCTTCAATTGAATACTAACCACTTGCCTTCTAGAAGATTTACCCCCCTTCATGACCAGGACATTTTCTGCTATAAGATGCTGTGCTTCTTTAACTGACAATTCATATAAATTTGTTTTTACACAAATAGAGCTTTCTTTTGGTGGTATTTGATCATCACTGGTTTTTTAATTTTCTCACTATAAATGAAAAAAGACTGAAATTTTTTTAAAAAATACAATATTTTTTACTTTATGCTATAAAACATATGCAATAAAAAAAATTTTTTAATTTCTTGATAAATTTAGGCTAAAATGTTTTCTGCTACATGTCTTTGATAAGAAAGAAAAAAGTGTTTTGTAATTGGTTTGCATGAAAATTATAGCATCTACAAACAATGGTATTGATAATGGAATTTTTTTTTTTTTACCAGTAATGGCGGAAGTCGGGACTTATAGCGGGACTGCGATAGTACAGTGGGCATTCTGACACTAAATGAAACTGGGTGGGAATTGACTAACTGCCACTGATATCTCCAGTGACACTAATACTGTGATCAGTGTTAATAAAAAGCACTGTCACTGTACTAATATCACTGAGCAGGAAGGGGTTAACACCTGGGATGATCAAAGGGTTAACTGTGTGCCAGGGAGTGTTATTGCATGTGTGCTGTTTTACTAGGGGATGTGCTGGTTTTTATTCCCTGCTTTGCAGGAGAGAGATCTGTGTTGTTTACATACACAGATCTCGCTCCTGTCACTTGCTTCACCGATTGCTGTGTCCCAGTCATGAATTGCTGGCCCAGTGATTGCCATGTAAGGGAGCCAATGCGTGCCTCCCCCCCCCATGCGTGCCATGTAAGGGAGCGGAAATGTGTGCCCCCCCACCAGGAGAAGCAGAATTACGTATATTTATATGATTCTGCAGAAAGCGGCTGTCCTGTAGCAGTAAAGCTACATGGGTTGGCTGGAAAGTGGGTAATAAAAAATAACTTATTTTTTCTTATTTATGGACAGAGTGGAGAGGGCTCAGAACACCCAGTCAAGTTTTTATTGCTGCCTATTCCCCCGTTAGTGAGAATCACCCTCCCTATGAGTCACGTTTACTGTTATCACCAAAAGGGAAAGTGAAAAAAAACCAAATGTTGGGTTGTCCCTAGAACATTTTAGAGGGGAAATCTTCCAATGAAGACACTGATTCTGGGAAACCCGGTGATGAGTGATTCCCTTACTTTGGAGGGATTTCCTCTCACTTCCTATTTTGGCTATGGGACAGGAAGCGAAAGGAAAATTCCACAGTGGGGCACAGATAGCACAAAAAATCTGAAAGGGATTATAACCCTCCCTTACACTCTCCAAAATGAAAAATTTTTTTTTGCCTTTAGTTCTACTTTAACGCTATATACTCCATGTTAAAAAACTGCAATCATGCATTTTGTGGCAGTAAAAATAGTGTTTGCCGTTTTATCCAATTACTTACCAACATTTCCATTCTTAAAGTCTCCAAGCAGTAATTTGTATTTGTCAGATTCCCCCAGCACTTTGATGGAGGAGTATTTGACGTACTGTTTGGTGTTGTTATAATCCTGTACATCTATCCGTAGCTCCCATGTGCCTAGATGAAGACCAAGAATTTTTGAAAGTTGTTTTGTACATGCAATATATTGTTGATACATATGTTTCATACCCGTGATCTCCAAAGTGTGGCCCTTTGCTTGCCTTTATCAGTGTCAAGGTCCTACCTTTTCCCTGAGGTTATGTTACTCCATGTGCTGGCGTCCATCTTGGATTCTGCTGTGCATGGTGGGAATCCTTTTATGCCTTCAGGTCTCTGAGGTCCACCCCCCAGAGGGGCGTGGCTGATGACATATAGGCCTGTGGCCCGCACATGCTCTTTGCACTTGTGTCTTGTGTCTTTGTGTTGCTATTACTCTGTTCTGACTTTCGTGACTCTCCTGGTATCTGATTCGGCTTGTGACTTGACTATTCTTTGTATTCTCCTTTGATCTGACCCTCTGTTGCTGAACCCGGCTCGTGACCTGTGATTCTCGTCTGCTGTCCTGTACTGTTTTGTCCTGTTGTTGTTGACCCCGGCCTGTCTGACTACTCTTTTGTCTCTTCCACCAGCTACACGCCATTGGCGGCGGCCATTACCGCAGCTGAGGTGTCTCGGGGGCCGCGACCTGGTTCCTGGCTGCGTCAAGTCCATCCCCACCATCAGGGGCCCTGGTGAAGGGCAGCCTGGGACTTAGACTCCGCGCCCTGAGGGACTTCGGTCTGTGGGTGGTGGTTGTCGTCAGCCAGTGCGTTACATTGTTAGGCCTGCCTGTCCGTTCCTCGGCTCCTGCCCTGACAATCAGACCCTTGTACAGTGGTAAAAGGGTCTGATAAAGGCAAGCAAAGGGCCACACTTTGGAGATCACACTGACACCAACAATGGGGCACCATTCCTACCACTGACACCACCAGGGGAAGAGGATAATTCCTCTCACTGACAACACCAAGAATGGGACACAATTCCTCCCACTAATACCAATGATGGGGCACTATTCCTCCCATTGACACCAATGATGGGCACTATTCCTTTTATTGAAATTAATGATGGGGCACTATTTCTCCCATTGATATCAATGATGGGGCACTATTCCTCCTATTGACACCAATGATGGGGCACTATTTCTCCCATTGACACCAATGATGGGGCACTATTCCTCCTATTGAAACCAACAATGGGGCACTATTCCTTTTATTGATACTAACGATGGGACATTATTTCTCCCATTGACACCAATGATGGGTAACTATTCTTCCTATTGAAACCAACAAAGGGGCATTATTCCTTTTATTGATACTAACGATGGGGCACTATTTCTCCCATTGATACCAATGATGGGGCACTATTTCTCCCATTGAAACCAATGATGGGGCACTTTTCCTTCCATTGATATCAATGATGGGACACTATTTCTCCCATTGATACCAGCGATGGGGCACTATTTCTCCTATTGATGCTAATGATGGGGCACTATTTTTCCCATTGATACTAATGATGGGGCACTTTTCCTATCACCAATACCAACTATGGGACACTATTTCTCCTCCTATTGAACACAGGTTCCATGTTTTTTTTTTTTTTTGCTCCTACTGAACACCAAGCCTGAGGCTTTATTTACATTGGCTCTGGAGAATTTTCTACTCCCAGTTGCCACAGTCCAGCCCCCTAATGTCTGAAAGACAGTAAACTGGCCCTTTGTATAGAAAGTTTGGAAACCCCTGATTTATACCACTTACTGTTAATGTTAGGCAACCATAACCCTACTGTAACTCATCATAGATTTTTGATGGGGCTAATTCAGATTGACATTGATGAGTATTTGTAGAAATACAGTCATACAATTATGGTCATTTATACCCCCTGATTGCTTCAACTTGTGTCAACTCTGTGATCATAAAGACTCTCATAGCAGGACAGAAGGAACATTACTGAAGGCATTTCAACAAGAACCAAGATTAGATCAGGTGCCATTAGTTCATTTCACAGCTACTGTTAGAAATCACAGGGCCCCGTAAAGCCTATCAGACAGCCCCCCCCCCCCTTTGAAAATATCCAACTTTTATTTCATTAAAATGCCACAGCTGCAATGATATACTTTGCAGCTATGGCAGAAATGATACCCCTGTCAACAAGAGCCATTCAAGTGAATAGCGCTGCCCTGCAAGGCTGTGGTGTGCTAGTGTGGGGTTAAACCAGATGACTGTATATTGCCTCCTCACTGCCCGTCAAATGTTCTCTGAAGAGTAACTCCATAGAGCAAAGCACGTGTGAACGAGACTATAACTTTTTATAATTATTTTCTAAAATTGTATTTCTTTTTTACTTTTTTTTAGAATTTTATTCATTACTTTTTGTTTACATTTTTTGCACTGCCCTGTTGGGAGGGCTTTGGTGAAATATCAGGGGTCTTAATAGACCCCTGATGTCTTACATTTGAGACAAAAAGAAATGAGACATTCATCAGTCCCTTTCTCTGCAGCCTCAGCTGCACAGATGAATTGGATGTGCTCTGAGGCTTCCTGTTCATTCACAAACTGATGCATAGTAAACACAGTTTATTGTGCTTCAGTTGTTTTAGTGATGACTGGATACAAGAGCATTCTGTACCAATCACTCACTGTCTTCATTCAGGAAAGGAAGGGGCCGGTAAATATGACATAACATATTTATGCCCTGCTTCCCATTCTGAAACAATTCCCCTTGGCAGGTGCCTGGGCCCCCCTTTTGAACTGATAGTGCCTAGTATAGGAGAGCCAGCTGTACTGCCTTATTAGAAGCCCTGGTTCATTTAGAAGGAGCAATATCACCAGGATACAAGCTGTTTTGGGAATTACAGCCTCTGTTATAATACTGATTCACCACCTAACGTGGCTGTGTGTAGGTGATGGGTCCACTTTGGACCATTTCAATTGGGTTCTCATATAATGATATCCTACAGCTAAATACCTGATGATGTTAGTAAGTGCAGATTGTCATTTCCCAACCAGAACTCAGTCATGAGGTTGCCAAACCCAGCCTTGTATGATTTCCAGTCACGGTAGAAGTCAACTGATCCATCCCAGCGTCTCTGGATAACCTAATAATGGAAATGCTAGTTATACAGACCTCTCCTATCACAGTATTTAAATAACTTTTTTGAGCAACAGCTTTACACTGAGTCTAACATTTAAAAGGTAACTTACTATCCAGCCGCCTCCATCAGTGTCCATATCACACAGGACCCTCAGTGGCTTCTTGCCGTCTGGGTATATACTGTACCGACTGCTCAGAATGAGACTGTTTGCATAATCTTTACAATTCCTGGCAACTGAAGGAATATAATAAAGTCATTGTCAACATAGCAGAACTCTGATGGCACCATATGCTATGAAGTAGCATTGTCATCAACACAAGTCCTTGTGGTCCATACAGCTGGACAGATAGGTTCTCTAAGACCCCTTAGCTAAAAGTTCCATGCTAAATTCTGCTTGGACATGTGCTGTACAAAAGAAACAAAGGCATCTGGTGATTCCCCATCTTGCAGCACTTTTTTTATGATATTATTGCCATGAGGCCTCCTGTGAAATATAAATGAGTCGTGCCAAATAGTTGATAAGTGACATATTGGAGAATTACATGAGGGATAGATGGTTTTGCAATGGGGTTACAATGTTCAATAACCATAATAGTCGCATTGTTAGCAGGAACTGGGAAATGACTATACATTAATTAGCCATAACTTTATGACCACCCACCTAATATTGAGTAGGTCCCCCTTTTCTGCCAAAACATCCCCTTTTGCCACCAAAATAGCCCTGACCCATTCAGCCATGGATACCACTACACCTTTAAAGGTATGCAGTGGCATCTGGCACCAAGCCATCAGTAGCAGATCCTCTATGTCCTGTAGGTTGCGTGGTGAGGTCTTCATTGATCAGACTTGTTTTTCCAGCACAACCCACAGATGCTTGATTCAGTTGAGATCTAGAGAATTTGGAGGCCTCAAATTCGTTGTGTTCCTCACACCATTCTTGAAACATTTTTGCAGTTTGTCAGGTGTACTATTCTGCTGAATATGGCCACTGCCATCAAGGAACACTGTTTCCAGGAAGCGGTTTACTTGGTCAGCAGCAATGTTGAGGTAGGTGGAATGTGTCAAAGTAACATTCACATGAAGGGCAGAACATTGCTCAAAGCATCACACTGCCTCAACCGGCTTGTCTTCTTCCCAAACTGCATCCTGGTGCCATCTCTTCTCCAGGTAAGTAATGCACATGCACCTCCGGCAATCCACATGATGTAAAAGAAAATGTGATTCATCTGACCAGGCCACCTTCCTCCATTGCTGCGTGGTCCAGTTCTGATGCTCATATGCCCATTGTAGGTGCTGTTGGCTGTGGACACGGGTCAGCATTTGCACTGCTGCAATGCAGTCCCATACGCAACAAACACGACAAACTGCTATACCCATTTTTTTTCCTTTCAGCACATCAACTTCAGGGACAAAATGTTTACTTGCAGCCTAATATATCCCACAGAATTTCAGATGCTATTGTAACAAAATAATCAATGTCATAACCTGTCAGTGGTCATAAAGTTATGGCTGATCAGTGTATTGATCATAAATACAGTGCAGAACCTACCATTTTCAGATTCCAAATGAAATGGTGTGATCCAGGTTCAGTGTTTCACTTACTTTGTTCACAGGCTCCTCTGTCACCTAATGGCAAAAAAAAGAAAAAAAGAGCAATCTGTTATCCCATAGATCATTGTCGCTGGGACACACAGATATCTAACAATACAACCTGCACAATGATCTCACCTTTCTGACCCTTCAGTCCTTGTGTGCCAGTGACACCTGTAACAGCAAAGCTTAGCTTGGGTAAAGGCTTTTGAGTAGACCCCATGGTGACTTACTGTGACTACAGACCAGGGGCAGACTGACCATTTGGGAATTCGGGCACTGCCCGAGGGCCCGGGGTCAGTAGGGGGCGCCATGAGATGCCCCTGGTACCTTTCATAGACTTTTTCGGGTGTTGTTTGAGTGTGGGCGAGGACACAGGGGCCCCATGATCCCCTATTGCCATAAGTTGTCAGTCCGCCCCTGCTACAGGCTGTGGAATTCTGACAAACCTTTTTGTCCTGGGGTTCCTTCCTTCCCAGGCTGTCCCAGGGGACCCTGATCCCCTAAAAAGAAGCAAAGACAGATAAATTCAGGGGAGCATGAAGGAGATGAGGCAAAGTGTTTTTAAGAAGGAAACCATAATTAACAATGTTGAATCTTTGCATATTTTTATTTCAAATATGCGTCAAGACCACCCTGATGATAAAACCCAATGAGGGATGGTAAAAAAAAAAGTCAACCTGATCAATGATGGTTTTCAACAGGTAAATACATATTTTAAAAAATGCATTGATCCATGCCTAGAAATTTTATGTAACCTCCGGAAGGTTTTACCCCCTTCATGACCAGAGCATTTTTTGCTGTTCAGCACTGTGTTATTTTGCCTAGCAATAGATTCATCGTGCAACACTGTACCCAAATCAAATTTAGATAATTTATTTCACACAAATAGAGCTTTTTTTTGGTGGTATTTAATCGCTTCCCGTCCGCCCTATAGCAGAAGTACTGCTACAGGGCGGCACAGGTGCGCAAAATCATGTATATATACGCAGTTTTGCATTTCCTACCCACTTCACCATTTGCGGCTGTGGCTGTCAATCACCGGGTCCCGGCACCTGGTGATTGCCAAGCATCTCCAAAGGAGGGAGAACTGTTAGTTAACAAAACAGTTCTATCCCCTGTCAGCTCCTGCACACTGCTTTGCACTGCAAAGCAGTGTGCTTACAGTGAAGCACAAACACACAACACACAGTAAAACACACCCAGCACACAGTTAACCCCTTCCTGCCCAGTGCCATTAGTACAGTGTCAGTGCTTTTTATTAGAACTGATCACTGTATTGGTGTCCCTGGGGATGTCAGTGACACCAAATCAATTCCCCCCAGTGTTAGAATGCCCACCACAGTCCCACTATAAGTCGCTTATCGCCGCCATTACTAGTAAAAATAATAATTAAAAAAAAATCCCAGTGTATATACCGCCATTTGTATATGCTATAACTTTCACGTAAACCAACTAATTTACATGTATTGGGATCTTTTTGGCAGACATGTAGCAGTGTACATTTTGATCTAAATTTATGATGAAATTAGATTTTTAAAGTTTTTTACTGGACATGTTTAATAGCAGAAAATCAAAAATATAGTTTTTTTTTCTTAAAATTATCGTTTATTTTTTGTAGCGAAAAAATAAAAAATGCACAGGAGATCAAATACCACTGAAAGATAGCTCTAATCTTGGAAAAAAAGATTCACAATAATGATAGGAAAAATTAATAAAAAGTTTTATTATGCGAGGAAACTCCGACCCCATGCCAGCGCTAACCCTGAGTAACAGAACATTCAATGAAAAAAAAACAGCATTCAGTAATAGACTCTTTAATTTGAAAATATATAATAACAGCAACACGTATTGTTTATTTATTTTTTGCAAAGAAAGAGAGGAATCAGTATTCCATCTAGTGATAAGCAATTATGGATTATCTCATTGCTGCAATAAATATAGTATACATGTGTCAAGTAATTGGATGTCTCTTGTCCATAAAACAATAGTTAAAACCAACACTAATTTATTTCTGAATAGCCCCCTTGAGCCCTATACTGGCTGCCCTCAGCTGATTCCCACTTAAAACTGCCATTACCACTGACCTTTTTGTCCAGGAGTCCCAATTTTACCAGGTTCTCCCAGTCGTCCCTGATCACCTACAAAAGTGTATGAGTTTAGCATGGAATGGGAATACAAGACACATGGCTTTGTTAAATGATTTATATTCACAATATGAACATTTTTTGTTTTCTTTACAGAGTACAAAGAGTAACAAACACGTGTAATAATGAGGTCCATGTAAACTAGCATTCAGTGAATCCAGAGAATGGGATCTGTGCTGCACACCATCCATCAGAGAATGGGGTCTGTATTGTACACCATCCACCAAAGAATGGGGTCTGTGCTGCACACCATCCACCAGAGAATGGGGTCTGTATTGTACACCATCCACCAGAGAATGGGGTCTGTATTGTACACTATCCACCAGAGAATGGGGTCTGTATTGTACACCATGCACCAGAGAATGGGGTCTGTGCTGCACACCATCCACCAGAGAATGGGGTCTGTATTGTACACCATCCACCAGAGAATGGGGTCTGTATTGTACACCATCCACCAGAGAATGGGGTCTGTGTTGTACACCATGCACCAGAGAATGGGGTCTGTGTTGTACACCATGCACCAGAGAATGGGGTCTGTGTTGTACACCATGCACCAGAGAATGGGGTCTGTGCTGCACACCATCCACCAGAGAATGGGGTCTGTATTGTACACCATCCACCAGAGAATGGGGTCTGTATTGTACACCATCCACCAGAGAATGGGGTCTGTGCTGTACACCATCCACCAGAGAATGGGTTCTGTATTGTACACCATCCACCAGAGAATGGGGTCTGTATTGTACACCATCCACCAGAGAATGGGGTCTGTATTGTACACCATCCACCAGAGAATGTGGTGTGTGTTGTACACCATCCACCAGAGAATGGGGTCTGTGTTGTACACCATCCACCAGAGAATAGGGTCTGTGTTGTACACCATCCACCAGAGAATGGGGTCTGCGTTGTACACCATCCACCAGAGAATGGGGTCTGCGTTGTACACCATCCACCAGAGAATGGGGTCTATGTTGTAGCCACCAGAGAATGGGGTCTGTGTTGTACACCATCCACCAGAGAATGGGTTCTGTGTTGTACACCTTCCACCAGAGAATGGGGTCTGTGTTGTACACCATCCACCAGAGAATGGGGTCTGTGTTGTACACCATCCACCAGAGAATGGGGTCTGCGTTGTACACCCTCCACCATAGAATGTGGTCTATGTTGTAGCCACCAGAGAATGGGGTCTGTGTTGTACACCATCCACCAGAGAATGGGGTCTGTGTTGTACACCATCCACCAGAGAATGGGGTCTGTGCTGTACACCATCCACCAGAGAATAGGGTCTGTATTCTACACCATCCACCAGAGAATAGGGTCTGTATTGTACACCATCCACCAGAGAATGGGGTCTGTATTGTACACCATCCACCAGAGAATAGGGTCTGTATTGTACACCATCCACCAGAGAATGGCGTCTGTGTTGTACACCATCCACCAGAGAATGGCGTCTGTGTTGTACACCATCCACCAGAGAATAGGGTCTGCGTTGTACACCATCCACCAGAGAATGGGGTCTGCGTTGTACACCACCCGCCAGAGAATGGGGTCTGCGTTGTACACCATCCACCAGAGAATGGGGTCTGCGTTGTACACCATCCACCAGAGAATGGGGTCTGCGTTGTACACCATCCACCAGAGAATGGGGTCTGCGTTGTACACCATCCACCAGAGATTGGGGTCTGCGTTGTACACCATCCACCAGAGATTGGGGTCTATGTTGTAGCCACCAGAGAATAGGGTCTGTGTTGTACACCATCCACCAGAGAATGGGTTCTGTGTTGTACACCTTCCACCAGAGAATGGGTTCTGTGTTGTACACCTTCCACCAGAGAATGGGGTCTGTGTTGTACACCATCCACCAGAGAATGGGGTCTGCGTTGTACACCCTCCACCATAGAATGTGGTCTATGTTGTAGCCACCAGAGAATGGGGTCTGTGTTGTACACCATCCACCAGAGAATGGGGTCTGTGTTGTACACCATCCACCAGAGAATGGGGTCTATGTTGTAGCTACCAGAGAATAGGGTCTGTGTTGTACACCATCCACCAGAGAATGGGGTCTGTGTTGTACACCATCCACCAGAGAATGGGGTCTATGTTGTAGCTACCAGAGAATAGGGTCTGTGTTGTACACCATCCACCAGAGAATGGGGTCTGTGTTGTACACCATCCACCAGAGAATGGGGTCTATGTTGTAGCTACCAGAGAATCGGGTCTGTGTTGTACACCATCCACCAGAGAATGAGGTCTATGTTGTAGACACCAGAGAATGGGGTCTGTGTTGTAGCCACCAGAGAATGGGGTCTGTGTTGTATAATATTCAGCAGAGGATGGGGTCTGTGTTGTACACTGGTCACCTGGGAATGAGGTCTGTGCTGTAAAATGGCCACCAGAAACACATTTTGGATTTTACTATACTGGTAACAATTTTAGGTCTCATTTACATTTGCGACAGCCCTTACGTCCCCTCTGAAAAGCGATCCGCGATGGATCTCTTTTTAGAAGAGGGCTGAGAAGTGCTGAGAGGTGACGTGTCACCCTGTTTTAACCCTCAAAATCCTGCACCACTGCCCTGCAGTCATGTGCATGAAACACATGCAGCACGGTCCCACTCACTTAAATGAATCGTGTTCAGGGGCAGCACTATTCTCCGAGGATGATGGGGGATATACATTTTTCCGTAACCACAATTCTTTGCTTCATGTACACAACCTCAACCAAGTGCTTTGCAGCTTAAACGTGTGATCTGGGGGAGCAATAAAAACTAAATTTCCTATTTTTGCCAACTCTGCGTGGTATTATATTTATATAGATAGCTATACTGTATACATATATATATATAGTATATATAAAAATGTATAGGCTCTCACTCACCTGTGTCTCCTGTTTTCCCAGCTTGTCCTTTCTGACCCGGAGTCCCCGGAATGCCAGGACTTCCCCTGAGGATGGTTAGCTGGTCGGGGTTTGCAGCTGGCACTTCTGTAACCATAAGCAAGCCACAAAGAAAGTGAATGTCACATGAAAGTGCTCATCACACCACTGTACTTTGGATGAAAGATCAGATCCATCCAGGTCCCACTATCCACTCCGGCGGTAATATATATACTGTATATAATGAATAACATACTATCCATGGCAGCCAAAGGTTGCAATGACACATACTACACAGCACAATGGTCTGCTAATGCCCAAAGACCCTTCTATAAAGTATATTATTTTTGTCTATGTTTTAATTGTTTAGGTGATATATATACAGGTGAGACTCGAAAAATTAGAATATCATGCAAAAGTTAATTTATTTCAGTCATGCAACTTAAAAGGTGAAACTAATATATGAGATAGACTCATTACATGCAAAGCAAGATAGTTCAAGATTATGATTTGTCATAATTGTGATGATTATGGCTTACAGCTCATGAAAACCCCAAATCCACAATCTCAGAAAATTAGAATATTACATGCAATCAATAAAAGAAGGATTGAATTGTGAATATAGCGAGCGCTCAGAAAAACCAGCCGCTGGAACACTTCAAGGGATCACTAGACCTCATAACAGAGACATTATACATATATATAGTGCAGCGCTGAAATATGATAAAATTAATATAAATTCATAGAGTCTTTCTTGTGACAATAAAACCAAATATGTGCAGGTCTTCTCCTCATTAGGTGACTGGAAAATAGCAAAAATGCGCACTCACCGACCGCACATTTTAAATGCGCCTGTGTATAATATAATCCAAAAGACCAGCCAGGTATGCAGCTCCAGAGACCACACGGATCCTCCCTCTCCACCACTAACATCCGCCTTGGGTGTAGCAATATCTCCAGATCCAGAGGCCCTCTCGCCTCAGGTAGATAGACAGGGATCCCCCTTCTGGTTCCGGACACCCCAAGAATGGAAGATGTATATCTGCACCCTCCAACAGGAGAGTCAAGAAAAAAGGGGGAACGCCAATAGTGTGGTAGTTTCAAAACTTTATTGGAGCAATAATGCCTGGGTCATGTGCATATACACATCCATACACCATTAGCCAATAACGGACAGGTAGGTATGAAAAAAGAAATTGTACTAACCCGGCAATGGTATAAAACAGTCACGTTTTTTCCAGTCACCTAATGAGGAGAAGACCTGCACATATTTGGTTTTATTGTCACAAGAAAGACTCTATGAATTTATATTAATTTTATCATATTTCAGCGCTGCACTATATATATGTATAATAAAAGAAGGATTGTACACAGAACAATATCGGACCTCTGAAAAGTATAAGCATGCATATGTACTCAGTACTTGGTTTGGGCCCCTTTTGCAGCAATTACTGCCTCAATGCAGCGTGGCATGGAAGCTATCAGCCTGTGGCACTGCTGAGGTGTTATGGAAGACCAGGATGCTTCAATAGCGGCCTTTAGCTCTTCTGCATTGTTCGGTCTCATGTCTCTCATCTTTCTCTTGGCAATGCCCCATAGATTCTCTATGGGGTTCAGGTCAGGCGAGTTTGCTGGCCAATCAAGCACAGTAATCCCACGGTCATTGAACCGGGTTTTGGTGCTATTGGCAGTGTGGGAGATCACCGGGTGGCAGCGGGGAATCACTGGCTGGGACCCGGTGACTGACAGCTGCAAAATCACGTATATATATGTCACCCTGTAGCAGTATTTCTGCTATAGTGCGGCACAGAAGTGGTTAATTTTTATATATTTTTAGTGTAGAACCTCTGATTTCCAACAGGAGTGCTATTTGTATTACATCTATTTTATAATGTTGATTAGGTTTGTAGCAGGCTCCTTGTACAAGAGGATTCAGAAGGAATCACACGTTCAGCAGTCGGTCCTTCCTCTCTCTCCCCTATTTGTAAAACCTGGGCATTCTGCCAAGTTCATGACTCATCCACTACACAGCAAAGGACGCTGGGAGAGGGAGGGAGCAGGAAGTGAAGGGGAGAGGGGAGACACACGAGGCTGGCGAAAAGACAGGGACACGTGGAGCCCGTCCAAGGAGAAGAGGAGGCACTACAGCACCCAGTGCGGATAGAGGGACCCTGCTGTGTGTTCAGAGTCTGGTGAGCTGTCCCACTGGAGAGAGTAAGACACACCATTTACACTTTGCATATAGACTGGGACATCCGCACCCCACTGCTGGGATCTCACCCATCCGGGGCCCTGTGCAAGCCACAGATCCCCCTGCCTGCTTTGCCCCTCACCACCAGTGTAATTGAGACCCCGGGGACTGACACATACTGGGAGATTGCATCCTGCGACTGCCCCTGGTCTTGGGGTGCTTTGTGTTGCTTGTAGACACTGAGATTGGACCCTCTCAGCCCAGAAACCTAGTGAAATCTGATGTAACCCACACCAGCTGAAACTCCAAAGAAGCCTTCAGCTGCTATTTACTTCATTGTAAGGACTAAACGTGCACCAACTAGAGCTCCACCGTTACAAGGACTAAAGTGGGGGAATCTGGCTTAGTAACCTTATTAGAGGTACCTCTTTATTGCATTCTGTTCTGACTCTGAGGTGATTTTTGGCTAACGCCCCTCAGAAGCAGAATCATACACCTGTGTGGGTAATACATTTCATTGATAGAGTATAAGTAAGTTTATTTGTTTGATACCAGTTGTATTCTGCTTAACCACTTGCCTACCAGGCACTTATACCCCCTTATTTACCAGGCCAATTTTCAGCTTTCAGCGCTGCCGCACTTTGATTGACAATTGCGCGGTCATGCAACATTGTACCCATATGAAATTTTGATCATTTTTTTCTCACAAATAAAGCTTTCTTTTGGTGGTATTTAATTGCCACTGGGCGCTTTACTTTTTGCGCTATAAATAAAAAAAAGTGCAAAAAATTTGGAAAAAAAAAAAAGTTTCTTTGTTTCTATTATAAAATTTTTCAAACAGGTATTTTTTCTCCTTCACTGATGTGCGTTGATGAGGCAGCACTGATGGGCACTGATAGGCGACACTGATGGGCACTGATAGGCAGCACTAAAGGGCACTGATAGGCAGTACTAATGAGGTGGCATGGATAGGCGGCACTGATAGACAGCACTAATGAGGTGTCACGGATAGGCGGCACTAATATGCAGCACTGATAGGCGGCACTGATAGGTGACACTGATGATGGGTACTGATAGACGGCACTGACTGGCATCACTGCTGGGCACTGACTGGCGGCACTGACTGGCACAACCCCTGGGCACTGACTGGTGGCACTGACTGGCAGCACTGCTGGGCTGCACTGGTGGGTGGCACTGGTGGGCAGCACAGGTGGGTGGCACTGGTGGGCACGGGTGGGTGGCACTGCTGGGCACAGGTAGGTGGCACTTCTGGGCACAGGTGTGTGACACTGCAGAGTGGCACAGGTGGGTGCACTGCTGGGCACAGGTGGGTGATCTGCTGGGCACAGGTGGGCGGAGCTAGTGGGCGCACTGCTGGGCACAGGTGGGCGGAACTTGCGGGTGGCACTGCTGGGCACCGATCATCAGGGCACTGTGGTGGCACCGGCACTTGCATTTCCCTCTGATCAGGGTGTCATTGGACACCGCTGATCACGTGGTAAAAGGCCGCTGTGATTGGCCTTTTACCACATCACGTGATCAGCTGTGTCCGTAGGACACAGCGATCACGGAGATCGCCGGGTGCGCGCCCCCTGGGGCGCGCAGGAGACCGCGTTCTGGGAGGACGTCATATGACGTCCACTCAGAACTGGCCGGCCGCAGTGCAGCCGTCATTCGGCTATCTGCGGTCGGCAACTAGTTAAAGTGCGACTCTGCCATCGGGAGATTTTTGGATGTGAAGCCCTCTAGTGGCAGACCAAATTTACTGCATTGCATAAAAGAAGAAAAGTAAGTTTTGAAGTTGAAAGGGGAACCCCACCCCTCTACACTGCATTTCATTCTCCATAAAATTGTTCTTGTTTCATTTAACCCTGTGTCAGCAAATTTCTTGGCGGGGTATTTGCTATTCATTATCAGTTGTGCCAGAGGGATTGGGTTTGCTTAGGGTTGGATCTATTGAGCACAGGACCCATAATATATTCCAGCTTGTCCCAAGGGGCAGTGCTACAGGTTGTTTCAACCAGTGGTGATGGAGTGAGTGCCACCAATCAATGCCAGTCCTCTCTTCACAATTTCCCTATTTAAGTGCGTGATAGCAGACGTGCGCCTTTGACCCCTGATGACGTCATCTATGACAAAACGTGTCAGTTGGAGCTTGGGCATTCGTCATCACGCATGTATGCTCACGGTCGTCTTGGAAGTGGGAACATGTGGATTGTATTAATTATACAGAGCTTTATTGATCTCTGAGTTTATAAGTGCATTTTTGTGGTTCAATAAATTGTTTTAGATGGTTTTACACTATGGGAAGCGCTTTCATTTTATGCAATGCCACCTTTGATGCTTGACAACACATACATTGATGGTCAATATTTGGATGCTATAGAGAAGGCTTGATTGGTTATTAATTGTCACCTTTGAGCTGATTTTGACCACTCTATAACATGATGGTCAAATATATCTGGTAAGCCTTTATTTGAGCACGGAGTGCGGTGACACGTGTTTGCACGGATATTGTTTGGTCAGCTAGCAATCGAAGATTCACGTTTGCACTTCTGATTTATGTTTTGGAATAGGGACTCACATTTAAGAACTTTTATCACATCTATTTTGTATATTCTTGTACATATCCTTGCAATATTGATATGCAGTTTGAATACCATCATATTCAGTTTCACGTGGTAATTGCTGGGATTGCGCCACCACATAAAGTTTTCTCTTTTAGTGCTACACTTATATATATGTTCGTTAGATTTTTGTATCAGAATTTAGTGTTGGCAGCTTGCTATATAGTTTGAACCAGTGCAGAATTTCTATAATTTTTTACATGTTTAGGGGATATACAAAGCGCAGCATATTGTTTCCATATATTACCATTATATTACCATATGGGCACACCTTGTAATTAAAATCAGCCTTGTAATATTGCATTACGATGATAATAATAATAATAAAAAAAACTAATAAGATCGTCCTACCTTGACATGGGTCCTCAGCATAAGTGAATGCCAGCAGCAGGCAGAGCAGTGCAGGCAGCCAAGTCTTCATCATCGTCATCATCATTATATCTCCCTATCCGACTCCTGTCCTTCCCTATCACTTGTCATTAGAAAGGGAAATATTTGTCTATATGTAGGGATCATCTTATCTCTTTCCTCTTCTGACACACTGCTCTCACAGTCACCAAACCAATGAACTCTAATAAACATTTTACTGCTTTTCCTTTTTTTTCTCCTTTGTTAGCATCTGTACTTTGTTTTTTAATTAATTTTCATTAAAATAGCTTTATCTTATGAGAAGATGGGGGAGTGCATATTGTCACAACAGGATTTCTACCATATCAATAGTAAATATTTAATTAGTAGTGATGGGCTACATGTTCGATCCGAACCTAAGTTCTTGTCACGTCATGATAGTATGTAAGAATTGTCATCGGGGAATAGCTGTCAGGTGGCGTGAGCGAGTGTTTCTTTTTTCTTTTCCAGAAAGCAGCGATGGCAGGCATTGCGGTTGACGTTGGATCCACTTCGGGAGACATTTTTTTAAGTTTTATTTTTATTAAAGGACTTGTAAAAGACTGTCTCCTGTATTTTATACACTACACTTTTTTTTACCATGTACCGCATACTCATTCACATAGGGAGAGGGCCAGGATCTCGAGGCCCCCTTGTTAAAGGGGGATTTAAGATTCTGATAAGCCCCCACCCGTAGACCCCCACAACCACCAGCCATTGATAGAGCCCTTGTCCCCATCAACATGGGGGGCACCCCTGTCCCAAAGCACCCCCCATGTTAAAGGCATGTGGCCTGGTATGGTTCAGGAGGGCGGGGGGATTGCTCACCACTCTTCCTGACCTGCGGGGCTCCATGCTCAGATAAGGGTCTGGTATGCCATTTTTAAAAAACATTTTGGTGTAGATGGGAGGGGAGACCCACGTCATTTAACAAATAAATGTTTTAATAAATGGGCAATGCTGACAATTCTTTTTAAATTGAGCTGTCAGCCTTAAAACACCGGTCAGGATGGCGCAGTGTTCTGATTAAAGTCTCGGTTGGAGGCGTGCCTTCAAATCCTGCTTCTGACAGCAATTTCAGCTTTTCATAACTTGCTCTGTAGGTTCTCTTGCTCGTGTAGCGCTCTATCTCTAGCGAATAAATATATGGTGTCCAACAATGCAAAAACAGGGCTCAGAAGATCAGGGGTAAGAGAAGTGGTCTTATTAGCCAGAGGTCACAAGTTCATATATCACTGAGGCCTGTCTGCAGTATTTGGCAACCATATTTCACAAAGCTGCATACTTAGAATTTTCCCCTAGAAGTCCCAAGGAAATATAAGGTTATGAAAATTTGAAGGTTACTAGATTATGAAATCTAAACATTAGGACAAATTGAATTTTCCGACATCTTGAAAGAGACAATATCTGCTAGAAATAATCACTCTCTAATTTCGCATCAAATGAAAAGTGTAATTCAAGCAAACAGAGATATCTTGCTAATAAAAAGGACACGCAGATAGCGAGCATCTTGCAGTTATCAAAATATCTCTGTTTGCTTGAATTGCATTTTTCTTTCCATGCAGAATTAGAGAGTGAGTGTTTCTAGCAAATATTATCTCTTTCAAGTTGTACTAACGATTAGATTTCGTAATCTAGAGCCCATCATATAGTCATACCCTTACGTTTCCTTGGGCCTTTTGGGAAAAAATTTAATCTTACACCAATTTATGAGATACGGTTCCTGAAGCTGGCAGAAAGGCCCCAGTGGGATTTGAACTCCCGACCCCTGGTTTGATAAGACCAATGCTCTAACCCCTGAGATATGGAGCCCTGCTTTTAAACAGTAGGACACAATATTTTTTGAGCACAAAACGAGCAAGAGAACCTAAAGAGCAAGCTGTGAAAAGCTGAAACTGCTGTCAGAAGTGGGATTCGAACCCACGCCTAAAATGAAGACTGCGACCTGAACGCAGCACCTTAGACCACTCGGCCACCCTGACCTGTTGAGGAGTGCTTCAGCAAGATCCCGTGACACTCATATGTAGTCTAATGTGCTGCTATCTCTGCGGAGGCCTACGTCTCAACGTTTTGGCTTCATGTCGCTCTTCCGCCTGGAGCTCAAGGAACAAAAGAAATCTGTTGAACGTCACATGATGGAGAAAATGCTCTACAACAAGCCTCACCCTTTTCACCTTTTTCTTGCTACCTTCCTCATGTACAAAGCATTGGAAGAAAAATACAAAGACACATGTTAAAAGTGCAAAAGTAGTATCTTAATACAAGGACACGCAGATATCCAGCGTCTTGCAGTTAGCAAGATATCTCTCTTTGCTTGAATTGCACTTTTCTTTCCATGCGGATAGCGAGCGTCTTGCAGTTAGCAAGATATCTGTTTGCTTGAATTGCACTCTTCTTTCCATGCAGAATTAGAGAGCGAGTCTATGTAACAGATGTTATCTCTTTCAAGATGTGGGGAAATTCAACTTGTCCTAACCATTAGATTTCATCATCTCGAGGCCTTCATATAGTCATAACCTTACGTTACCTTGGGCCTTTTGGGGAAAAATCTAATTATGCCAATTTGCCAGCTACGGTTCCCGAAAATGGCAGAAAGGCCCCAGCGAGATTTGAACCCGCGACCCCTGGTTTACAAGACCAGTGCTCTAACCCCTGAGCTATGGAGCCCTGTTTTTCTAAGGTTGGACAGCATTTTTTTTGCACTAGAGCTAGAGCGCTAAAGGAGCAAGAGAATCTAAAGAGCAAGCTGTGAAAAGCTGAAACTGCTGTCAGAAGTGGGATTCGAACCCACGTCTTCAGTGCAGACTGCGACCTGAACACAGCGCCTTAGACCGCTCGACCATCCTAACCTGTTGAGGAGTGCTTCAACAAGATCCCGTGACACTCATATGTAGTCTAATGTGCTGCTATCTCTGCAGAGGCCTACGTCTCAACATTTTGGCTTCATGTCGCTCTTCCGCCTGGAGCTCAAGGAACAAAAGAAATCTGTTGAACGTCACATGATGGAGAAAATGCTCTACAACAAGCCTCACCCTTTTCACCTTTTTCTTGCTACCTTCCTCATGTACAAAGCATTGGAAGAAAAATACAAAGACACATGCTAAAAGTGCAAAAGTAGTATCCTAATACAAGGACACGCAGATAGCCAGCGTCTTGCAGTTAGCAAGATATCTCTCTTTGCTTGAATTGCACTTTTCTTTCCATGCGGATAGCGAGCGTCTTGCAGTTAGCAAGATATCTGTTTGCTTGAATTGCACTCTTCTTTCCATGCAGAATTAGAGAGCGAGTCTATGTAGCAGATGTTATCTCTTTCAAGATGTGGGGAAATTCAAGTTGTCCTAACCATTAGATTTCATCATCTCGAGGCCTTCATATAGTCATAACCTTACGTTACCTTGGGCCTTTTGGGGAAAAATCTAATTATGCCAATTTACGAGCTACGGTTCACGAAAACGGCAGAAAGGCCCCAGCGAGATTTGAACTCGCGACCCCTGGTTTACGAGACCAGTGCTCTAACCCCTGAGCTATGGAGCCCTGTTTTTCGAATGTCGGACAGCATTTTTTTTGCACTAGAGCTAGAGCGCTAAAGGAGCAAGAGAACCTAAAGAGCAAGCTGTGAAAAGCTGAAACTGCTGTCAGAAGTGGGATTCGAACCCACACCTCCAGTGGAGACTGCGACCTGAACGCAGCGCCTTAGACCGATCGGCCATCCTGACCTGTTGAGGAGTGCTTCAGCAAGATCCCGTGATGCTCATATGTAGTCTAATGTGCTGCTATCTCTGCGGAGGCCTACGTCTCAACGTTTTGGCTTCATGTCGCTCTTCCGCCTGGAGCTCAAGGAACAAAAGTAATCTGTTGAACGTCACATGATGGAGAAAATGCTCTACAACAAGCCTCACCCTTTTCACCTTTTTCTTGCTACCTTCCTCATGTACAAAGCATTGGAAGAAAAATACAAAGACACATGTTAAAAGTGCAAAAGTAGTATCCTAATACAAGGACACGCAGATATCCAGCGTCTTGCAGTTAGCAAGATATCTCTCTTTGCTTGAATTGCACTTTTCTTTCCATGCGGATAGCGAGCGTCTTGCAGTTAGCAAGATATCTGTTTGCTTGAATTGCACTCTTCTTTCCATGCAGAATTAGAGAGCGAGTCTATGTAGCAGATGTTATCTCTTTCAAGATGTGGGGAAATTCAAGTTGTCCTAACCATTAGATTTCATCATCTCGAGGCCTTCATATAGTCATAACCTTACGTTACCTTGGGCCTTTTGGGGAAAAATCTAATTATGCCAATTTGCCAGCTACGGTTCCCGAAAATGGCAGAAAGGCCCCAGCGAGATTTGAACCCGCGACCCCTGGTTTACAAGACCAGTGCTCTAACCCCTGAGCTATGGAGCCCTGTTTTTCTAAGGTTGGACAGCATTTTTTTTGCACTAGAGCTAGAGCGCTAAAGGAGCAAGAGAATCTAAAGAGCAAGCTGTGAAAAGCTGAAACCGCTGTCAGAAGTGGGATTCGAACCCACGTCTTCAGTGCAGACTGCGACCTGAACACAGCGCCTTAGACCGCTCGACCATCCTAACCTGTTGAGGAGTGCTTCAACAAGATCCCGTGACACTCATATGTAGTCTAATGTGCTGCTATCTCTGCAGAGGCCTACGTCTCAACATTTTGGCTTCATGTCGCTCTTCCGCCTGGAGCTCAAGGAACAAAAGAAATCTGTTGAACGTCACATGATGGAGAAAATGCTCTACAACAAGCCTCACCCTTTTCACCTTTTTCTTGCTACCTTCCTCATGTACAAAGCATTGGAAGAAAAATACAAAGACACATGCTAAAAGTGCAAAAGTAGTATCCTAATACAAGGACACGCAGATAGCCAGCGTCTTGCAGTTAGCAAGATATCTCTCTTTGCTTGAATTGCACTTTTCTTTCCATGCGGATAGCGAGCGTCTTGCAGTTAGCAAGATATCTGTTTGCTTGAATTGCACTCTTCTTTCCATGCAGAATTAGAGAGCGAGTCTATGTAGCAGATGTTATCTCTTTCAAGATGTGGGGAAATTCAAGTTGTCCTAACCATTAGATTTCATCATCTCGAGGCCTTCATATAGTCATAACCTTACGTTACCTTGGGCCTTTTGGGGAAAAATCTAATTATGCCAATTTACGAGCTACGGTTCACGAAAACGGCAGAAAGGCCCCAGCGAGATTTGAACTCGCGACCCCTGGCTTACGAGACCAGTGCTCTAACCCCTGAGCTATGGAGCCCTGTTTTTCGAATGTCGGACAGCATTTTTTTTGCACTAGAGCTAGAGCGCTAAAGGAGCAAGAGAACCTAAAGAGCAAGCTGTGAAAAGCTGAAACTGCTGTCAGAAGTGGGATTCGAACCCACACCTCCAGTGGAGACTGCGACCTGAACGCAGCGCCTTAGACCGATCGGCCATCCTGACCTGTTGAGGAGTGCTTCAGCAAGATCCCGTGATGCTCATATGTAGTCTAATGTGCTGCTATCTCTGCGGAGGCCTACGTCTCAACGTTTTGGCTTCATGTCGCTCTTCCGCCTGGAGCTCAAGGAACAAAAGTAATCTGTTGAACGTCACATGATGGAGAAAATGCTCTACAACAAGCCTCACCCTTTTCACCTTTTTCTTGCTACCTTCCTCATGTACAAAGCATTGGAAGAAAAATACAAAGACACATGTTAAAAGTGCAAAAGTAGTATCCTAATACAAGGACACGCAGATAGCCAGCGTCTTGCAGTTAGCAAGATATCTCTCTTTGCTTGAATTGCACTTTTCTTTCCATGCGGATAGCGAGCGTCTTGCAGTTAGCAAGATATCTGTTTGCTTGAATTGCACTATTCTTTCCATGCAGAATTAGAGAGCGAGTCTTTGTAGCAGATGTTATCTCTTTCAAGATGTGGGGAAATTCAAGTTGTCCTAACCTTTTGATTTCATAATCTCGAGGCCTTCATCTAGTCATAACCTAACCGTTACCTTGGGCCTTTTGGGGAAAAATCTAATTATGCCAATTTGCGAGCTACGGTTCCCGAAAACGGCAGAAAGGCCCCAGCGAGATTTGAACTCGCGACCCCTGGTTTACAAGACCAGTGCTCTAACCCCTGAGCTATGGAGCCCTGTTTTTCTAATGTCGGACAGCATTTTTTTTGCACTAGAGCTAGAGCGCTAAAGGAGCAAGAGAACCTAAAGAGCAAGCTGTGAAAAGCTGACACTGCTGTCAGAAGTGGGATTCGAACCCACGCCTCCAGTGGAGACTGCGACCTGAACGCAGCGCCTTAGACCGCTCGGCCATCCTGACCTGTTGAGGAGAGCTTCAGCAAGATCCCGTGACGCTCATATGTAGTCTAATGTGCTGCTATCTCTGCGGAGGCCTACGTCTCAACGTTTTGGCTTCATGTCGCTCTTCCGCCTGGAGCTCAAGGAACAAAAGTAATCTGTTGAACGTCACATGATGGAGAAAATGCTCTACAACAAGCCTCACCCTTTTCACCTTTTTCTTGCTACCTTCCTCATGTACAAAGCATTGGAAGAAAAATACAAAGACACATGTTAAAAGTGCAAAAGTAGTATCCTAATACAAGGACACGCAGATAGCCAGCGTCTTGCAGTTAGCAAGATATCTCTCTTTGCTTGAATTGCACTTTTCTTTCCATGCGGATAGCGAGCGTCTTGCAGTTAGCAAGATATCTGTTTGCTTGAATTGCACTCTTCTTTCCATGCAGAATAAGAGAGCGAGTCTTTGTAGCAGATGTTATCTCTTTCAAGATGTGGGGAAATTCAAGTTGTCCTAACCTTTAGATTTCATAATCTCGAGGCCTTCATATAGTCATAACCTAACCGTTACCTTGGGCCTTTTGGGGAAAAATCTAATTATGCCAATTTGCGAGCTACGGTTCCCGAAAACGGCAGAAAGGCCCCAGCGAGATTTGAACTCGCGACCCCTGGTTTACAAGACCAGTGCTCTAACCCCTGAGCTATGGAGCCCTGTTTTTCTAATTTTGGACAGCATTTTTTTTGCACTAGAGCTAGAGCGCTAAAGGAGCAAGAGAACCTAAAGAGCAAGCTGTGAAAAGCTGAAACTGCTGTCAGTAGTGAAATTCGAACCCACGCCTCCAGTGGAGACTGCGACCTGAACGCAGCGCCTTAGACCGCTCGGTCATCCTGACCTGTTGAGGAGTGCTTCAGCAAGATCCCGTGATGCTCATATGTAGTCTAATGTGCTGCTATCTCTGCGGAGGCCTACGTCTCAACGTTTTGGCTTCATGTCGCTCTTCCGCCTGGAGCTCAAGGAACAAAAGTAATCTGTTGAACGTCACATGATGGAGAAAATGCTCTACAACAAGCCTCACCCTTTTCACCTTTTTCTTGCTACCTTCCTCATGTACAAAGCATTGGAAGAAAAATACAAAGACACATGTTAAAAGTGCAAAAGTAGTATCCTAATACAAGGACACGCAGATAGCCAGCGTCTTGCAGTTAGCAAGATATCTCTCTTTGCTTGAATTGCACTTTTCTTTCCATGCGGATAGCGAGCGTCTTGCAGTTAGCAAGATATCTGTTTGCTTGAATTGCACTATTCTTTCCATGCAGAATTAGAGAGCGAGTCTTTGTAGCAGATGTTATCTCTTTCAAGATGTGGGGAAATTCAAGTTGTCCTAACCTTTTGATTTCATAATCTCGAGGCCTTCATCTAGTCATAACCTAACCGTTACCTTGGGCCTTTTGGGGAAAAATCTAATTATGCCAATTTGCGAGCTACGGTTCCCGAAAACGGCAGAAAGGCCCCAGCGAGATTTGAACTCGCGACCCCTGGTTTACAAGACCAGTGCTCTAACCCCTGAGCTATGGAGCCCTGTTTTTCTAAAGTCGGACAGCATTTTTTTTGCACTAGAGCTAGAGCGCTAAAGGAGCAAGAGAACCTAAAGAGCAAGCTGTGAAAAGCTGACACTGCTGTCAGAAGTGGGATTCGAACCCACGCCTCCAGTGGAGACTGCGACCTGAACGCAGCGCCTTAGACCGCTCGGCCATCCTGACCTGTTGAGGAATGCTTCAGCAAGATCCCGTGACGCTCATATGTAGTCTAATGTGCTGCTATCTCTGCGGAGGCCTACGTGTCAACGTTTTGGCTTCATGTCGCTCTTCCGCCTGGAGCTCAAGGAACAAAAGTAATCTGTTGAACGTCACATGATGGAGAAAATGCTCTACAACAAGCCTCACCCTTTTCACCTTTTTCTTGCTACCTTCCTCATGTACAAAGCATTGGAAGAAAAATACAAAGACACATGTTAAAAGTGCAAAAGTAGTATCCTAATACAAGGACACGCAGATAGCCAGCGTCTTGCAGTTAGCAAGATATCTCTCTTTGCTTGAATTGCACTTTTCTTTCCATGCGGATAGCGAGCGTCTTGCAGTTAGCAAGATATCTGTTTGCTTGAATTGCACTCTTCTTTCCATGCAGAATTAGAGAGCGAGTCTTTGTAGCAGATGTTATCTCTTTCAAGATGTGGGGAAATTCAAGTTGTCCTAACCTTTAGATTTCATAATCTCGAGGCCTTCATATAGTCATAACCTAACCGTTTCCTTGGGCCTTTTGGGGAAAAATCTAATTATGCCAATTTGCGAGCTACGGTTCCCGAAAACGGCAGAAAGGCCCCAGCGAGATTTGAACTCGCGACCCCTGGTTTACAAGACCAGTGCTCTAACCCCTGAGCTATGGAGCCCTGTTTTTCTAAGGTTGGACAGCATTTTTTTTGCACTAGAGCTAGAGCGCTAAAGGAGCAAGAGAATCTAAAGAGCAAGCTGTGAAAAGCTGAAACTGCTGTCAGAAGTGGGACTCGAACCCACGTCTTCAGTGCAGACTGCGACCTGAACGCAGCGCCTTAGACCGCTCGGCCATCCTGACCTGTTGAGCAGTGCTTCAGCAAGATCCCGTGACGCTCATATGTAGTCTAATGTGCTGCTATCTCTGCGGGAGGCCTACGTCTCAACGTTTTGGCTTCATGTCGCTCTTCCGCCTGGAGCTCAAGGAACAAAAGAAATCTGTTGAACGTCACATGATGGAGAAAATGCTCTACAACAAGCCTCACCCTTTTCACCTTTTTCTTGCTACCTTCCTCATGTACAAAGCATTGGAAGAAAAATACAAAGACATGTTAAAAGTGCAAAAGTAGTATCCTAATACAAGGACACGCAGATAGCCAGCGTCTTGCAGTTAGCAAGATATCTCTCTTTGCTTGAATTGCACTTTTCTTTCCATGCGGATAGCGAGCGTCTTGCAGTTAGCAAGATAGCTGTTTGCTTGAATTGCACTATTCTTTCCATGCAGAATTAGAGAGCGAGTCTATGTAGCAGATGTTATCTCTTTCAAGATGTGGGGAAATTCAAGTTGTCCTAACCATTAGATTTCATCATCTCGAGGCCTTCATATAGTCATAACCTTACGTTACCTTGGGCCTTTTGGGGAAAAATCTAATTATGCCAATTTGCGAGCTACGGTTCCCGAAAATGGCAGAAAGGCCCCAGTGAGATTTGAACTCGCGACCCCTGGTTTACAAGACCAGTGCTCTAACCCCTGAGCTATGGAGCCCTGTTTTTCTAATTTTGGACAGCATTTTTTTTGCACTAGAGCAAGAGCGCTAAAGGAGCAAGAGAACCTAAAGAGCAAGCTGTGAAAAGCTGAAACTGCTGTCAGAAGTTGGATTCGAACCCACGCCTCCAGTGGAGACTGCAACCTGAACGCAGCGCCTTAGACCGCTCGGCCATCTTGACCTGTTGAGGAGTGCTTCAGCAAGATCCCGTGATGCTCATATGTAGTCTAATGTGCTGCTATCTCTGCGGAGGCCTACGTCTCAACGTTTTGGCTTCATGTCGCTCTTCCGCCTGGAGCTCAAGGAACAAAAGAAATCTGTTGAACGTCACATGATGGAGAAAATGCTCTACAACAAGCCTCACCCTTTTCACCTTTTTCTTGCTACCTTCCTCATGTACAAAGCATTGGAAGAAAAATACAAAGACACATGTTAAAAGTGCAAAAGTAGTATCCTAATACAAGGACACGCAGATAGCCAGCGTCTTGCAGTTAGTAAAATATCTCTCTTTGCTTGAATTGCACTTTTCTTTCCGTGCGGATAGCGAGCGTCTTGCAGTTAGCAAGATATCTGTTTGCTTGAATTGCACTATTCTTTCCATGCAGAATTAGAGAGCGAGTCTTTGTAGCAGATGTTATCTCTTTCAAGATGTGGGGAAATTCAAGTTGTCCTAACCTTTAGATTTCATAATCTCGAAGCCTTCATATAGTCATAACCTTACGTTACCTTGGGCCTTTTGGGGAAAAATCTAATTATGCCAATTTGCGAGCTACGGTTCCCGAAAATGGCAGAAAGGCCCCAGCGAGATTTGAACTAGTGACCCCTGGTTTACAAGACCAGTGCTCTAACCCCTGAGCTATGGAGCCCTATTTTTCTAATATTGGACAGCATTTTTTTTGCACTAGAGCTAGAGCGCTAAAGGAGCAAGAGAACCTACAGAGCAAGCTGTGAAAAGCTGAAACTGCGGTCAGAAGTGGGATTCGAACACACGCCTCCAGTGGAGACTGCGACCTGAACGCAGCGCCTTAGACCGCTCGGCCATCCTGATCTGTTGAGGAGTGCTTCAGCAAGATCCCGTGATGCTCATATGTAGTCTAATGTGCTGCTATCTCTGCGGAGGCCTACATGTCAACGTTTTGGCTTCATGTCGCTCTTCCGCCTGGAGCTCAAGGAACAAAAGAAATCTGTTGAACGTCACATGATGGAGAATATGCTCTACAACAAACCTCACCCTTTTCACCTTTTTCTTGCTACCTTCCTCATGTACAAAGCATTGGAAGAAAAATACAAAGACACATGTTAAAAGTGCAAAAGTAGTATCCTAATACAAGGACACGCAGATAGCCAGCGTCTTGCAGTTAGCAAGATATCTCTCTTTGCTTGAATTGCACTTTTCTTTCCATGCGGATAGCCAGCGTCTTGCAGTTAGCAAGATATCTCTCTTTGCTTGAATTGCACTTTTCTTTCCATGCGGATAGCGAGCGTCTTGCAGTTAGCAAGATATCTGTTTGCTTGAATTGCACTCTTCTTTCCATGCAGAATTAGAGAGCGAGTCTTTGTAGCAGATGTTATCTCTTTCAAGATGTGGGGAAATTCAAGTTGTCCTAACCTTTAGATTTCATAATCTCGAGGCCTTCATATAGTCATAACTAGAGATGAGCGAAGAAATGAAAAATTCGATTCGACTGATTCGGCGAATTCGTGGACAATATTCGATTCGAGTCGAATAAATTCGCTGTGAATTTAACTTAAAAAAGGGTGTTTCTAGGCTTCAGAGAGACTTAATATTAGTGCAGAACACTGTACCTTTAATTTAAATGCCCTTGGAGTCCGCTGGGGAATAAGAGAAATAATACTGTCACTCAGTATGACATGCAGATGAGTGCCGTCGATCTTAGAATCACCGCACACTTCACTCATTTGGCCAGTCACGGGGCCAAAACCAGTGTTTGGTGCCACAGTGTGGCGGTGGAGGCAGCAGCAATGGGAGGCCATACAGCAACCTATGACAAAATGGAAACCAGCAGGAGTGTGAGGAGACCTGAAAGTGGCACATGCAGTGGGAGCAATGGGAGGCGGTACAAGGACCCATGTCACACTGTGGACCCAGCAGCAGCGTGACCAGGCGGTACGGGGGCCCATGGCAGATTACAGGCCTGGCAGCAGCAATGGGAGGCCCGTAATCTGCCAGCACCCTATGACAAAAAATGGAACACACCAGCAGTGTGTGAGGAGACCTGAAAGTGGCACATGGCAGAGTGTGGCGATGGAGACAGCAGCAATGGGAGGCCGTACAGGGACCCATGAGAGACTCTGGACCTGGCAGCAGCATGAGGAGGCGGTATAGGGGCCCATGGCAGATTAGGGGCCTGGCAGCAGCTATAGGAGGCCCGTAATCTGCCAGCACCCTATGACAAAAAATTGAACACACCAGCAGTGTGTGAGGAGACCTGAAAGTGGCACATGGCATGAGACACTCTGGACCTGGCAGCAGCATGAGGAGGCGGTATATAGGGGCCCATGGCAGATTAGGGGCCTGGCAGCAGCTATGGGAGGCCCGTAATCTGCCAGCACCCTATGTCAAAAAATTGAAAACACAAGCAGTGTGTGAGGAGACCTGAAAGTGGCACATGTTTGGGGCATGATTCATGGCGGATTTAGTCAGTTGTGTCAGGAACTAGTGGTTTGAAATCCAGACTAATCCACGCCTGATTCATTTTCACAAACGTGAGTCTCTCCACACTTTGGGTGGACAGTCGTGTCCTCCGCGGAGTTGCAATACCTCCTGCCGCACTAAACACGCGCTCCGATGCCACGCTACTGGCCGGGCATGACAGCCTTTCAAGGGCAAATTCAGCTAGTTGGGGTCAAAGGTCAAGTTTCGTTGCCCAGTAGTCAAGGGGATTGTCTACCTCGGTTGGCAGGGTGCTGTCCAAGTAGGCCTAAGCCTGTTGTTTGAGGTCCTGCTCCAGGTCCACCTGATGCTGCTGCTGCTGCGGCTGGTTAGTAGTTTCCTCACTGCGCTGGTGAAGAAAGCTACTCATCATCGACTGCAGACTGAGGCAGCCGCAGCTGGTGGAGCTGCCACTGCTCCTACCACCCCACCCCTCCCCTGCTGCCATGGCAGCGGAACGCGAGCGCACAGGGCCCACAGTGTCTGAGGATGGACGTTGGTGCAGAAAGGCAGAGACCAGCTGACTACATAGGTGGTTTTTATAGTACGTTATTTTGGCCTCCCTCTCAGCAGGTGTGAAAAAGGCCACCATTTTTGAACGGTAGCGAGGGTCCAACAAGGTGGACAGCCAAAAGTCATCCCTCTGTCTGATGGTTATTATTCGGCTGTCGCTACGCAAGCAAGCGAGCATGCTATGGGCCATTTGTGCCAAGGAATGCGAGGGACTCCCTACCTCCATCTCCACAGCATACTGCCACGGTGCGTCTGGGTCCTCTGTCTCCTCCTCCTCCTCCTCTACCAGATGCTCCTGCTCCTCCACTCCTGTCCGCTGAGTGGAAAAACCACCCATTTCACTCAATAATTCCTGAGCACCAATGTCCTCCTCTACCTCCTCCTCTTCTTCCTGTCCTGCCCCCACAGGGGTCATGTGGCGTTGAGATCTGTGCGCCACGTCTACCGCACCCTGACCAGCCATTGTTAACAGCATTTGTTCCAGGACGTGCAACAGAGGAATGACGTCATTCATCCCATAGTCCTGTCGACTCACGAATAGCGTGGCCTCCTCAAAGGGCCTGAGCAAGCGCAGGTGTCACGCATGAGCTGCCAATGGCTGACATCTAAGTTACACAGGGAGTACCTTTATCCGCTTTTAACATCAGGAAATCTGTGATGGCCTTTCGCTGTTCGTAAAGGCGGTCTAACATATGTAGGGTTGAATTCCACCTTGTTGCAACGTCACAGCATGAGGAGTCGGTACGGGGGCCCATGGCAGATTACGTGCCTGGCAGCAGCTATGGGAGGCCCGTAATCTGCCAGCACCCTATGTCAAAAAATTCTACACACCAGCAGTGTGAGGAGACCTGAAAGTGGCACATGGCAGAGTGTGGCGATGGAGACAGCAGCAATGGGAGGCCGTACAGGGACCCATGAGAGACTCTGGACCTGGCAGCAGCATGAGGAGGCGGTATATAGGGGCCTATGGCAGATTAGGGGCCTGGCAGCAGCAATGGGAGGCCCGTAATCTGCCAGCACCCTATGTCAAAAAATTCTACACACCAGCAGTGTGTGAGGAGACCTGAAAGTGGCACATGGCAGAGTGTGGCGATGGAGACAGCAGCAATGGGAGGCCGTACAGGGACCCATGAGAGACTCTAGACCTGGCAGCAGCATGAGGAGGCGGTATAGGGGCCCATGGCAGATTAGGGGCCTGGCAGCAGCAATGGGAGGCCCGTAATCTGCCAGCACCCTATGTCAAAAAATTCTACACACCAGCAGTGTGTGAGGAGACCTGAAAGTGGCACATGGCAGAGTGTGGCGATGGAGACAGCAGCAATGGGAGGCCGTACAGGGACCCATGAGAGACTCTGGACTTGGCAGCAGCATGAGGAGGCGGTATAGGGGCCCATGGCAGATTAGGGGCCTGGCAGCAGCAATGGGAGGCCCGTAATCTGCCAGCACCCTATGTCAAAAAATTCTACACACCAGCAGTGTGTGAGGAGACCTGAAAGTGGCACATGGCAGAGTGTGGCGATGGAGACAGCAGCAATGGGAGGCCGTACAGGGACCCATGAGAGACTCTGGACCTGGCAGCAGCATGAGGAGGTGGTATAGGGGCCCATGGCAGATTAGGGGCCTGGCAGCAGCAATGGGAGGCCCGTAATCTGCCAGCACCCTATGTCAAAAAATTCAACACACCAGCAGTGTGAGGAGACCTGAAAGTGGCACATGGCAGAGTGTGGCGATGGAGACAGAAGCAATGGGAGGCCGTACAGGGACCCATGAGAGACTCTGGACCTGGCAGCAGCATGAGGAGGCGGTATATAGGGGCCTATGGCAGATTAGGGGCCTGGCAGCAGCTATAGGAGGCCCGTAATCTGCCAGCACCCTATGTTAAAAAATTGAACACACCAGCAGTGTGAGGAGACCTGAAAGTGGCACATGGCAGAGTGTGGCGATGGAGACAGCAGCAATGGGAGGCTGTACAGGGACCCATGAGAGACTCTGGACCTGGCAGCAGCATGAGGAGGCGGTATATAGGGGCCTATGGCAGATTAGGGGCCTGGCAGCAGCTATGGGAGGCCCGTAATCTGCCAGCACCCTATGTCAAAAAATTCTACACACCAGCAGTGTGAGGAGACCTGAAAGTGGCACATGGCAGAGTGTGGCGATGGAGACAGCAGCAATGGGAGGCCGTACAGGGACCCATGAGAGACTCTGGACCTGGCAGCAGCATGAGGAGGCGGTATATAGGGGCCTATGGCAGATTAGGGGCCTGGCAGCAGCAATGGGAGGCCCGTAATCTGCCAGCACCCTATGTCAAAAAATTCTACACACCAGCAGTGTGAGGAGACCTGAAAGTGGCACATGGCAGAGTGTGGCGATGGAGACAGCAGCAATGGGAGGCCGTACAGGGACCCATGAGAGACTCTGGACCTGGCAGCAGCATGGGGAGGCGGTATATAGGGGCCTATGGCAGATTAGGGGCCTGGCAGCAGCAATGGGAGGCCCGTAATCTGCCAGCACCCTATGTCAAAAAATTCTACACACCAGCAGTGTGTGAGGAGACCTGAAAGTGGCACATGGCAGAGTGTGGCGATGGAGACAGCAGCAATGGGAGGCCGTACAGGGACCCATGAGAGACTCTAGACCTGGCAGCAGCATGAGGAGGCGGTATAGGGGCCCATGGCAGATTAGGGGCCTGGCAGCAGCAATGGGAGGCCCGTAATCTGCCAGCACCCTATGTCAAAAAATTCTACACACCAGCAGTGTGTGAGGAGACCTGAAAGTGGCACATGGCAGAGTGTGGCGATGGAGACAGCAGCAATGGGAGGCCGTACAGGGACCCATGAGAGACTCTGGACTTGGCAGCAGCATGAGGAGGCGGTATAGGGGCCCATGGCAGATTAGGGGCCTGGCAGCAGCAATGGGAGGCCCGTAATCTGCCAGCACCCTATGTCAAAAAATTCTACACACCAGCAGTGTGTGAGGAGACCTGAAAGTGGCACATGGCAGAGTGTGGCGATGGAGACAGCAGCAATGGGAGGCCGTACAGGGACCCATGAGAGACTCTGGACCTGGCAGCAGCATGAGGAGGTGGTATAGGGGCCCATGGCAGATTAGGGGCCTGGCAGCAGCAATGGGAGGCCCGTAATCTGCCAGCACCCTATGTCAAAAAATTCAACACACCAGCAGTGTGAGGAGACCTGAAAGTGGCACATGGCAGAGTGTGGCGATGGAGACAGAAGCAATGGGAGGCCGTACAGGGACCCATGAGAGACTCTGGACCTGGCAGCAGCATGAGGAGGCGGTATATAGGGGCCTATGGCAGATTAGGGGCCTGGCAGCAGCTATAGGAGGCCCGTAATCTGCCAGCACCCTATGTTAAAAAATTGAACACACCAGCAGTGTGAGGAGACCTGAAAGTGGCACATGGCAGAGTGTGGCGATGGAGACAGCAGCAATGGGAGGCCGTACAGGGACCCATGAGAGACTCTGGACCTGGCAGCAGCATGAGGAGGCGGTATATAGGGGCCTATGGCAGATTAGGGGCCTGGCAGCAGCTATGGGAGGCCCGTAATCTGCCAGCACCCTATGTCAAAAAATTCTACACACCAGCAGTGTGAGGAGACCTGAAAGTGGCACATGGCAGAGTGTGGCGATGGAGACAGCAGCAATGGGAGGCCGTACAGGGACCCATGAGAGACTCTGGACCTGGCAGCAGCATGAGGAGGCGGTATATAGGGGCCTATGGCAGATTAGGGGCCTGGCAGCAGCAATGGGAGGCCCGTAATCTGCCAGCACCCTATGTCAAAAAATTCTACACACCAGCAGTGTGTGAGGAGACCTGAAAGTGGCACATGGCAGAGTGTGGCGATGGAGACAGCAGCAATGGGAGGCCGTACAGGGACCCATGAGAGACTCTGGACCTGGCAGCAGCATGAGGAGGCGGTATAGGGGCCCATGGCAGATTAGGGGCCTGGCAGCAGCAATGGGAGGCCCGTAATCTGCCAGCACCCTATGTCAAAAAATTCTACACACCAGCAGTGTGTGAGGAGACCTGAAAGTGGCACATGGCAGAGTGTGGCGATGGAGACAGCAGCAATGGGAGGCCGTACAGGGACCCATGAGAGACTCTGGACTTGGCAGCAGCATGAGGAGGCGGTATAGGGGCCCATGGCAGATTAGGGGCCTGGCAGCAGCAATGGGAGGCCCGTAATCTGCCAGCACCCTATGTCAAAAAATTCTACACACCAGCAGTGTGTGAGGAGACCTGAAAGTGGCACATGGCAGAGTGTGGCGATGGAGACAGCAGCAATGGGAGGCCGTACAGGGACCCATGAGAGACTCTGGACCTGGCAGCAGCATGAGGAGGCGGTATAGGGGCCCATGGCAGATTAGGGGCCTGGCAGCAGCAATGGGAGGCCCGTAATCTGCCAGCACCCTATGTCAAAAAATTCTACACACCAGCAGTGTGTGAGGAGACCTGAAAGTGGCACATGGCAGAGTGTGGCGATGGAGACAGCAGCAATGGGAGGCCGTACAGGGACCCATGAGAGACTCTGGACCTGGCAGCAGCATGAGGAGGCGGTATATAGGGGCCTATGGCAGATTAGGGGCCTGGCAGCAGCTATGGGAGGCCCGTAATCTGCCAGCACCCTATGTCAAAAAATTCTACACACCAGCAGTGTGAGGAGACCTGAAAGTGGCACATGGCAGAGTGTGGCGATGGAGACAGCAGCAATGGGAGGCCGTATAGGGACCCATGAGAGACTCTGGACTTGGCAGCAGCATGAGGAGGCGGTATATAGGGACCTATGGCAGATTAGGGGCCTGGCAGCAGCTATAGGAGGCCCGTAATCTGCCAGCACCCTATGTCAAAAAATTCTACACACCAGCAGTGTGTGAGGAGACCTGAAAGTGGCACATGGCAGAGTGTGGCGATGGAGACAGCAGCAATGGGAGGCCGTACAGGGACCCATGAGAGACTCTGGACCTGGCAGCAGCATGAGGAGGCGGTATATAGGGGCCTATGGCAGATTAGGGGCCTGGCAGCAGCTATGGGAGGCCCGTAATCTGCCAGCACCCTATGTCAAAAAATTCTACACACCAGCAGTGTGTGAGGAGACCTGAAAGTGGCACATGGCAGAGTGTGGCGATGGAGACAGCAGCAATGGGAGGCCGTACAGGGACCCATGAGAGACTCTGGACTTGGCAGCAGCATGAGGAGGCGGTATAGGGGCCCATGGCAGATTAGGGGCCTGGCAGCAGCAATGGGAGGCCCGTAATCTGCCAGCACCCTATGTCAAAAAATTCTACACACCAGCAGTGTGTGAGGAGACCTGAAAGTGGCACATGGCAGAGTGTGGCGATGGAGACAGCAGCAATGGGAGGCCGTACAGGGACCCATGAGAGACTCTGGACCTGGCAGCAGCATGAGGAGGCGGTATAGGGGCCCATGGCAGATTAGGGGCCTGGCAGCAGCAATGGGAGGCCCGTAATCTGCCAGCACCCTATGTCAAAAAATTCTACACACCAGCAGTGTGTGAGGAGACCTGAAAGTGGCACATGGCAGAGTGTGGCGATGGAGACAGCAGCAATGGGAGGCCGTACAGGGACCCATGAGAGACTCTGGACCTGGCAGCAGCATGAGGAGGCGGTATATAGGGGCCTATGGCAGATTAGGGGCCTGGCAGCAGCTATGGGAGGCCCGTAATCTGCCAGCACCCTATGTCAAAAAATTCTACACACCAGCAGTGTGAGGAGACCTGAAAGTGGCACATGGCAGAGTGTGGCGATGGAGACAGCAGCAATGGGAGGCCGTATAGGGACCCATGAGAGACTCTGGACTTGGCAGCAGCATGAGGAGGCGGTATATAGGGGCCTATGGCAGATTAGGGGCCTGGCAGCAGCTATAGGAGGCCCGTAATCTGCCAGCACCCTATGTCAAAAAATTCTACACACCAGCAGTGTGTGAGGAGACCTGAAAGTGGCACATGGCAGAGTGTGGCGATGGAGACAGCAGCAATGGGAGGCCGTACAGGGACCCATGAGAGACTCTGGACCTGGCAGCAGCATGAGGAGGCGGTATATAGGGGCCTATGGCAGATTAGGGGCCTGGCAGCAGCTATGGGAGGCCCGTAATCTGCCAGCACCCTATGTCAAAAAATTCTACACACCAGCAGTGTGTGAGGAGACCTGAAAGTGGCACATGGCAGAGTGTGGCGATGGAGACAGCAGCAATGGGAGGCCGTACAGGGACCCATGAGAGACTCTGGACTTGGCAGCAGCATGAGGAGGCGGTATAGGGGCCCATGGCAGATTAGGGGCCTGGCAGCAGCAATGGGAGGCCCGTAATCTGCCAGCACCCTATGTCAAAAAATTCTACACACCAGCAGTGTGTGAGGAGACCTGAAAGTGGCACATGGCAGAGTGTGGCGATGGAGACAGCAGCAATGGGAGGCCGTACAGGGACCCATGAGAGACTCTGGACCTGGCAGCAGCATGAGGAGGCGGCATATAGGGGCCCATGGCAGATTAGGGGCCTGGCAGCAGCTATAGGAGGCCCGTAATCTGCCAGCACCCTATGTCAAAAAATTCTACACACCAGCAGTGTGTGAGGAGACCTGAAAGTGGCACATGGCAGAGTGTGGCGATGGAGACAGCAGCAATGGGAGGCCGTACAGGGACCCATGAGAGACTCTGGACCTGGCAGCAGCATGAGGAGGCGGCATATAGGGGCCCATGGCAGATTAGGGGCCTGGCAGCAGCTATAGGAGGCCCGTAATCTGCCAGCACCCTATGTCAAAAAATTCTACACACCAGCAGTGTGTGAGGAGACCTGAAAGTGGCACATGGCAGAGTGTGGCGATGGAGACAGCAGCAATGGGAGGCCGTATAGGGACCCATGAGAGACTCTGGACCTGGCAGCAGCATGAGGAGGCGGTATATAGGGGCCTATGGCAGATTAGGGGCCTGGCAGCAGCTATAGGAGGCCCGTAATCTGCCAGCACCCTATGTCAAAAAATTCTACACACCAGCAGTGTGTGAGGAGACCTGAAAGTGGCACATGGCAGAGTGTGGCGATGGAGACAGCAGCAATGGGAGGCCGTACAGGGACCCATGAGAGACTCTGGACCTGGCAGCAGCATGAGGAGGCGGTATATAGGGGCCTATGGCAGATTAGGGGCCTGGCAGCAGCTATGGGAGGCCCGTAATCTGCCAGCACCCTATGTCAAAAAATTCTACACACCAGCAGTGTGAGGAGACCTGAAAGTGGCACATGGCAGAGTGTGGCGATGGAGACAGCAGCAATGGGAGGCCGTATAGGGACCCATGAGAGACTCTGGACTTGGCAGCAGCATGAGGAGGCGGTATATAGGGGCCTATGGCAGATTAGGGGCCTGGCAGCAGCTATAGGAGGCCCGTAATCTGCCAGCACCCTATGTCAAAAAATTCTACACACCAGCAGTGTGTGAGGAGACCTGAAAGTGGCACATGGCAGAGTGTGGCGATGGAGACAGCAGCAATGGGAGGCCGTACAGGGACCCATGAGAGACTCTGGACCTGGCAGCAGCATGAGGAGGCGGTATATAGGGGCCTATGGCAGATTAGGGGCCTGGCAGCAGCTATGGGAGGCCCGTAATCTGCCAGCACCCTATGTCAAAAAATTCTACACACCAGCAGTGTGTGAGGAGACCTGAAAGTGGCACATGGCAGAGTGTGGCGATGGAGACAGCAGCAATGGGAGGCCGTACAGGGACCCATGAGAGACTCTGGACTTGGCAGCAGCATGAGGAGGCGGTATAGGGGCCCATGGCAGATTAGGGGCCTGGCAGCAGCAATGGGAGGCCCGTAATCTGCCAGCACCCTATGTCAAAAAATTCTACACACCAGCAGTGTGTGAGGAGACCTGAAAGTGGCACATGGCAGAGTGTGGCGATGGAGACAGCAGCAATGGGAGGCCGTACAGGGACCCATGAGAGACTCTGGACCTGGCAGCAGCATGAGGAGGCGGTATATAGGGGCCTATGGCAGATTAGGGGCCTGGCAGCAGCTATAGGAGGCCCGTAATCTGCCAGCACCCTATGTCAAAAAATTCTACACACCAGCAGTGTGTGAGGAGACCTGAAAGTGGCACATGGCAGAGTGTGGCGATGGAGACAGCAGCAATGGGAGGCCGTACAGGGACCCATGAGAGACTCTGGACCTGGCAGCAGCATGAGGAGGCGGTATATAGGGGCCTATGGCAGATTAGGGGCCTGGCAGCAGCTATAGGAGGCCCGTAATCTGCCAGCACCCTATGTCAAAAAATTCTACACACCAGCAGTGTGTGAGGAGACCTGAAAGTGGCACATGGCAGAGTGTGGCGATGGAGACAGCAGCAATGGGAGGCCGTACAGGGACCCATGAGAGACTCTGGACTTGGCAGCAGCATGAGGAGGCGGTATAGGGGCCCATGGCAGATTAGGGGCCTGGCAGCAGCAATGGGAGGCCCGTAATCTGCCAGCACCCTATGTCAAAAAATTCTACACACCAGCAGTGTGTGAGGAGACCTGAAAGTGGCACATGGCAGAGTGTGGCGATGGAGACAGCAGCAATGGGAGGCCGTACAGGGACCCATGAGAGACTCTGGACCTGGCAGCAGCATGAGGAGGCGGTATATAGGGGCCCATGGCAGATTTGGGGCCTGGCAGCAGCTATGGGAGGCCCGTAATCTGCCAGCACCCTATGACAAAAAATGGAACACACCAGCAGTGTGTGAGGAGACCTGAAAGTGGCACATGTTTGAGGCATGATTCATGGCGGATTTAGTCAGTTGTGTCAGGAACTGGTGGTTTGAAATCCAGACTAATCCACGCCTGATTCATTTTCACAAACGTGAGTCTCTCCACACTTTGGGTGGACAGTCGTGTCCTCCGCGGAGTTACAATACCTCCTGCCGCACTAAACACGCGCTCCGATGCCACGCTACTGGCCGGGCATGACAGCCTTTCAAGGGCAAATTCAGCTAGTTGGGGCCAAAGGTCAAGTTTCGTTGCCCAGTAGTCAAGGGGATTGTCTACCTCGGTTGGCAGGGTGCTGTCCAAGTAGGCCCAAGCCTGTTGTTTGAGGTCCTGCTCCAGGTCCACCTGATGCTGCTGCTGCTGCTGCTGCGGCTGGTTAGTAGTTTCCTCACTGCGCTGGTGAAGAAAGCTACTCATCATCGACTGCAGACTGAGGCAGCCGCTGCTGGTGGAGCTGCCACTGCTCCTACCACCCCACCCCTCCCCTGCTGCCATGGCAGCGGAACGCGAGCGCACAGGGCCCACAGTGTCTGAGGATGGACGTTGGCGCACAAAGGCAGAGACCAACTGACTACATAGGTGGTTTTTATAGTACGTTATTTTGGCCTCCCTCTCAGCAGGTGTGAAAAAGGCCACCATTTTTGAACGGTAGCGAGGGTCCAACAAGGTGGACAGCCAAAAGTCATCCCTCTGTCTGATGGTTATTATTCGGCTGTCGCTACGCAAGCAACCGAGCATGCTATGGGCCATTTGTGCCAAGGAATGCGAGGGACTCCCTGCCTCCATCTCCACAGCATACTGCCACGGTGCGTCTGGGTCCTCTGTCTCCTCCTCCTCCTCCTCTACCAGATGCTCCTGCTCCTCCACTCCTGTCCGCTGAGTGGAAAAACCACCCATTTCACTCAATAATTCCTGAGCACAAATGTCCTCCTCTACCTCCTCCTCTTCTTCCTGTCCTGCCCCCACAGGGGTCATGTGGCGTTGAGATCTGTGCACCACGTCTACCGCACCCTGACCAGCCATTGTTAACAGCATTTGTTCCAGGACGTGCAACAGAGGAATGACGTCGTTCATCCCATAGTCCTGCCGACTCACGAATAGCGTGGCCTCCTCAAAGGGCCTGAGCAAGCGGCAGGTGTTACGCATGAGCTGCCAATGGCTGACATCGAAGTTACACAGGGGAGTACCTTTATCCGCTTGTAACATCAGGAAATCGGTGATGGCCTTTCGCTGCTCGTAAAGGCGGTCTAACTTGTGTAGGGTTGAATTCCACCTTGTTGCAACGTCGCAGATCAGGCGATGATGTGGAATTCCGTTCTGCCGCTGCAGCTCAAGGAGGGTGTGCTTTGCGGTGTAGGAATGGCTGAAATGCATGCAAAGTTTACGTGACATTTTAAGGATGTCTTGCAGTGGGATGGTGGATTTTAGGAACCGCTTGACAACCAGATTGAACACGTGAGCCATGCATGGCGCATGGCACAACCTTCCTTGACGCAGAGCAGACACCATGTGCTTTCCGTTGTCGGTCAACATGGTTCCGATTTTCAGTTTGCGCGGAGACAGCCATCTGTCGATTTCTCTGTTCATTACACTCAGAAGTTCCTCCCCTGTGTGACTACGTTCGCCAAGGCATACCAGGTGCAGAACAGCGTGACACCGTTGCGCCCTGCACATGTGATATGCCGGTCGGGTAATGGGACTTGGCACGGGGGTGGCGGCTGAGGACACGGCGGAAGAAGAGGTGGTAGAGGCGGACATCTTTGCCGGACCAAGGACGTGCAAACGTGGAGGCAAAAGCGGCGTAACCTGTCCAAGTTGCTGGTGCGGCTGTGACGGCACCACGTTCACCCAGTGGGCCGTAAATGACATGTACTGTCCCTGACCGTAGTTACAGCTCCACACGTCGGCGCTGCCGTGCACTTTGGCAGAGACCGACATGCTCAAAGACTGGCCCACCATGTCTTCTTGTCACAGCCTGGAATCGAACCTGGGCCTTCTGCGGTGAGAGACAGTGTTTCTTCTCGCTGAGCCACCTGGAATGCTGGACAGCTCCCTTGACAATTCTTTGGATGATCCTGCCTTTGCCCTGTTTTGTCTTGAACCTTGAACTCCTTGCTCCTCCCATGAACTTCCTATAAAAGCCATGTCTCTGCACTTCCTGGTTGCCAGATTATTGTGCCTTACCAGCCAATATCCTGCTTACTGTTCCTGCTGCTGTCTTCATCTACGTTACCGACCTTTGGCTTGCTACTGACTACGATTCTGCCTCATCCTATCTACTACCATTGGTGACCGACCCCTTGGCTTGTGACTGACTCCGCTTCTGTTTAATCCCTAAACTGATTGATCCGCTTTTGGTTTGCAGCCTACTCATTCCCTGGTGGGGTGATCCTGAGACCTGTGACCTGGCATTCACACGCAGCCAAATCCATCTCCACCATTAGGAGCTCTGGGGAAGACCGGTGGATGCTTAGACCCCGCACCTCAGGTGAGCCTGCGTCATTCCCAGGGTGGGCCGCTGGTGTACCAATCCTGCTGGTTTCAGGTAAGCCTTACAACTGCTGTAGCAACTGGTCTCTGAACCTGACCTTATATCGTGACACTTCTACATGTGAATGCAGGGCTGGCACTGCCTTTTTGGCGAAGAAATGACGGCTTGGCACTCTCCACCGCGGCGCGGCACAAGCCATCATTTCTCTGAAAGGTGCTGAGTCCACCACTTGGAAAGGGAGGGACTGCAGCACCAGCAACTTGGACAGGAGGACGTTCAGCTTTTGCACCGTCGGGTGCGTGCTCGCAAAACTGTTGTCTCTTGGAAACGGATTCCAAGAAAGACTGCTGACGGAATCCGTGAAGAGGAGTAGCAGGAGAAGGAGCATCTGAACGAGCGGAAGATGCCAACGAGCGACAACTCCCCTCAGCAGAGGTGTTGGAGCCTTGACTGGCTGATGGAGGGCGATTGACGTCGGGTGACGGAGCAAGTAACGGAGCGGGTGATGAAGCGGGGGCTGGGGCGGGCAGAACCGCCGTATCTTTATCACGGTTTTCCCAGGCCACCAAATGGCGACGCTGCATATGCTGCCGCAACGCTGTAGTCCCAACATGGGCCCCCTGGCCACGCTTGACTTTCTGGCCACATAGTCGACATACGGCTACGTTTACTTCCTCGGGCGGCTTGACGAAAAATTGCCACACCGCCGAGTAGGAAACTTTGCCCCCGATACTCCTCACTGGCTGACTGCTGCTTCCTCCGTGCACACCGGCACCACTACTGGCCGTGGTGGTAGGCTGCAGTGGAGCTGGTGCTCTACTCCGTGGCCGTTTGGCTCCACTGACACTGCTTCCACTGACACTGCTGCGACCCTGCTGCTGTCTCCTGGGCAACCCACCGACTGTTTCGCTCACTGCCAAGCTGCCACCCTCTTCTCCTGATGATGCGGAAGAAATTGCCTGATGACGACGAGGCTGCCAAGTGCGATCAACCTCCTCATCATCAAGTAGGGTCTCCGCCTCACTACTAGCCCCCTCGGCTGCGTCTGGGTCAGGAGACAGACCTGTCTCTAGATCGGCTACCGGGCCACTCTCCTCGCCACTACTTCTTCGCCTGGCTGCTGAAAAGGCGGATGTCTCCCCCCGTTCCTGACCGCCCTCTGTTAGCTCTTCCTCACTGTACAGTGGGGCTGAGCCCACAGCATGCGATACTTCGCTTGGTGAGGGAACACCAAAGGACAGGGGCAGGTAGAGGACACGTGATTTCAGTGGGCTTGGTCCCGGGCCATGCCAACTAACGGTTGTGTCTGACGTACCCACCGACCGTTGGCTGTAGGTGTCAGAGGTGACCTGGGAAGAGGAAGACGACCGAGCCAACCAATCGATGACGGCAGGGTTGTCGGTGGAGACACGACCGCTGGATGACACCGGGAGCACTGGCCTCTGGCTGAGAATAGTGCTGCCTCGACCCCTTCCTCTGCTGCCACGTCTGCTCGCTCCTAAAACATTGCCTCCTCTGCCACTCCTCTGCATGTTGTCTGACATACTCTTTAATTAAACGATTATGTGTCCCTGAGTAACAATTCTGTGTCTGTGCGAGTAACAATTCTGTGGCCCTAAGTAACAGTTCTGTGGCCCTCAGTAACAGTTCTGTGTCCCTGAGTAACAATTCTGTGTCTGTGCGAGTAACAATTCTGTGTCTGTGCGAGTAACAATTCTGTGGCCCTAAGTAACAGTTCTGTGGCCCTCAGTAACAGTTCTGTGTCCCTGAGTAACAATTCTGTGTCTGTGCGAGTAACAATTCTGTGTCTGTGCGAGTAACAATTCTGTGGCCCTAAGTAACGGTTCTGTGGCCCTCAGTAACAGTTCTGTGTCCCTGTGTAACAATTCTGTGTCTGTGCGAGTAACAATTCTGTGGCCCCAAGTAACAGTTCTGTGGCCCTCAGTAACAATTCTGTGTCTGTGCGAGTAACAATTCTGTGGCCCTAACAGTTCTGTGGCCCTCAGTAACAATTCTGTGTCCCTGATTAACGTTTCTGTGGCCCCAAGTAACAGTTCTGTGGCCCTCAGTAACAATTCTGTGTCTGTGCGAGTAACAATTCTGTGTCTGTGCGAGTAACAATTCTGTGGCCCTAAGTAACAGTTCTGTGGCCCTCAGTAACAATTCTGTGTCCCTGATTAACGTTTCTGTGGCCCCAAGTAACAGTTCTGTGGCCCTCAGTAACAATTCTGTGTCTGTGCGAGTAAGAATTCTGTGTCTGTGCGAGTAACAGTTCTGTGGCCCTCAGTAACAGTTCTGTGTCCCTGAGTAACAATTCTGTGTCTGTGCGAGTAACAATTCTGTGGCCCTAAGTAACAGTTCTGTGGCCCTCAGTAACAATTCTGTGTCCCTGATTAACGTTTCTGTGGCCCCAAGTAACAGTTCTGTGGCCCTCAGTAACAATTCTGTGTCTGTGCGAGTAAAAATTCTGTGTCTGTGCGAGTAACAATTCTGTGGCCCTAACTAACAGTTCTGTGGCCCTAAGTAACAGTTCTGTGTCCCTGAGTAACAATTCTGTGTCTGTGCGAGTAAGAATTCTGTGTCTGTGCGAGCAACAATTCTGTGGCCCTAAGTAACAGTTCTGTGGCCCTCAGTAACAGTTCTGTGTCCCTGAGTAACAATTCTGTGTCTGTGGGAGTAACAATTCTGTGTCTGTGCGAGTAACAATTCTGTGTCTGTGCGAGTAACAATTCTGTGGCCCTAAGTAACGGTTCTGTGGCCCTCAGTAACAGTTCTGTGTCCCTGTGTAACAATTCTGTGTCTGTGCGAGTAACAATTCTGTGGCCCTAAGTAACAGTTCTGTGGCCCTCAGTAACAATTCTGTGTCTGTGCGAGTAACAATTCTGTGTCTGTGCGAGTAACAATTCTGTGGCCCTAAGTAACAGTTCTGTGGCCCTCAGTAACAATTCTGTGTCCCTGATTAACGTTTCTGTGGCCCCAAGTAACAGTTCTGTGGCCCTCAGTAACAATTCTGTGTCTGTGCGAGTAACAATTCTGTGTCTGTGCGAGTAACAATTCTGTGGCCCTAACAGTTCTGTGGCCCTCAGTAACAATTCTGTGTCCCTGATTAACGTTTCTGTGGCACCAAGTAACAGTTCTGTGGCCCTCAGTAACAATTCTGTGTCTGTGCGAGTAACAATTCTGTGTCTGTGCGAGTAACAATTCTGTGGCCCTAAGTAACAGTTCTGTGGCCCTAAGTAACAGTTCTGTGTCCCTGAGTAACAATTCTGTGTCTGTGCGAGCAACAATTCTGTGGCCCTAAGTAACAGTTCTGTGGCCCTCAGTAACAGTTCTGTGTCCCTGAGTAACAATTCTGTGTCTGTGCGAGTAACAATTCTGTGTCTGTGCGAGTAACAATTCTGTGGCCCTAAGTAACGGTTCTGTGGCCCTCAGTAACAGTTCTGTGTCCCAGTGTAACAATTCTGTGTCTGTGCGAGTAACAATTCTGTGGCCCTAAGTAACAGTTCTGTGGCCCTCAGTAACAATTCTGTGTCCCTGATTAACGTTTCTGTGGCCCCAAGTAACAGTTCTGTGGCCCTCAGTAACAATTCTGTGTCTGTGCGAGTAACAATTCTGTGTCTGTGCGAGTAACAATTCTGTGGCCCTAACAGTTCTGTGGCCCTCAGTAACAATTCTGTGTCCCTGATTAACGTTTCTGTGGCCCCAAGTAACAGTTCTGTTGCCCTCAGTAACAATTCTGTGTCTGTGCGAGTAACAATTCTGTGTCTGTGCGAGTAACAATTCTGTGGCCCTAACTAACAGTTCTGTGGCCCTAAGTAACAGTTCTGTGGCCCTGAGTAACAATTCTGTGTCTGTGCGAGTAAGAATTCTGTGTCTGTGCGAGCAACAATTCTGTGGCCCTAAGTAACAGTTCTGTGGCCCTCAGTAACAGTTCTGTGTCCCTCAGTAACAATTCTGTGTCTGTGCGAGTAACAATTCTGTGTCTGTGCGAGTAACAATTCTGTGTCTGTGCGAGTAACAATTCTGTGGCCCTAAGTAACGGTTCTGTGGCCCTCAGTAACAGTTCTGTGTCCCTGTGTAACAATTCTGTGTCTGTGCGAGTAACAATTCTGTGGCCCTAAGTAACAATTCTGTGTCTGTGCGAGTAACAATTCTGTGTCTGTGCGAGTAACAATTCTGTGGCCCTAAGTAACAGTTCTGTGGCCCTCAGTAACAATTCTGTGTCTGTCCCTGAGTAACAATTCTGTGGCCCTAACTAAAGTTTCTGTGGCCCTAAGTAACAATTCTCTGGCACTCAGTAACAATTCTGTCTGTCCCTGAGTAACAATTCTGTGGCCCTAATAACGTTTCTGTGGCCCTAAGTAACAATTCTCTGGCACTCAGTAACAATTCTGTCTGTCCCTGAGTATGAATTCTGTGGCCCTAACTAGCGTTTCTTTGTCCCTAAGTAACGATTCTGTGGCCCTAATTAACAATTCTGTGTCCCTGAGTAATAGTTCTCTGTCCCTAAGTATCGTTTCTCTGTCCCCAAGTTTCGTTTATGTGGCCCTAACTCTGTCCCTGTCCCTAATACAGAGCGGTCTGCCTCTGTTCAATGACTGCAGGCAAATAAAGAATTCCAAAATGGCCGCTATTTATAGCTCGACCATTACACAGTGCTAGCTGGCTGGCTGCTGATTGGCTGATGCGATCACATGTCGTTGAGGAATGCATTATGGGTCAGCGCGCCTTGTCTGCGCGCCTTCCCAGACATCCCCGCTCCGTCGCCACACATGTCAGCCGCCATTTTCGGAAAAATTTCTATTCGGGCGTCCGAATTAGGCTATTTTTCGGATATTCGACTCAAATTCCACTTCGGCTACTTTGATTCGCTCATCTCTAGTCATAACCTAACCGTTACCTTGGGCCTTTTGGGGAAAAATCTAATTATGCCAATTTGCGAGCTACGGTTCCCGAAAACGGCAGAAAGGCCCCAGCGAGATTTGAACTCGCGACCCCTGGTTTACAAGACCAGTGCTCTAACCCCTGAGCTATGGAGCCCTGTTTTTCTAATGTTGGACAGCATTTTTTTTGCACTAGAGCTAGAGCGCTAAAAGAGCAAGAGAACCTAAAGAGCAAGCTGTGAAAAGCTGAAATTGCTGTCAGAAGTGGGATTCGAACCCACGCCTCCAGTGGAGACTGCGACCTGAACGCAGCGCCTTAGACCGCTCGGCCATCCTGAGCTGTTGAGGAGTGCTTCAGCAAGATCCCTTGACACTCATATGTAGTCTAATGTGCTGCTATCTCTGCGGAGGCCTACGTCTCAACGTTTTGGCTTCATGTCGCTCTTCCGCCTGGAGCTCAAGGAACAAAAGTAATCTGTTGAACGTCACATGATGGAGAAAATGCTCTACAACAAGCCTCACCCTTTTCACCTTTTTCTTGCTACCTTCCTCATGTACAAAGCATTGGAAGAAAAATACAAAGACACATGTTAAAAGTGCAAAAGTAGTATCCTAATAAAAGGACACGCAGATAGCGAGCGTCTTGCAGTTAGCAAGATATCTCTCTTTGCTTGAATTGCACTTTTCTTTCCATGCGGATAGCGAGCGTCTTGCAGTTAGCAAGATATCTGTTTGCTTGAATTGCACTCTTCTTTCCATGCAGAATTAGAGAGCGAGTCTTTGTAGCAGATGTTATCTCTTTCAAGATGTGGGGAAATTCAAGTTGTCCTAACCATTAAATTTCATCATCTCGAGGCCTTCATATAGTCATAACCTTACGTTACCTTGGGCCTTTTGGGGAAAAATCTAATTATGCCATTTTGCGAGCTACGGTTCCAGAAAATGGCAGAAAGGCCCCAGCGAGATTTGAACTCGTGACCTCTGGTTTACAAGACCAGTGCTCTAACCCCTGAGATATGGAGCCCTATTTTTCTAATGTTGGACAGCATTTTTTTTGCACTAGAGCTAGAGCGCTAAAGGAGCAAGAGAACCTAAAGAGCAAGCTGTAACTGCTGTCAGAAGTGGGATTCGAACCCACGCCTCCAGTGGAGACTGCGACCTGAACGCAGCGCCTTACAACGCTCGGCCATCCTGACCTGTTGAGGAGCGCTTTAGCAAGATCTCGTGATGCTCATATGTAGTCTAATGTGCTGCTATCTCTGCGGAGGCCTACGTCTCAACGTTTAGGCTTCATGTCACTCTTCCGCCTGGAGCTCAAGGAACAAAAGAAATCTGTTGAACGTCACATGATGGAGAAAATGCTCTACAACAAGCCTCACCCTTTTCACCTTTTTCTTGCTACCTTCCTCATGTACAAAGCATTGGAAGAAAAATACAAAGACACATGTTAAACGTGCAAAAGTAGTATCTTAATACAAGGATACGCAGATATCCAGCGTCTTGCAGTTAGCAAGATATCTCTCTTTGCTTGAATTGCACTTTTCTTTCCATGCGGATAGCGAGCGTCTTGCAGTTAGCAAGATATCTGTTTGCTTGAATTGCACTCTTCTTTCCATGCAGAATTAGAGAGCGAGTCTTTGTAGCAGATGTTATCTCTTTCAAGATGTGGGGAAATTCAAGTTGTCCTAAACTTTAGATTTCATAATCTCGAGGCCTTCATATAGTCATAACCTAACCGTTACCTTGGGCCTTTTGGGGAAAAATCTAATTATGTCAATTTGCGAGCTACGGTTCCCGAAAACGGCAGAAAGGCCCCAGCGAGATTGGAACTCGCGACCCCTGGTTTACAAGACCAGTGCTCTAACCCCTGAGCTATGGAGCCCTGTTTTTGTAATTTTGGACAGCATTTTTTTTGCACTAGAGCTAGAGCGCTAAAGGAGCAAGAGAACCTAAAGAGCAAGCTGTGAAAAGCTGAAACTGCTGTCAGAAGTGGGATTCGAACCCACGCCTCCAGTGGAGACTGCGACCTGAACGCAGCGCCTTAGACCGATCGGCCATCCTGACCTGTTGAGGAGTGCTTCAGCAAGATCCCGTGACGCTCATATGTAGTCTAATGTGCTGCTATCTCTGCGGAGGCCTACGTCTCAACGTTTTGGCTTCATGTCGCTCTTCCGCCTGGAGCTCAAGGAACAAAAGAAATCTGTTGAACGTCACATGATGGAGAAAATGCTCTACAACAAGCCTCACCCTTTTCACCTTTTTCTTGCTACCTTCCTCATGTACAAAGCATTGGAAGAAAAATACAAAGACACATGTTAAAAGTGCAAAAGTAGTATCCTAATACAAGGACACGCAGATAGCCAGCGTCTTGCAGTTAGCAAGATATCTCTCTTTGCTTGAATTGCACTTTTCTTTCCATGCGGATAGCGAGCGTCTTGCAGTTAGCAAGATATCTGTTTGCTTGAATTGCACTCTTCTTTCCATGCAGAATTAGAGAGCGAGTCTTTGTAGCAGATGTTATCTCTTTCAAGATGTGGGGAAATTCAAGTTGTCCTAACCTTTAGATTTCATAATCTCGAGGCCTTCATATAGTCATAACCTAACCGTTACCTTGGGCCTTTTGGGGAAAAATCTAATTATGCCAATTTGCGAGCTACGGTTCCCGAAAATAGCAGAAAGGCCCCAGCGAGATTTGAACTCGCGACCCCTGGTTTACAAGACCAGTGCTCTAACCCCTGAGCTATGGAGCCCTATTTTTCTAATGTTGGACAGCATTTTTTTTGCACTAGAGCTAGAGGAGCAAGAGAACCTGAAGAGCAAGCTGTGAAAAGCTGAAACTGCTGTCAGAAGTGGGATTCGAACCCACGCCTCCAGTGGAGACTGCGACCTGAACGCAGCGCCTTAGACCGCTTGGCCATCCTGACCTGTTGAGGAATGCTTTAGCATGATCCCGTGATGCTCATATGTAGTCTAATGTGCTGCTATCTCTGCGGAGGCCTACGTCTCAACGTTTAGACTTCATATCACTCTTCCGCCTGGAGCTCAAGGAACAAAAGAAATCTGTTGAACGTCACATGATGGAGAAAATGCTCTACAACAAGCCTCACCCTTTTCACCTTTTTCTTGCTACCTTCCTCATGTACAAAGCATTGGAAGAAAAATACAAAGACACATGTTAAAAGTGCAAAAGTAGTATCTTAATACAAGGATACGCAGATATCCAGCGCCTTGCAGTTAGCAAGATATCTCTCTTTGCTTGAATTGCACTTTTCTTTCCATGCGGATAGCGAGCGTCTTGCAGTTAGCAAGATATCTGTTTGCTTGATTTGCACTCTTCTTTCCATGCAGAATTAGAGAGCGAGTCTTTGTAGCAGATGTTATCTCTTTCAAGATGTGGTGAAATTCAAGTTGTCCTAACCATTAAATTTCATCATCTCGAGGCCTTCATATCGTCATAACCTTACGTTACCTTGGGCCTTTTGGGGGAAAATCTAATTATGCCAATTTGCGAGCTACGGTTCCCGAAAATGGCAGAAAGGCCCCAGCGAGATTTGAACTCGCGACCTCTGGTCTACAAGACCAGTGCTCTAACCCCTGAGCTATGGAGCCCTTTTTTTCTAATGTTGGAAAGCATTTTTTTTGCACTAGAGCTAGAGCGCTAAAGGAGCAAGAGAACCTAAAGAGCAAGCTGTGAAAAGCTGAAACTGCTGTCAGAAGTGGGATTCGAACCCACGCCTCCAGTGGAGACTGCGACCTGAACACAGCGCCTTAGACCGCTCGGCCATCCTGACCTGTTGAGGAGTGCTTTAGCAAGATCCCGTGATGCTCATATGTAGTCTAATGTGCTGCTATCTCTGCGGAGGCCTACGTGTCAACGTTTAGGCTTCATGTCACTCTTCCGCCTGGAGCTCAAGGAACAAAAGAAATCTGTTGAACGTCACATGATGGAGAAAATGCTCTACAACAAGCCTCACCCTTTTCACCTTTTTCTTGCTACCTTCCTCATGTACAAAGCATTGGAAGAAAAATACAAAGACACATGTTAAAAGTGCAAAAGTAGTATCTTAATACAAGGATACGCAGATATCCAGCGTCTTGCAGTTAGCAAGATATCTCTCTTTGCTTGAATTGCACTTTTCTTTCCATGCGGATAGCGAGCGTCTTGCAGTTAGCAAGATATCTGTTTGCTTGAATTGCACTCTTCTTTCCATGCAGAATTAGAGAGCGAGTCTTTGTAGCAGATGTTATCTCTTTCAAGATGTGGTGAAATTCAAGTTGTCCTAACCATTAAATTTCATTATCTCGAGGCCTTCATATAGTCATAACCTTACGTTACCTTGGGCCTTTTGGGGAAAAATCTAATTATGCCAATTTGCGAGCTACGGTTCCCGAAAATGGCAGAAAGGCCCCAGCGAGATTTGAACTCGCGACCTCTGGTTTACAAGACCAGTGCTCTAACCCCTGAGCTATGGAGCCCTATTTTTCTAATGTTGGACAGCATTTTTTTTGCACTAGAGCTAGAGCGCTAAAGGAGCAAGAGAACCTAAAGAGCAAGCTGTGAAAAGCTGAAACTGCTGTCAGAAGTGGGATTCGAACCCACGCCTCCAGTGGAGACTGCGACCTGAACGCAGCGCCTTAGACCGCTCGGCCATCCTGACCTGTTGAGGAGTGCTTTAGCAAGATCCCGTGATGCTCATATGTAGTCTAATGTGCTGCTATCTCTGCGGAGGCCTACGTGTCAACGTTTAGGCTTCATGTCACTCTTCCGCCTGGAGCTCAAGGAACAAAAGAAATCTGTTGAACGTCACATGATGGAGAAAATGCTCTACAACAAGCCTCACCCTTTTCACCTTTTTCTTGCTACCTTCCTCATGTACAAAGCATTGGAAGAAAAATACAAAGACACATGTTAAAAGTGCAAAAGTAGTATCTTAATACAAGGATACCCAGATATCCAGCGTCTTGCAGTTAGCAAGATATCTCTCTTTGCTTGAATTGCACTTTTCTTTCCATGCGGATAGCGAGCGTCTTGCAGTTAGCAAGATATCTGTTTGCTTGATTTGCACTCTTCTTTCCATGCAGAATTAGAGAGCGAGTCTTTGTAGCAGATGTTATCTCTTTCAAGATGTGGGGAAATTCAAGTTGTCCTAACCTTTAGATTTCATAATCTCGAGGCCTTCATATAGTCATAACCTAACCGTTACCTTGGGCCTTTTGGGGAAAAATCTAATTATGTCAATTTGCGAGCTACGGTTCCCGAAAACGGCAGAAAGGCCCCAGCGAGATTTGAACTCGCGACCCCTGGTTTACAAGACCAGTGCTCTAACCCCTGAGCTATGGAGCCCTGTTTTTCTAATGTTGGACAGCATTTTTTTTGCACTAGAGCTAGAGCGCTAAAGGACCAAGAGAACCTAAAGAGCAAGCTGTGAAAAGCTGAAACTGCGGTCAGAAGTGGGATTCGAACCCACGCCTCCAGTGGAGACTGCGACCTGAATGCAGCGCCTTAGACCGCTCGGTCATCCTGACCTGTTGAGGAGTGTTTCAGCAAGATCCCGTGAGGCTCATATGTAGTCTAATGTGCTGCTATCTCTGCGGAGGCCTACGTGTCAACGTTTTGGCTTCATGTCGCTCTTCCGCCTGGAGCTCAAGGAACAAAAGTAATCTGTTGAACGTCACATGATGGAGAAAATGCTCTACAACAAGCCTCACCCTTTTCACCTTTTTCTTGCTACCTTCCTCATGTACAAAGCATTGGAAGAAAAATACAAAGACACATGTTAAAAGTGCAAAAGTAGTATCCTAATACAAGGACACGCAGATAGCCAGCGTCTTGCAGTTAGCAAGATATCTCTCTTTGCTTGAATTGCACTTTTCTTTCCATGCGGATAGCGAACGTCTTGCAGTTAGCAAGATATCTGTTTGCTTGAATTGCACTCTTCTTTCCATGCAGAATTAGAGAGCGAGTCTTTGTAGCAGATGTTATCTCTTTCAAGATGTGGGGAAATTCAACTTGTCCTAACCTTTAGATTTCATATTCTCGAGGCCTTCATATAGTCATAACCTAACCGTTACCTTGGGCCTTTTGGGGAAAAATCTAATTATGCCAATTTGCGAGCTACGGTTCCTGAAAACGGCAGAAAGGCCCCAGCGAGATTTGAACTCGCGACCCCTGGTTTACAAGACCAGTGCTCTAACCCCTGAGCTATGGAGCCCTGTTTTTCTAATTTTGGACAGCATTTTTTTTGCACTAGAGCTAGAGCGCTAAAGGAGCAAGAGAACCTAAAGAGCAAGCTGTGAAAAGCTGAAACTGCTGTCAGTAGTGGGATTCGAACCCACGCCTCCAGTGGAGACTGCGACCTGAACGCAGCGCCTTAGACCGCTCGGTCATCCTGACCTGTTGAGGAGTGCTTCAGCAAGATCCCGTGATGCTCATATGTAGTCTAATGTGCTGCTATCTCTGCGGAGGCCTACGTGTCAACGTTTTGGCTTCATGTCGCTCTTCCGCCTGGAGCTCAAGGAACAAAAGTAATCTGTTGAACGTCACATGATGGAGAAAATGCTCTACAACAAGCCTCACCCTTTTTACCTTTTTCTTGCTACCTTCCTCATGTACAAAGCATTGGAAGAAAAATACAAAGACACATGTTAAAAGTGCAAAAGTAGTATCTTAATACAAGGATACGCAGATATCCAGCGTCTTGCAGTTAGCAAGATATCTCTCTTTGCTTGAATTGCACTTTTCTTTCCATGCGGATAGCGAGCGTCTTGCAGTTAGCAAGATATCTGTTTGCTTGAATTGCACTCTTCTTTCCATGCAGAATTAGAGAGCGAGTCTTTGTAGCAGATGTTATCTCTTTCAAGATGTGGTGAAATTCAAGTTGTCCTAACCATTAAATTTCATCATCTCGAGGCCTTCATATAGTCATAACCTTACGTTACTTTGGACCTTTTGGGGAAAAATCTAATTATGCCAATTTGCGAGCTACGGTTCCCGAAAATGGCAGAAAGGCCCCAGTGAGATTTGAACTCTCGACCTATGGTTTACAAGACCAGTGCTCTAACCCCTGAGCTATGGAGCCCTATTTTTTTCATGTTGGATAGCATTTTTTTTGCACTAGAGCTAGAGCGCTAAAGGAGCAAGAGAACCTAAAGAGCAAGCTGTGAAAAGCTGAAACTGCTTTCAGAAGTGGGATTCGAACCCACGCCTCCAGTGGAGACTGCGACCTGAACGCAGCGCCTTAGACTGCTTGGCCATCCTGACCTGTTGAGGAGCTTTTTAGCAAGATCCCGTGATGCTCATATGTAGTCTAATGTGCTGCTATCTCTGCGGAGGCCTACGTGTCAACGTTTTGGCTTCATGTCGCTCTTCCGCCTGGAGCTCAAGGAACAAAAGTAATCTGTTGAACGTCATATGATGGAGAAAATGCTCTACAACAAGCCTCACCCTTTTCACCTTTTTCTTGCTACCTTCCTCATGTACAAAGCATTGGAAGAAAAATACAAAGACACATGTTAAAAGTGCAAAAGTAGTATCTTAATACAAGGATACGCAGATAGCCAGCGTCTTGCAGTTAGCAAGATATCTCTCTTTGCTTGAATTGCACTTTTCTTTCCATGCGGATAGCGAGCGTCTTGCAGTTAGCAATATATCTGTTTGCTTGAATTGCACTTTTCTTTCCATGCAGAATTAGAGAGCAAGTCTTTGTAGCAGATGTTATCTCTTTCAAGATGTGGGGAAATTCAAGTTGTCCTAACCTTTAGATTACATAATCTCGAGGCCTTCATATTGTCATAACCTAACCGTTACCTTGGGCCTTTTGGGGAAAAATCTAATTATGCCAATTTGCGAGCTACGGTTCCCGAAAACGGCAGAAAGGACCCAGCGAGATTTGAACTTGCGACCCCTGGTTTACAAGACCAGTGCTCTAACCCCTGAGCTATGGAGCCCTGTTTTTCTAATTTTGGACAGCATTTTTTTTGCACTAGAGCTAGAGCGCTAAAGGAGCATGAGAACCTAAAGAGCAAGCTGTGAAAAGCTGAAACTGCTGTCAGAAGTGGGATTCGAACCCACGCCTCCAGTGGAGACTGCGACCTGAACGCAGCGCCTTAGACCGCTCGGTCATCCTGACCTGTTGAGGAGTGCTTCAGCAAGATCCCATGAGGCTCATATGTAGTCTAATGTGCTGCTATCTCTGCGGAGGCCTACGTCTCAACGTTTTGGCTTCATGTCGCTCTTCCGCCTGGAGCTCAAGGAACAAAAGTAATCTGTTCAACGTCACATGATGGAGAAAATGCTCTATAACAAGCCTCACCCTTTTCACCTTTTTCTTGCTACCTTCCTCATGTACAAAGCATTGGAAGAAAAATACAAAGACACATGTTAAAAGTGCAAAAGTAGTATCCTAATACAAGGACACGCAGATAGCCAGCGTCTTGCAGTTAGCAAGATATCTCTCTTTGCTTGAATTTCACTTTTCTTTCCATGCGGATAGCGAGCGTCTTGCAGATAGCAAGATATCTGTTTGCTTGAATTGCACTCTTCTTTCCATGCAGAATTAGAGAGCGAGTCTTTGTAGCAGATGTTATCTCTTTCAAGATGTGGGGAAATTCAAGTTGTTCTAACCTTTAGATTTCATAATCTTGAGGCCTTCATATAGTCATAACCTAACCTTTACCATGGGCCTTTTGGGGAAAAATCTAATTATGCCAATTTGCGAGCTACGGTTCCCGAAAACGGCAGAAAGGCCCCAGCGAGATTTGAACTCCGACCCCTGGTTTACAAGACCAGTGCTCTAACCCCTGAGCTATGGAGCCCTGTTTTTCAAATTTTGGACAGCATTTTTTTTGCACTAGAGCTAGAGCGCTAAAGGAGCAAGAGAACCTAAAGAGCAAGCTGTGAAAAGCTGAAACTGTGGTCAGAAGTGGGATTCGAACCCACGCCTCCAGTGGAGACTGCGACCTGAACGCAGCGCCTTAGACCGCTCGGCCATCCTGACCTGTTGAGGAGTGCTGCGGCAAGATCCCGTGATGCTCATATGTAGTCTAATGTGCTGCTATCTCTGCGGAGGCCTACGTGTCAACGTTTTGGCTTCATGTCGCTCTTCCGCCTGGAGCTCAAGGAACAAAAGTAATCTGTTGAACGTCACATGATGGAGAAAATGCTCTACAACAAGCCTCACCCTTTTCACCTTTTTCTTGCTACCTTCCTCATGTACAAAGCATTGGAAGAAAAATACAAAGACACATGTTAAAAGTGCAAAAGTAGTATCCTAATACAAGGACACGCAGATAGCCAGCGTCTTGCAGTTAGCAAGATATCTCTCTTTGCTTGAATTGCACTTTTCTTTCCATGCGGATAGCGAGCGTCTTGCAGTTAGCAAGATATCTGTTTGCTTGAATTGCACTCTTCTTTCCATGCAGAATTAGAGAGCGAGTCTTTGTAGCAGATGTTATCTCTTTCAAGATGTGGGGAAATTCAAGTTGTCCTAACCTTTAGATTTCATAATCTCGAGGCCTTCATATAGTCATAACCTAACCGTTACCTTGGGCCTTTTGGGGAAAAATCTAATTATGCCAAATTGCGAGCTACGGTTCCCGAAAACAGCAGAAAGGCCCCAGCGAGATTTGAACTCGCGACCCCTGGTTTACAAGACCAGTGCTCTAACCCCTGAGCTATGGAGCCCTGTTTTTCTAATTTTGGACAGCATTTTTTTTGCACTAGAGCTAGAGCGCTAAAGGAGCAAGAGAACCTAAAGAGCAAGCTGTGAAAAGCTGAAACTGCTGTCAGTAGTGGGATTCGAACCCCCACCTCCAGTGGAGACTGCGACCTGAACGCAGCGCCTTAGACCGCTCGGTCATCCTGACCTGTTGAGGAGTGCTTCAGCAAGATCCCGTGAGGCTCATATGTAGTCTAATGTGCTGCTATCTCTGCGGAGGCCTACGTGTCAACGTTTTGGCTTCATGTCGCTCTGCCGCCTGGAGCTCAAGGAACAAAAGTAATCTGTTGAACGTCACATGATGGAGAAAATGCTCTACAACAAGCCTCACCCTTTTCACCTTTTTCTTGCTACCTTCCTCATGTACAAAGCATTGGAAGAAAAATACAAAGACACATGTTAAAAGTGCAAAAGTAGTATCCTAATACAAGGACACGCAGATAGCCAGCGTCTTGCAGTTAGCAAGATATATCTCTTTGCTTGAATTGCACTTTTCTTTCCATGCGGATAGCGAGCGTCTTGCAGTTAGCAAGATATCTGTTTGCTTGAATTGCACTCTTCTTTCCATGCAGAATTAGAGAGCGAGTCTTTGTAGCAGATGTTATCTCTTTCAAGATGTGGGGAAATTCAACTTGTCCTAACCTTTAGATTTCATAATCTCGAGGCCTTCATATAGTCATAACCTTACGTTACCTTGGGCATTTTGGGGAAAAATCTAATTATGCCAATTTGAGAGCTACGGTTCCTGAAAACGGAAGAAAGGCCCCAGCGAGATTTGAACTCGCGACCCCTGTTTTACAAGACCAGTGCTCTAACCCTTGAGCTACGGAGCCCTGTTTTTCTAATTTTGGACAGCATTTTTTTTGCACTAGAGCTAGAGCGCTAAAGGAGCAAGAGAACCTAAAGAGCAAGCTGTGAAAAGCTGAAACAGCTGTCGGAAGTGGGATTCGAACCAACGCCTCCAGTGGAGACTGCGACCTGAACGCAGCGCCTTAGACCGCTCGGCCATCCTGACCTGTTGAGGAGTGCTTCAGCAAGATCCCGTGACGCTCATATGTTGTCTAATGTGCTGCTATATCTGTGGAGGCCTACGTCTCAACGTTTTGGCTTCATGTCGCTCTTCCGCCTGGAGCTCAAGGAACAAAAGAAATCTGTTGAACGTCACATGATGGAGAAAATGCTCTACAACAAGCCTCACCCTTTTCACCTTTTTCTTGCTACCTTCCTCATGTACAAAGCATTGGAAGAAAAATACAAAGACACATGTTAAAAGTGCAAAAGTAGTATCCTAATACAAGGACACGCAGATAGCCAGCGTCTTGCAGTTAGCAAGATATCTCTCTTTGCTTGAATTGCACTTTTCTTTCCATGCGGATAGCGAGCGTCTTGCAGTTAGCAAGATATCTGTTTGCTTGAATTGCACTCTTCTTTCCATGCAGAATTAGAGAGCGAGTCTTTGTAGCAGATGTTATCTCTTTCAAGATGTGGGGAAATTCAAGTTGTCCTAACCTTTATATTTCATAATCTCGAGGCCTTCTTTGTCATAACCTAACCTTTACCTTGGGCTTTTTGGGGAAAAATCTAATTATGCCAATTTGCGAGCTACGGTTCCTGAAAACGGCAGAAAGGCCCCAGCGAGATTTGAACTCGCGACCCCTGGTTTACAAGACCAGTGCTCTAACCCCTGAGCTATGGAGCCCTGTTTTTCTAATTTTGGACAGCATTTTTTTTGCACTAGAGCTAGAGCGCTAAAGGAGCAAGAGAACCTAAAGAGCAAGCTGTGAAAAGCTGAAACTGCTGTCAGAAGTGGGATTCGAACCCACACCTCCAGTAGAGACTGCAACCTGAACGCTGCGCCTTAGACCGCTCGGCCATCCTGACCTGCTGTGGAGAGCTTCCGCAAGATCCCGTGATGCTCATATGTAGTCTAATGTGCTGCTATCTCTGCGGAGGCCTACGTGTCAACGTTTAGGCTTCATGTCACTCTTCCGCCTGGAGCTCAAGGAACAAAAGAAATCTGTTGAACGTCACATGATGGAGAAAATGCTCTACAACAAGCCTCACCCTTTTCACCTATTTCTTGCTACCTTCCTCATGTACAAAGCATTGGAAGAAAAATACAAAGACACATGTTAAAAGTGCAAAAGTAGTATCTTAATACAAGGATACGCAGATATCCAGCGTCTTGCAGTTAGCAAGATATCTCTCTTTGCTTGAATTGCACTTTTCTTTCCATGCGGATAGCGAGCGTCTTGCAGTTAGCAAGATATCTGTTTGCTTGAATTGCACTCTTCTTTCCATGCAGAATTAGAGAGCGAGTCTTTGTAGCAGATGTTATCTCTTTCAAGATGTGGGGAAATTCAAGTTGTCCTAACCTTTAGATTTCATAATCTCGAGGCCTTCATATAGTCATAACCTAACCGTTACCTTGGGTCTTTTGGGGAAAAATCTAATTATGTCAATTTGCGAGCTACGGTTCCCGAAAACGGCAGAAAGGCCCTAGCGAGATTTGAACTCGCGACCCCTGGTTTACAAGACCAGTGCTCTAACCCCTGAGTTATGGAGCCCTGTTTTCCTAATTTTGGACAGCATTTTTTTTGCACTAAAGCTAGAGCGCTAAAGGAGCAAGAGAACCTAAAGAGCAAGCTGTGAAAAGCTGAAACTGCGGTCAGAAGTGGGATTCGAACCCACGCCTCCAGTGGAGACTGCGACCTGAACGCAGCGCCTTAGACCGCTCGGCCATCCTGACCTGTTAAGGAATTCTTTAGCAAGATCCCATGATGATCATATGTAGTCTAATGTGCTGCTATCTCTGCGGAGGCCTACGTGTCAACGTTTAGGCTTCATGTCGCTCTTCCGCCTGGAGCTCAAGGAACAAAAGTAATCTGTTGAACGTCACATGATGGAGAAAATGCTCAACAACAAGCCTCACCCTTTTCACCTTTTTCTTGCTACCTTCCTCATGTACAAAGCATTGGAAGAAAAATACAAAGACACATGTTAAAAGTGCAAAAGTAGTATCTTAATACAAGGATACGCAGATAGCCAGCGTCTTGCAGTTAGCAAGATATCTCTCTTTGCTTGAATTGCACTTTTCTTTCCATGCGGATAGCGAGCGTCTTGCAGTTAGCAAGATATCTGTTTGCTTGAATTGCACTCTTCTTTCCATGCAGAATTAGAGAGCGAGTCTTTGTAGCAGATGTTATCTCTTTCAAGATGTGGGGAAATTCAAGTTGTCCTAACCTTTAGATTTCATAATCTCGAGGCCTTCATATAGTCATAACCTAACCGTTACCTTGGGCCTTTTGGGGAAAAATCTAATTATGTCAATTTGCGAGCTACGGTTCCCGAAAACGGCAGAAAGGCCCTAGCGAGATTTGAACTCGCGACCCCTGGTTTACAAGACCAGTGCTCTAACCCCTGAGCTATGGAGCTGTTTTTCTAATTTTGGACAGCATTTTTTTTGCACTAAAGCTAGAGCGCTAAAGGAGCAAGAGAACCTAAAGAGCAAGCTGTGAAAAGCTGAAACTGCGGTCAGAAGTGGGATTCGAACCCACGCCTCCAGTGGAGACTGCGACCTGAACGCAGCGCCTTAGACCGCTCGGCCATCCTGACCTGTTAAGGAATTCTTTAGCAAGATCCCATGATGATCATATGTAGTCTAATGTGCTGCTATCTCTGCGGAGGCCTACGTTTCAACGTTTAGGCTTCATGTCACTCTTCCGCCTGGAGCTCAAGGAACAAAAGAAATCTGTTGAACGTCACATGATGGAGAAAATGCTCTACAACAAGCCTCACCCTTTTCACCTTTTTCTTGCTACCTTCCTCATGTACAAAGCATTGGAAGAAAAATACAAAGACACATGTTAAAAGTGCAAAAGTAGTATCTTAATACAAGGATACGCAGATAGCCAGCGTCTTGCAGTTAGCAAGATATCTCTCTTTGCTTGAATTGCACTTTTCTTTCCATGCGGATAGCGAGCGTCTTGCAGTTAGCAAGATATCTGTTTGCTTGAATTGCACTCTTCTTTCCATGCAGAATTAGAGAGCGAGTCTTTGTAGCAGATGTTATCTCTTTCAAGATGTGGGGAAATTCAAGTGGTCCTAACCTTTAGATTTCATAATCTCGAGGCCTTCATATAGTCATAACCTAACCGTTACCTTGGGCCTTTTGGGGAAAAATCTAATTATGCCAATTTGCGAGCTACGGTTCCTGAAAACGGCAGAAAGGCCCCAGCGAGATTTGAATTCGCGACCCCTGGTTTACAAGACCAGTGCTCTAACCCCTGAGCTATGGAGCCCTGTTTTTTCTAATTTTGGACAGCATTTTTTTTGCACTAGAGCTAGAGCGCTAAAGGAGCAAGAGAACCTAAAGAGCAAGCTGTGAAAAGCTGAAACTGCTGTCAGTAGTGGGATTCGAACCCACGCCTCCAGTGGAGACTGCGACCTGAACGCAGCGCCTTAGACCGCTCGGTCATCCTGACCTGTTGATGAGTGCTTCAGCAAGATCCCGTGAGGCTCATATGTAGTCTAATGTGCTGCTATCTCTGCAGAGGCCTACGTGTCAACGTTTTGGCTTCATGTCGCTCTTCCGCCTGGAGCTCAAGGAACAAAAGAAATCTGTTGAACGTCACATGATGGAGAAAATGCTCTACAACAAGCCTCACCCTTTTCACCTTTTTCTTGCTACCTTCCTCATGTACAAAGCATTGGAAGAAAAATACAAAGACACATGTTAAAAGTGCAAAAGTAGTATCCTAATACAAGGACACGCAGATAGGCAGCGTCTTGCAGTTAGCAAGATATCTCTCTTTGCTTGAATTGCACTTTTCTTTCCATGCGGATAGCGAGCGTCTAGCAGTTAGCAAGATATCTGTTTGCTTGAATTGCACTCTTCTTTCCATGCAGAATTAGAGAGCGAGTGTTTGTAGCAGATGTTATCTTTTTCAAGATGTGGTGAAATTCAAGTTGTCCTAACCATTAAATTTCATCATCTCGAGGCCTTCATATAGTCATAACCTAACCGTTACCTTGGGCCTTTTGGGGGAAAATCTAATTATGCCAATTTGCGAGCTACGGTTCCCGAAAATGGCAGAAAGGCCCCAGCGAGTTTTGAACTCGCGACCTCTGGTTTACAAGACCAGTGCTCTAACCCCTGAGCTATGGAGCCCTATTTTTCTAATTTTTCTAATTTTGGACAGCATTGTTTTTGCACTAAAGCTAGAGCGCTAAAGGAGAAAGAGAACCTAAAGAGCTAGCTGTGAAAAGCTGAAACTGCTGTCAGAAGTGGGATTCGAACCCACGCCTCCAGTGGAGACTGCGACCTGAACGCAGCGCCTTAGACCGCTCGGCCATCCTGACCTGTTGAGGAATGCTTTAGCAAGATCCCGTGATGCTCATATGTAGTCTAATGTGCTGCTATCTCTGCGGAGGCCTACGTGTCAACGTTTTGGCTTCATGTCGCTCTTCCGCCTGGAGCTCAAGGAACAAAAGTAATCTGTTGAACGTCACATGATGGAGAAAATGCTCTACAACAAGCCTCACCCTTTTCACCTTTTTCTTGCTACCTTCCTCATGTACAAAGCATTGGAAGAAAAATACAAAGACACATGTTAAAAGTGCAAAAGTAGTATCCTAATACAAGGACACGCAGATAGCCAGCGTCTTGCAGTTAGCAAGATATCTCTCTTTGCTTGAATTGCACTTTTCTTTCCATGCGGATAGCGAGCGTCTTGCAGTTAGCAAGATATCTGTTTGCTTGAATTGCACTCTTCTTTCCATGCAGAATTAGAGAGCGAGTCTTTGTAGCAGATGTTATCTCTTTCAAGATGTGGGGAAATTCAAGTTGTCCTAACTTTTAGATTTCATCATCTCGAGGCCTTCATATAGTCATAACCTAACCGTTACCTTGGGCCTTTTGGGGAAAAATCTAATTATGCCAATTTGCGAGCTACGGTTCCTGAAAACGGCAGAAAGGCCCCAGCGAGATTTGAATTCGCGACCCCTGGTTTACAAGACCAGTGCTCTAACCCCTGAGATATGGAGACCTGTTTTTCTAATTTTGGACAGCATTTTTTTTGCACTAGAGCTAGAGCGCTAAAGGAGCAAGAGAACCTAAAGAGCAAGCTGTGAAAAGCTGAAACTGCTTTCAGAAGTGGGATTCGAACCCACGCCTCCAGTGGAGACTGCGACCTGAACGCAGCGCCTTAGACCGCTCGGCCATCCTGACCTGTTGAGGAGATTTTTAGCAAGATCCCGTGATGCTCATATGTAGTCTAATGTGCTGCTATCTCTGCGGAGGCCTACGTGTCAACGTTTTGGCTTCATGTCGCTCTTCCGCCTGGAGCTCAAGGAACAAAAGTAATCTGTTGAACGTCACATGATGGAGAAAATGCTCTATAACAAGCCTCACCCTTTTCACCTTTTTCTTGCTACCTTCCTCATGTACAAAGCATTGGAAGAAAAATACAAAGACACATGTTAAAAGTGCAAAAGTAGTATCCTAATACAAGGACACGCAGATAGCCAGCGTCTTGCAGTTAGCAAGATATCTCTCTTTGCTTGAATTGCACTTTTCTTTCCATGCGGATAGCGAACGTCTTGCAGTTAGCAAGATATCTGTTTGCTTGAATTGCACTCTTCTTTCCATGCAGAATTAGAGAGCGAGTCTTTGTAGCAGATGTTATCTCTTTCAAGATGTGGGGAAATTCAACTTGTCCTAACCTTTAGATTTCATAATCTCGAGGCCTTCATATAGTCATAACCTAACCGTTACCTTGGGCCTTTTGGGGAAAAATCTAATTATGCCAATTTGCGAGCTACGGTTCCTGAAAACGGCAGAAAGGCCCCAGCGAGATTTGAACTCGTGACCCCTGGTTTACAAGACCAGTGCTCTAACCCCTGAGCTATGGAGCCCTGTTTTTCTAATTTTGGACAGCATTTTTTTTGCACTAGAGCTAGAGCGCTAAAGGAGCAAGAGAACCTAAAGAGCAAGCTGTGAAAAGCTGAAACTGCTGTCAGTAGTGGGATTCGAACCCACGCCTCCAGTGGAGACTGCGACCTGAACGCAGCGCCTTAGACCGCTCGGTCATCCTGACCTGTTGAGGAGTGCTTCAGCAAGATCCCGTGATGCTCATATGTAGTCTAATGTGCTGCTATCTCTGCGGAGGCCTACGTCTCAACGTTTTGGCTTCATGTCGCTCTTCCGCCTGGAGCTCAAGGAACAAAAGTAATCTGTTGAACGTCACATGATGGAGAAAATGCTCTACAACAAGCCTCACCCTTTTTACCTTTTTCTTGCTACCTTCCTCATGTACAAAGCATTGGAAGAAAAATACAAAGACACATGTTAAAAGTGCAAAAGTAGTATCTTAATACAAGGATACGCAGATATCCAGCGTCTTGCAGTTAGCAAGATATCTCTCTTTGCTTGAATTGCACTTTTCTTTCCATGCGGATAGCGAGCGTCTTGCAGTTAGCAAGATATCTGTTTGCTTGAATTGCACTCTTCTTTCCATGCAGAATTAGAGAGCGAGTCTTTGTAGCAGATGTTATCTCTTTCAAGATGTGGTGAAATTCAAGTTGTCCTAACCATTAAATTTCATCATCTCGAGGCCTTCATATAGTCATAACCTTACGTTACTTTGGACCTTTTGGGGAAAAATCTAATTATGCCAATTTGCGAGCTACGGTTCCCGAAAATGGCAGAAAGGCCCCAGTGAGATTTGAACTCTCGACCTATGGTTTACAAGACCAGTGCTCTAACCCCTGAGCTATGGAGCCCTATTTTTTTCATGTTGGATAGCATTTTTTTTGCACTAGAGCTAGAGCGCTAAAGGAGCAAGAGAACCTAAAGAGCAAGCTGTGAAAAGCTGAAACTGCTGTCAGAAGTGGGATTCGAACACACGCCTCCAGTGGAGACTGCGACCTGAACGCAGCGCCTTAGACTGCTTGGCCATCCTGACCTGTTGAGGAGCTCTTTAGCAAGATCCCGTGATGCTCATATGTAGTCTAATGTGCTGCTATCTCTGCGGAGGCCTACGTGTCAACGTTTTGGCTTCATGTCGCTCTTCCGCCTGGAGCTCAAGGAACAAAAGTAATCTGTTGAACGTCATATGATGGAGAAAATGCTCTACAACAAGCCTCACCCTTTTCACCTTTTTCTTGCTACCTTCCTCATGTACAAAGCATTGGAAGAAAAATACAAAGACACATGTTAAAAGTGCAAAAGTAGTATCTTAATACAAGGATACGCAGATAGCCAGCGTCTTGCAGTTAGCAAGATATCTCTCTTTGCTTGAATTGCACTTTTCTTTCCATGCGGATAGCGAGCGTCTTGCAGTTAGCAATATATCTGTTTGCTTGAATTGCACTTTTCTTTCCATGCAGAATTAGAGAGCAAGTCTTTGTAGCAGATGTTATCTCTTTCAAGATGTGGGGAAATTCAAGTTGTCCTAACCTTTAGATTTCATAATCTCGAGGCCTTCATATTGTCATAACCTAACCGTTACCTTGGGCCTTTTGGGGAAAAATCTAATTATGCCAATTTGCGAGCTACGGTTCCCGAAAACGGCAGAAAGGACCCAGCGAGATTTGAACTTGCGACCCCTGGTTTACAAGACCAGTGCTCTAACCCCTGAGCTATGGAGCCCTGTTTTTCTAATTTTGGACAGCATTTTTTTTGCACTAGAGCTAGAGCGCTAAAGGAGCATGAGAACCTAAAGAGCAAGCTGTGAAAAGCTGAAACTGCTGTCAGAAGTGGGATTCGAACCCACGCCTCCAGTGGAGACTGCGACCTGAACGCAGCGCCTTAGACCGCTCGGTCATCCTGACCTGTTGAGGAGTGCTTCAGCAAGATCCCATGAGGCTCATATGTAGTCTAATATGCTGCTATCTCTGCGGAGGCCTACGTCTCAACGTTTTGGCTTCATGTCGCTCTTCCGCCTGGAGCTCAAGGAACAAAAGTAATCTGTTGAACGTCACATGATGGAGAAAATGCTCTATAACAAGCCTCACCCTTTTCACCTTTTTCTTGCTACCTTCCTCATGTACAAAGCATTGGAAGAAAAATACAAAGACACATGTTAAAAGTGCAAAAGTAGTATCCTAATACAAGGACACGCAGATAGCCAGCGTCTTGCAGTTAGCAAGATATCTCTCTTTGCTTGAATTTCACTTTTCTTTCCATGCGGATAGCGAGCGTCTTGCAGATAGCAAGATATCTGTTTGCTTGAATTGCACTCTTCTTTCCATGCAGAATTAGAGAGCGAGTCTTTGTAGCAGATGTTATCTCTTTCAAGATGTGGGGAAATTCAAGTTGTTCTAACCTTTAGATTTCATAATCTTGAGGCCTTCATATAGTCATAACCTAACCTTTACCATGGGCCTTTTGGGGAAAAATCTAATTATGCCAATTTGCGAGCTACGGTTCCCGAAAACGGCAGAAAGGCCCCAGCGAGATTTGAACTCCGACCCCTGGTTTACAAGACCAGTGCTCTAACCCCTGAGCTATGGAGCCCTGTTTTTCAAATTTTGGACAGCATTTTTTTTGCACTAGAGCTAGAGCGCTAAAGGAGCAAGAGAACCTAAAGAGCAAGCTGTGAAAACCTGAAACTGTGGTCAGAAGTGGGATTCGAACCCACGCCTCCAGTGGAGACTGCGACCTGAACGCAGCGCCTTAGACCGCTCGGCCATCCTGACCTGTTGAGGAGTGCTGCGGCAAGATCCCGTGATGCTCATATGTAGTCTAATGTGCTGCTATCTCTGCGGAGGCCTACGTGTCAACGTTTTGGCTTCATGTCGCTCTTCCGCCTGGAGCTCAAGGAACAAAAGTAATCTGTTGAACGTCACATGATGGAGAAAATGCTCTACAACAAGCCTCACCCTTTTCACCTTTTTCTTGCTACCTTCCTCATGTACAAAGCATTGGAAGAAAAATACAAAGACACATGTTAAAAGTGCAAAAGTAGTATCCTAATACAAGGACACGCAGATAGCCAGCGTCTTGCAGTTAGCAAGATATCTCTCTTTGCTTGAATTGCACTTTTCTTTCCATGCGGATAGCGAGCGTCTTGCAGTTAGCAAGATATCTGTTTGCTTGAATTGCACTCTTCTTTCCATGCAGAATTAGAGAGCGAGTCTTTGTAGCAGATGTTATCTCTTTCAAGATGTGGGGAAATTCAAGTTGTCCTAACCTTTAGATTTCATAATCTCGAGGCCTTCATATAGTCATAACCTAACCGTTACCTTGGGCCTTTTGGGGAAAAATCTAATTATGCCAAATTGCGAGCTACGGTTCCCGAAAACGGCAGAAAGGCCCCAGCGAGATTTGAACTCGCGACCCCTGCTTTACAAGACCAGTGCTCTAACCCCTGAGCTATGGAGCCCTGTTTTTCTAATTTTGGACAGCATTTTTTTTGCACTAGAGCTAGAGCGCTAAAGGAGCAAGAGAACCTAAAGAGCAAGCTGTGAAAAGCTGAAACTGCTGTCAGTAGTGGGATTCGAACCCCCACCTCCAGTGGAGACTGCGACCTGAACGCAGCGCCTTAGACCGCTCGGTCATCCTGACCTGTTGAGGAGTGCTTCAGCAAGATCCCGTGAGGCTCATATGTAGTCTAATGTGCTGCTATCTCTGCGGAGGCCTACGTGTCAACGTTTTGGCTTCATGTCGCTCTGCCGCCTGGAGCTCAAGGAACAAAAGTAATCTGTTGAACGTCACATGATGGAGAAAATGCTCTACAACAAGCCTCACCCTTTTCACCTTTTTCTTGCTACCTTCCTCATGTACAAAGCATTGGAAGAAAAATACAAAGACACATGTTAAAAGTGCAAAAGTAGTATCCTAATACAAGGACACGCAGATAGCCAGCGTCTTGCAGTTAGCAAGATATATCTCTTTGCTTGAATTGCACTTTTCTTTCCATGCGGATAGCGAGCGTCTTGCAGTTAGCAAGATATCTGTTTGCTTGAATTGCACTCTTCTTTCCATGCAGAATTAGAGAGCGAGTCTTTGTAGCAGATGTTATCTCTTTCAAGATGTGGGGAAATTCAAGTTGTCCTAACCTTTAGATTTCATAATCTCGAGGCCTTCATATAGTCATAACCTAACCGTTACCTTGGGCATTTTGGGGAAAAATCTAATTATGCCAATTTGAGAGCTACGGTTCCTGAAAACGGAAGAAAGGCCCCAGCGAGATTTGAACTCGCGACCCCTGTTTTACAAGACCAGTGCTCTAACCCTTGAGCTACGGAGCCCTGTTTTTCTAATTTTGGACAGCATTTTTTTTGCACTAGAGCTAGAGCGCTAAAGGAGCAAGAGAACCTAAAGAGCAAGCTGTGAAAAGCTGAAACTGCTGTCGGAAGTGGGATTCGAACCAACGCCTCCAGTGGAGACTGCGACCTGAACGCAGCGCCTTAGACCGCTCGGCCATCCTGACCTGTTGAGGAGTGCTTCAGCAAGATCCCGTGACGCTCATATGTTGTCTAATGTGCTGCTATATCTGCGGAGGCCTACGTCTCAACGTTTTGGCTTCATGTCGCTCTTCCGCCTGGAGCTCAAGGAACAAAAGAAATCTGTTGAACGTCACATGATGGAGAAAATGCTCTACAACAAGCCTCACCCTTTTCACCTTTTTCTTGCTACCTTCCTCATGTACAAAGCATTGGAAGAAAAATACAAAGACACATGTTAAAAGTGCAAAAGTAGTATCCTAATACAAGGACACGCAGATAGCCAGCGTCTTGCAGTTAGCAAGATATCTCTCTTTGCTTGAATTGCACTTTTCTTTCCATGCGGATAGCGAGCGTCTTGCAGTTAGCAAGATATCTGTTTGCTTGAATTGCACTCTTCTTTCCATGCAGAATTAGAGAGCGAGTCTTTGTAGCAGCTGTTATCTCTTTCAAGATGTGGGGAAATTCAACTTGTCCTAACCTTTAGATTTCATAATCTCGAGGCCTTCATATAGTCATAACCTAACCGTTACCTTGGGCCTTTTGGGGAAAAATCTAATTATGCCAATTTGCGAGCTACGGTTCCTGAAAACGGCAGAAAGGCCCCAGCGAGATTTGAACTCGCGACCCCTGGTTTACAAGACCAGTGCTCTAACCCCTGAGCTATGGAGCCCTGTTTTTCTAATTTTGGACAGCATTTTTTTTGCACTAGAGCTAGAGCGCTAAAGGAGCAAGAGAACCTAAAGAGCAAGCTGTGAAAAGCTGAAACTGCTGTCAGTAGTGGGATTCGAACCCACGCCTCCAGTGGAGACTGCGACCTGAACGCAGCGCCTTAGACCGCTCGGTCATCCTGACCTGTTGAGGAGTGCTTCAGCAAGATCCCGTGATGCTCATATGTAGTCTAATGTGCTGCTATCTCTGCGGAGGCCTACGTCTCAACGTTTAGGCTTCATGTCGCTCTTCCGCCTGGAGCTCAAGGAACAAAAGTAATCTGTTGAACGTCACATGATGGAGAAAATGCTCTACAACAAGCCTCACCCTTTTTACCTTTTTCTTGCTACCTTCCTCATGTACAAAGCATTGGAAGAAAAATACAAAGACACATGTTAAAAGTGCAAAAGTAGTATCTTAATACAAGGATACGCAGATATCCAGCGTCTTGCAGTTAGCAAGATATCTCTCTTTGCTTGAATTGCACTTTTCTTTCCATGCGGATAGCGAGCGTCTTGCAGTTAGCAAGATATCTGTTTGCTTGAATTGCACTCTTCTTTCCATGCAGAATTAGAGAGCGAGTCTTTGTAGCAGATGTTATCTCTTTCAAGATGTGGTGAAATTCAAGTTGTCCTAACCATTAAATTTCATCATCTCGAGGCCTTCATATAGTCATAACCTTACGTTACTTTGGACCTTTTGGGGAAAAATCTAATTATGCCAATTTGCGAGCTACGGTTCCCGAAAATGGCAGAAAGGCCCCAGTGAGATTTGAACTCTCGACCTATGGTTTACAAGACCAGTGCTCTAACCCCTGAGCTATGGAGCCCTATTTTTTTCATGTTGGATAGCATTTTTTTTGCACTAGAGCTAGAGCGCTAAAGGAGCAAGAGAACCTAAAGAGCAAGCTGTGAAAAGCTGAAACTGCTTTCAGAAGTGGGATTCGAACCCACGCCTCCAGTGGAGACTGCGACCTGAACGCAGCGCCTTAGACTGCTTGGCCATCCTGACCTGTTGAGGAGCTCTTTAGCAAGATCCCGTGATGCTCATATGTAGTCTAATGTGCTGCTATCTCTGCGGAGGCCTACGTGTCAACGTTTTGGCTTCATGTCGCTCTTCCGCCTGGAGCTCAAGGAACAAAAGTAATCTGTTGAACGTCATATGATGGAGAAAATGCTCTACAACAAGCCTCACCCTTTTCACCTTTTTCTTGCTACCTTCCTCATGTACAAAGCATTGGAAGAAAAATACAAAGACACATGTTAAAAGTGCAAAAGTAGTATCTTAATACAAGGATACGCAGATAGCCAGCGTCTTGCAGTTAGCAAGATATCTCTCTTTGCTTGAATTGCACTTTTCTTTCCATGCGGATAGCGAGCGTCTTGCAGTTAGCAATATATCTGTTTGCTTGAATTGCACTTTTCTTTCCATGCAGAATTAGAGAGCAAGTCTTTGTAGCAGATGTTATCTCTTTCAAGATGTGGGGAAATTCAAGTTGTCCTAACCTTTAGATTTCATAATCTCGAGGCCTTCATATTGTCATAACCTAACCGTTACCTTGGGCCTTTTGGGGAAAAATCTAATTATGCCAATTTGCGAGCTACGGTTCCCGAAAACGGCAGAAAGGACCCAGCGAGATTTGAACTTGCGACCCCTGGTTTACAAGACCAGTGCTCTAACCCCTGAGCTATGGAGCCCTGTTTTTCTAATTTTGGACAGCATTTTTTTTGCACTAGAGCTAGAGCGCTAAAGGAGCAAGAGAACCTAAAGAGCAAGCTGTGAAAAGCTGAAACTGCTGTCAGTAGTGGGATTCGAACCCCCACCTCCAGTGGAGACTGCGACCTGAACGCAGCGCCTTAGACCGCTCGGTCATCCTGACCTGTTGAGGAGTGCTTCAGCAAGATCCCGTGAGGCTCATATGTAGTCTAATGTGCTGCTATCTCTGCGGAGGCCTACGTGTCAACGTTTTGGCTTCATGTCGCTCTGCCGCCTGGAGCTCAAGGAACAAAAGTAATCTGTTGAACGTCACATGATGGAGAAAATGCTCTACAACAAGCCTCACCCTTTTCACCTTTTTCTTGCTACCTTCCTCATGTACAAAGCATTGGAAGAAAAATACAAAGACACATGTTAAAAGTGCAAAAGTAGTATCCTAATACAAGGACACGCAGATAGCCAGCGTCTTGCAGTTAGCAAGATATATCTCTTTGCTTGAATTGCACTTTTCTTTCCATGCGGATAGCGAGCGTCTTGCAGTTAGCAAGATATCTGTTTGCTTGAATTGCACTCTTCTTTCCATGCAGAATTAGAGAGCGAGTCTTTGTAGCAGATGTTATCTCTTTCAAGATGTGGGGAAATTCAAGTTGTCCTAACCTTTAGATTTCATAATCTCGAGGCCTTCATATAGTCATAACCTTACGTTACCTTGGGCATTTTGGGGAAAAATCTAATTATGCCAATTTGAGAGCTACGGTTCCTGAAAACGGAAGAAAGGCCCCAGCGAGATTTGAACTCGCGACCCCTGTTTTACAAGACCAGTGCTCTAACCCTTGAGCTACGGAGCCCTGTTTTTCTAATTTTGGACAGCATTTTTTTTGCACTAGAGCTAGAGCGCTAAAGGAGCAAGAGAACCTAAAGAGCAAGCTGTGAAAAGCTGAAACTGCTGTCGGAAGTGGGATTCGAACCAACGCCTCCAGTGGAGACTGCGACCTGAACGCAGCGCCTTAGACCGCTCGGCCATCCTGACCTGTTGAGGAGTGCTTCAGCAAGATCCCGTGACGCTCATATGTTGTCTAATGTGCTGCTATATCTGCGGAGGCCTACGTCTCAACGTTTTGGCTTCATGTCGCTCTTCCGCCTGGAGCTCAAGGAACAAAAGAAATCTGTTGAACGTCACATGATGGAGAAAATGCTCTACAACAAGCCTCACCCTTTTCACCTTTTTCTTGCTACCTTCCTCATGTACAAAGCATTGGAAGAAAAATACAAAGACACATGTTAAAAGTGCAAAAGTAGTATCCTAATACAAGGACACGCAGATAGCCAGCGTCTTGCAGTTAGCAAGATATCTCTCTTTGCTTGAATTGCACTTTTCTTTCCATGCGGATAGCGAGCGTCTTGCAGTTAGCAAGATATCTGTTTGCTTGAATTGCACTCTTCTTTCCATGCAGAATTAGAGAGCGAGTCTTTGTAGCAGATGTTATCTCTTTCAAGATGTGGGGAAATTCAAGTTGTCCTAACCTTTAGATTTCATAATCTCGAGGCCTTCATATAGTCATAACCTAACCGTTACCTTGGGCCTTTTGGGGAAAAATCTAATTATGCCAATTTGAGAGCTACGGTTCCTGAAAACGGAAGAAAGGCCCCAGCGAGATTTGAACTCGCGACCCCTGTTTTACAAGACCAGTGCTTTAACCCTTGAGCTACGGAGCCCTGTTTTTCTAATTTTGGACAGCATTTTTTTTGCACTAGAGCTAGAGCGCTAAAGGAGCAAGAGAACCTAAAGAGCAAGCTGTGAAAAGCTGAAACTGCTGTCGGAAGTGGGATTCGAACCAACGCCTCCAGTGGAGACTGCGACCTGAACGCAGCGCCTTAGACCGCTCGGCCATCCTGACCTGTTGAGGAGTGCTTCAGCAAGATCCCGTGACGCTCATATGTTGTCTAATGTGCTGCTATCTCTGCGGAGGCCTACGTCTCAACGTTTTGGCTTCATGTCGCTCTTCCGCCTGGAGCTCAAGGAACAAAAGAAATCTGTTGAACGTCACATGATGGAGAAAATGCTCTACAACAAGCCTCACCCTTTTCACCTTTTTCTTGCTACCTTCCTCATGTACAAAGCATTGGAAGAAAAATACAAAGACACATGTTAAAAGTGCAAAAGTAGTATCCTAATACAAGGACACGCAGATAGCCAGCGTCTTGCAGTTAGCAAGATATCTCTCTTTGCTTGAATTGCACTTTTCTTTCCATGCGGATAGCGAGCGTCTTGCAGTTAGCAAGATATCTGTTTGCTTGAATTGCACTCTTCTTTCCATGCAGAATTAGAGAGCGAGTCTTTGTAGCAGATGTTATCTCTTTCAAGATGTGGGGAAATTCAAGTTGTCCTAACCTTTATATTTCATAATCTCGAGGCCTTCTTTGTCATAACCTAACCTTTACCTTGGGCTTTTTGGGGAAAAATCTAATTATGCCAATTTGCGAGCTACGGTTCCTGAAAACGGCAGAAAGGCCCCAGCGAGATTTGAACTCGCGACCCCTGGTTTACAAGACCAGTGCTCTAACCCCTGAGCTATGGAGCCCTGTTTTTCTAATTTTGGACAGCATTTTTTTTGCACTAGAGCTAGAGCGCTAAAGGAGCAAGAGAACCTAAAGAGCAAGCTGTGAAAAGCTGAAACTGCTGTCAGAAGTGGGATTCGAACCCACACCTCCAGTAGAGACTGCAACCTGAACGCTGCACCTTAGACCGCTCGGCCATCCTGACCTGCTGTGGAGAGCTTCCGCAAGATCCCGTGATGCTCATATGTAGTCTAATGTGCTGCTATCTCTGCGGAGGCCTACGTGTCAACGTTTAGGCTTCATGTCACTCTTCCGCCTGGAGCTCAAGGAACAAAAGAAATCTGTTGAACGTCACATGATGGAGAAAATGCTCTACAACAAGCCTCACCCTTTTCACCTATTTCTTGCTACCTTCCTCATGTACAAAGCATTGGAAGAAAAATACAAAGACACATGTTAAAAGTGCAAAAGTAGTATCTTAATACAAGGATACGCAGATATCCAGCGTCTTGCAGTTAGCAAGATATCTCTCTTTGCTTGAATTGCACTTTTCTTTCCATGCGGATAGCGAGCGTCTTGCAGTTAGCAAGATATCTGTTTGCTTGAATTGCACTCTTCTTTCCATGCAGAATTAGAGAGCGAGTCTTTGTAGCAGATGTTATCTCTTTCAAGATGTGGGGAAATTCAAGTTGTCCTAACCTTTAGATTTCATAATCTCGAGGCCTTCATATAGTCATAACCTAACCGTTACCTTGGGCCTTTTGGGGAAAAATCTAATTATGCCAATTTGCGAGCTACGGTTCCTGAAAACGGCAGAAAGGCCCCAGCGAGATTTGAATTCGCGACCCCTGGTTTACAAGACCAGTGCTCTAACCCCTGAGATATGGAGACCTGTTTTTCTAATTTTGGACAGCATTTTTTTTGCACTAGAGCTAGAGCGCTAAAGGAGCAAGAGAACCTAAAGAGCAAGCTGTGAAAAGCTGAAACTGCTTTCAGAAGTGGGATTCGAACCCACGCCTCCAGTGGAGACTGCGACCTGAACGCAGCGCCTTAGACTGCTCGGCCATCCTGACCTGTTGAGGAGATTTTTAGCAAGATCCCGTGATGCTCATATGTAGTCTGTTAAATCTAAATTATGATTCGGCATTTATATTGATGGCAAGCTTGCAAAATATTTGGTTTTTATGATTAGTCATAATTAATATTAATATATGTAAGTGGTCTGTGACAAATGGTAGTATTTACTATTCTTCAATTATAGCTGAGACCAAAAGATATACAAGTTAAGCTGAAATAGTATATACCAGTTGAAAGTTGAGTAGACTATATTTAGAGATAGTTGGTTAAAAGTATTTGGTAGTTATGTCAAGGTTATTAGAAGTGATTTACTATTACAGTACGTATTTTAATAATAATCTGTGTGTATTTAGTATACGTTTCTAACATTGATACATATATAGTTTAGTGATTATACATTGATATGTTCTTAAGCTATAATTATTCTTTATATATAGCTGAGGGTTACATCATTGGTACATCAGCATACATATGTTCCTGTCCATCAAACATCATATGTATAGCATCTTTCCCTTTTATGAATTGGCTTTGCTAAGCAGTAATACTTTCCATAGAAGGTATTAAGATCACAAAGTATGACGTACATTTGCCTCTTAAAAGTGCATGAGACACAGAGACAGGGGAACACACACTCACTCACACACTAATATGACACTCTAGCATACACACGTCTGAGATGTTGGAACAGGTGCTGCAAGACCAGATCATCATCTCCATCTACTTCCGGCTTCTTTACAAAGTCTAGAAGGACAGCATTAAGGACAAGGACATGGAGCATCGCACATGGCCAGGACAGCCATGACAGATAATGGTGACTTTGTTTTAAACCTAGTAGTTGTCATTTTTACAATAGTTTTATCTACATGGAACTGTTCATAATACGCTTTACATTGTTATTTGACACCATTGTGTGATAGAATAAAATCACACTTCATTTTTTATTTCAATGGCTCTTTCATTCATAATCGCCTCAAGACACTAGAAGAAGTATTATATGTGTCTAAAAATCCAACATTTTGGTGAGCCAGCCACCGCCGAACGTTTTTTCTACGGTTTTTCCCATACCTTGTTAAGGGGGAAAACTACGCACAATTCTGTGATTGTCAAGTCCTGGGAAAACACGGTGAAAAGTACCTAGCAGAACAGGCGATTATACAGACTTGGACGAGAATTCCAGTGATTGAGCCGGGTCAAACGAGAAAATCTTCTGATTACGGTGAGTAACAATTATGGAATTTATTGATGACTTAGTAAATGAAAGCAAGTTAGAATTTAAGGATGTTTCTTTATATCCTGAAGACAGTCAGCTATGGCACTATATGTATAATGAATGTTTACAGGCCAATATTCAGATAGATAAATCTAGATTTACTGTGCACAGACAACGTAAAAAGATATCTAACATCTTAAATTTAGTAAGAATATTCAACAAAATGATTTTGAATGTTGATTTACCTGTTAAAAAAGCTTGTACATTAAAACAGACAGAATGTAGCACTGTACAGCATGAAAATTTGTCTCAAGATGCTCCTAGTTGCCCAAACTGTGACATTTTCTGTACTTACGTAGAAAATCTTGAGAAACAAATTGACTCTAAGACAAATCTTTTGTTAAGACTGCAGAATGACAGTAAACAGGTTGCCATGATTAACACAGATGACAAACAGAGTGATTCAAAATCAGAGCCACGTCTGTCCGATTTCTCTGAAAGTTCGGATATTGACTCTGATGACGAAACACAAATTAAACATAAAGAATTGTTATTTAAAACTGCAAAACTTAAGTTGCAAATACATAATCAATTAATGAAAGTTTTAAAAGACATTCCTGCTTATGATCCAGATAAAGATATCTATAGCAACATGGAAGTATATGAAATGCATGTCAAATGCCATCAGATTTCAGATCATGACATAAATTATTTGTTTCCGATGTGGCTCCCAATTAAATTTATGTCTCGAATTAAAAATTCTGTTGTTAACGATAAAGATCAGAAAAAACATAATGACGCGACAGACAGACTGCGACAATTGCTGTTATGTTCAACAGGTGAAGACGTACCTTCTGTAGAAATGCTCGACTTACTGCAGACTACTGCTGACGAAGACCCTTTTGAATTTAAAATTAAGTTTTCCAAAGCATATAAAATTATATTTGGAGTAGAAAATGAGAAAGACTCAGCTATGATCAAAGCTTTTGTAAAGAAATTCACGTATTTAGACCCAGTAACCATTGTCATAGCAGAGGAAAAACAAAATTTGAATGATATAGTAAGTTTCATTGACAAAATTCGAAGAAAATTGAAAAATAGCAATATCACTTATGAGGTGGCTGCGCTTCAAAGTGACAAAAACAGTCAGATTACAGTTATGCCAGGAACTACAGGTCCCAGTAAGAATGACAACGACAGATGCAAGCAAGCGAGTCATAATGAGGATACCACATGTTTTCACTGTCATAAACAAGGTCATATCAGACGCCATTGTTGGAAGTTTAAACTGAACTCACAAATAAAGAAACTGGAAATAAAAAGTGAAAAAGCAGCTTTTGTACAACCTGCTGTGTTGTGTAATGATAAAAATTTAACTGAATTGCCTTATGCCTCATCAGTTAAACAAATTCACACTTTGACTAGAAACAACTGTTCTGACAACAGGGTGAGAAGGGCTGTCACTGACAGAAATGGTTTATTACCAGTTCCAAAAATAGAATCACGTCCACATTCATCCCCGATATCGTTAGAATTTGTCGCTCCAATTGTATTGGATGACAATGGAAGGCCTTTTATAGACGGATTACTAAATGGTAAAAAGATCAGATTCCTAATTGACAGCGGATCTGAGATTAATCTGACCAGAGAAAACGTACCTGTGAAACCAAATTCACCCATGTGTAAAATAAAAGGTTTTAATAATACAGGTCATTCCACTGCTAGACAGGTGCCTAATGTAACATTTGAAGTACCTGGGCTAGTGAAAACTAACATTGATATTTGGTATAGTAATGCCACCGAGAATATTCTTGGCATTGATTTTATCAATAAGCAAAAGTGGATTATTGATATTCCGACTAAAGTTATTTGGAAGAATCCATCTAGGCCCAAATCAATGTTAATGGATCCTTCTATATACAGTGATGTTGGTTTCAACTCTAAAATGTCTACAGCACAAAAATGGCCTGATATTGATGGTAATTATGCTTTACAAGAATTGGTACAACGTTTTCCAAGTTTGTGGTCAAAATTTAAAAATGACATAGGAACATTGAAAGATACAGAATTGAATATTGAGGGAAAAGACCCTATACCCCTAAATCAGTATGAGTTACCACAAGAATCAATAGGACCACTTTCTGCCATTATTCAAGAGTTTATACAACTTGGGATTTTAAAGAAAACACAATCAGTGGTAAATAACTGTATTTGGCCTATCAAAAATGCTGACAATTCATATTCTTTGTCAGTTGATTTCAGGACACTGAATAAACATATCACTAATAACAAAGCAGTTGTTCCTGATCATTCTAATATCAAGTTACATTTAAAGGCCGAATCCAAAGTGTTTTCTGTTTTGGAAATCGATAACAGTCATTTTTCAATCCCCTTAGCTAAAAGTTGTCAATACAAGTTAGCTTTTAAGTTTCAGAAAGAGACCTATGCATTCACTCGATTAGTAGCTGGTTTAGACATCAGTGATGGTGTAGTCCATGAGTCCATAGAAAAAATTCTATCACAATTTTCAAGGCCAGAATGTATTTTTCAGCATGTAAATACAATTATGCTAAGTACGCAGAATGTTAACGAACATATTACTCTTTTGTCTGAGCTATTTATGTTGTTACAGGATGCAGGTCTTAAATTAAACCCAGAAAGGATTCAACTGATGAAAAGTCAGGTGAAATGCTTTCACATGCAGATCAGTCAAGGAAAGAGACAATTATTGCAGGAAACAGTCAGAGCTATCACTGCCATTCCAGTTCCTACAACACATAAAGCATTGCAACAATTTTTGAAAAACATAAATCATTGCAAAGAGTTTATACATGGTTTCGCAGAGAAAGTTAAGCCATTATATCATCTTTTGAAGAGTAAAAATAACTTAGTTGACCAATGGAGTCCAAATGAGAATAATGCTTTAAAAGTGTTGAAAAAGGATTTGCAGAATGCGCCAGCATTAAGTACTATTGAGGTTTGTTCCAATGCTCCTTTTGTTGTGAAAACTCATGTATCTGATAATGCAATTTCAGTAACTTTGTCTCAATTAAAAGAAGGTAATGAGAGACTAATTAGTTACTTCTCCAGAAATGTATCACTATTGGAAAGAACTTTTACATCAGAGGCACAACAACTGTTGAGTTTCTTTTATGCAATCAAAGCTTCACAAAGCACAGTAAAGTCACATAGTATCATATTACAGTCTCCTGACAGTTCACTAAGAAGAATTCTTGAGGAAGATACATTCAGAGAATGCCGTGAAAAGTATCCTCAGTGGATAAGAGCACTGTTAGCCAAACACATTGTGATAGGTACAGCTGCATCAGACAAGTCTCTACCTCACATTCACAGCAACACATGCAGTAATGAAGAACACTCTAACACTAGAGTAATGACATCAGCACAGAAAACAGTTACGCATATTTCTAAAGTTATAGGGATGAGAACAAAGGCATAAACCTTTGTCATCTCTGGGGTGATACAAAACCTTTCTTTGTTTAATAAAACAGGGTTTTGCGGTCATGACCTATGATGAAATATTGCGTCCTGTCATACCTAAATAACACACTACTTTTGTATTCTAGTTTAGGTAATTTCAGACAGGATTAGGACAGTATTTTGATTGATATATAGAAGTTTTCTGTAAAAGGAAATAGGAAGTAATGATACTTCACAATATGTGTTTCAAACTCATACACTGATTGTTCCATAATCTTTCATATTTGTTGAAATAGGTGCAAGAATAATGCAATGTTTGTGCCAAAGTAATGATACTGCATTTCTTTACAGAAATGACATCTAAAATCAAATATGAAGCGTAACAATCTCCTACAAGCCAACGTGAAGGAATTTGAACGTTAAAGAAGAGTTCTTCATATGGAAGAAGATTGAACAAGAGCTTAATACTTCACACTTGTGACTGATTTATTGCGTTCAACAAAGATGTTTCTACTTTACAGAACTTAACGAAGATATTTTATAGACATTGCATGAAAACAATTTATTATTGAAAATATTGTTATAGGTCACATATACATTGTAATGATCCTTTTATTCCGATACTTACATCCATATTGGGATATTATTATTATTATTATTTTTTATTTTTTACATATTCATATACGGAATATTTTTTGGTTAAAACTTCATAGAGTTATTCCAGTTATTAGAATATCTTTTGTTAAAAGATACAAGAAACATATTACTCTTATAGGAGCAATATAAACGGATGACACATTTTAGAATGGAAAGTATATTTCCGGAACCTTAAAATATTATACAAATATGGAAATATAATACATTAATTATTATTTTTATTTTTATTATTATTATTATTACTATTATCATATATCAATTAACATTATGATTAAGAATTTTTAGGAAGAGAAACTAAAGATTAAGTATAGAGTTTTGAAGGAAAGTTATTTTGATTGGTCCAGTTATGAAGAATATATACGATCATTTGGTATAAGACGGTGTGTATGGGACATGAATGAAGTGTGCATTGATTTGGCATTAATTTTAGACTAATCATAATAAGGGGGAAATGTTAAATCTAAATTATGATTCGGCATTTATATTGATGGCAAGCTTGCAAAATATTTGGTTTTTATGATTAGTCATAATTAATATTAATATATGTAAGTGGTCTGTGACAAATGGTAGTATTTACTATTCTTCAATTATAGCTGAGACCAAAAGATATACAAGTTAAGCTGAAATAGTATATACCAGTTGAAAGTTGAGTAGACTATATTTAGAGATAGTTGGTTAAAAGTATTTGGTAGTTATGTCAAGGTTATTAGAAGTGATTTACTATTACAGTACGTATTTTAATAATAATCTGTGTGTATTTAGTATACGTTTCTAACATTGATACATATATAGTTTAGTGATTATACATTGATATGTTCTTAAGCTATAATTATTCTTTATATATAGCTGAGGGTTACATCATTGGTACATCAGCATACATATGTTCCTGTCCATCAAACATCATATGTATAGCATCTTTCCCTTTTATGAATTGGCTTTGCTAAGCAGTAATACTTTCCATAGAAGGTATTAAGATCACAAAGTATGACGTACATTTGCCTCTTAAAAGTGCATGAGACACAGAGACAGGGGAACACACACTCACTCACACACTAATATGACACTCTAGCATACACACGTCTGAGATGTTGGAACAGGTGCTGCAAGACCAGATCATCATCTCCATCTACTTCCGGCTTCTTTACAAAGTCTAGAAGGACAGCATTAAGGACAAGGACATGGAGCATCGCACATGGCCAGGACAGCCATGACAGATAATGGTGACTTTGTTTTAAACCTAGTAGTTGTCATTTTTACAATAGTTTTATCTACATGGAACTGTTCATAATACGCTTTACATTGTTATTTGACACCATTGTGTGATAGAATAAAATCACACTTCATTTTTTATTTCAATGGCTCTTTCATTCATAATCGCCTCAAGACACTAGAAGAAGTATTATATGTGTCTAAAAATCCAACATTTTGGTGAGCCAGCCACCGCCGAACGTTTTTTCTACGGTTTTTCCCATACCTTGTTAAGGGGGAAAACTACGCACAATTCTGTGATTGTCAAGTCCTGGGAAAACACGGTGAAAAGTACCTAGCAGAACAGGCGATTATACAGACTTGGACGAGAATTCCAGTGATTGAGCCGGGTCAAACGAGAAAATCTTCTGATTACGGTGAGTAACAATTATGGAATTTATTGATGACTTAGTAAATGAAAGCAAGTTAGAATTTAAGGATGTTTCTTTATATCCTGAAGACAGTCAGCTATGGCACTATATGTATAATGAATGTTTACAGGCCAATATTCAGATAGATAAATCTAGATTTACTGTGCACAGACAACGTAAAAAGATATCTAACATCTTAAATTTAGTAAGAATATTCAACAAAATGATTTTGAATGTTGATTTACCTGTTAAAAAAGCTTGTACATTAAAACAGACAGAATGTAGCACTGTACAGCATGAAAATTTGTCTCAAGATGCTCCTAGTTGCCCAAACTGTGACATTTTCTGTACTTACGTAGAAAATCTTGAGAAACAAATTGACTCTAAGACAAATCTTTTGTTAAGACTGCAGAATGACAGTAAACAGGTTGCCATGATTAACACAGATGACAAACAGAGTGATTCAAAATCAGAGCCACGTCTGTCCGATTTCTCTGAAAGTTCGGATATTGACTCTGATGACGAAACACAAATTAAACATAAAGAATTGTTATGTAAAACTGCAAAACTTAAGTTGCAAATACATAATCAATTAATGAAAGTTTTAAAAGACATTCCTGCTTATGATCCAGATAAAGATATCTATAGCAACATGGAAGTATATGAAATGCATGTCAAATGCCATCAGATTTCAGATCATGACATAAATTATTTGTTTCCGATGTGGCTCCCAATTAAATTTATGTCTCGAATTAAAAATTCTGTTGTTAACGATAAAGATCAGAAAAAACATAATGACGCGACAGACAGACTGCGACAATTGCTGTTATGTTCAACAGGTGAAGACGTACCTTCTGTAGAAATGCTCGACTTACTGCAGACTACTGCTGACGAAGACCCTTTTGAATTTAAAATTAAGTTTTCCAAAGCATATAAAATTATATTTGGAGTAGAAAATGAGAAAGACTCAGCTATGATCAAAGCTTTTGTAAAGAAATTCACGTATTTAGACCCAGTAACCATTGTCATAGCAGAGGAAAAACAAAATTTGAATGATATAGTAAGTTTCATTGACAAAATTCGAAGAAAATTGAAAAATAGCAATATCACTTATGAGGTGGCTGCGCTTCAAAGTGACAAAAACAGTCAGATTACAGTTATGCCAGGAACTACAGGTCCCAGTAAGAATGACAACGACAGATGCAAGCAAGCGAGTCATAATGAGGATACCACATGTTTTCACTGTCATAAACAAGGTCATATCAGACGCCATTGTTGGAAGTTTAAACTGAACTCACAAATAAAGAAACTGGAAATAAAAAGTGAAAAAGCAGCTTTTGTACAACCTGCTGTGTTGTGTAATGATAAAAATTTAACTGAATTGCCTTATGCCTCATCAGTTAAACAAATTCACACTTTGACTAGAAACAACTGTTCTGACAACAGGGTGAGAAGGGCTGTCACTGACAGAAATGGTTTATTACCAGTTCCAAAAATAGAATCACGTCCACATTCATCCCCGATATCGTTAGAATTTGTCGCTCCAATTGTATTGGATGACAATGGAAGGCCTTTTATAGACGGATTACTAAATGGTAAAAAGATCAGATTCCTAATTGACAGCGGATCTGAGATTAATCTGACCAGAGAAAACGTACCTGTGAAACCAAATTCACCCATGTGTAAAATAAAAGGTTTTAATAATACAGGTCATTCCACTGCTAGACAGGTGCCTAATGTAACATTTGAAGTACCTGGGCTAGTGAAAACTAACATTGATATTTGGTATAGTAATGCCACCGAGAATATTCTTGGCATTGATTTTATCAATAAGCAAAAGTGGATTATTGATATTCCGACTAAAGTTATTTGGAAGAATCCATCTAGGCCCAAATCAATGTTAATGGATCCTTCTATATACAGTGATGTTGGTTTCAACTCTAAAATGTCTACAGCACAAAAATGGCCTGATATTGATGGTAATTATGCTTTACAAGAATTGGTACAACGTTTTCCAAGTTTGTGGTCAAAATTTAAAAATGACATAGGAACATTGAAAGATACAGAATTGAATATTGAGGGAAAAGACCCTATACCCCTAAATCAGTATGAGTTACCACAAGAATCAATAGGACCACTTTCTGCCATTATTCAAGAGTTTATACAACTTGGGATTTTAAAGAAAACACAATCAGTGGTAAATAACTGTATTTGGCCTATCAAAAATGCTGACAATTCATATTCTTTGTCAGTTGATTTCAGGACACTGAATAAACATATCACTAATAACAAAGCAGTTGTTCCTGATCATTCTAATATCAAGTTACATTTAAAGGCCGAATCCAAAGTGTTTTCTGTTTTGGAAATCGATAACAGTCATTTTTCAATCCCCTTAGCTAAAAGTTGTCAATACAAGTTAGCTTTTAAGTTTCAGAAAGAGACCTATGCATTCACTCGATTAGTAGCTGGTTTAGACATCAGTGATGGTGTAGTCCATGAGTCCATAGAAAAAATTCTATCACAATTTTCAAGGCCAGAATGTATTTTTCAGCATGTAAATACAATTATGCTAAGTACGCAGAATGTTAACGAACATATTACTCTTTTGTCTGAGCTATTTATGTTGTTACAGGATGCAGGTCTTAAATTAAACCCAGAAAGGATTCAACTGATGAAAAGTCAGGTGAAATGCTTTCACATGCAGATCAGTCAAGGAAAGAGACAATTATTGCAGGAAACAGTCAGAGCTATCACTGCCATTCCAGTTCCTACAACACATAAAGCATTGCAACAATTTTTGAAAAACATAAATCATTGCAAAGAGTTTATACATGGTTTCGCAGAGAAAGTTAAGCCATTATATCATCTTTTGAAGAGTAAAAATAACTTAGTTGACCAATGGAGTCCAAATGAGAATAATGCTTTAAAAGTGTTGAAAAAGGATTTGCAGAATGCGCCAGCATTAAGTACTATTGAGGTTTGTTCCAATGCTCCTTTTGTTGTGAAAACTCATGTATCTGATAATGCAATTTCAGTAACTTTGTCTCAATTAAAAGAAGGTAATGAGAGACTAATTAGTTACTTCTCCAGAAATGTATCACTATTGGAAAGAACTTTTACATCAGAGGCACAACAACTGTTGAGTTTCTTTTATGCAATCAAAGCTTCACAAAGCACAGTAAAGTCACATAGTATCATATTACAGTCTCCTGACAGTTCACTAAGAAGAATTCTTGAGGAAGATACATTCAGAGAATGCCGTGAAAAGTATCCTCAGTGGATAAGAGCACTGTTAGCCAAACACATTGTGATAGGTACAGCTGCATCAGACAAGTCTCTACCTCACATTCACAGCAACACATGCAGTAATGAAGAACACTCTAACACTAGAGTAATGACATCAGCACAGAAAACAGTTACGCATATTTCTAAAGTTATAGGGATGAGAACAAAGGCATAAACCTTTGTCATCTCTGGGGTGATACAAAACCTTTCTTTGTTTAATAAAACAGGGTTTTGCGGTCATGACCTATGATGAAATATTGCGTCCTGTCATACCTAAATAACACACTACTTTTGTATTCTAGTTTAGGTAATTTCAGACAGGATTAGGACAGTATTTTGATTGATATATAGAAGTTTTCTGTAAAAGGAAATAGGAAGTAATGATACTTCACAATATGTGTTTCAAACTCATACACTGATTGTTCCATAATCTTTCATATTTGTTGAAATAGGTGCAAGAATAATGCAATGTTTGTGCCAAAGTAATGATACTGCATTTCTTTACAGAAATGACATCTAAAATCAAATATGAAGCGTAACAATCTCCTACAAGCCAACGTGAAGGAATTTGAACGTTAAAGAAGAGTTCTTCATATGGAAGAAGATTGAACAAGAGCTTAATACTTCACACTTGTGACTGATTTATTGCGTTCAACAAAGATGTTTCTACTTTACAGAACTTAACGAAGATATTTTATAGACATTGCATGAAAACAATTTATTATTGAAAATATTGTTATAGGTCACATATACATTGTAATGATCCTTTTATTCCGATACTTACATCCATATTGGGATATTATTATTATTATTATTTTTTATTTTTTACATATTCATATACGGAATATTTTTTGGTTAAAACTTCATAGAGTTATTCCAGTTATTAGAATATCTTTTGTTAAAAGATACAAGAAACATATTACTCTTATAGGAGCAATATAAACGGATGACACATTTTAGAATGGAAAGTATATTTCCGGAACCTTAAAATATTATACAAATATGGAAATATAATACATTAATTATTATTTTTATTTTTATTATTATTATTATTACTATTATCATATATCAATTAACATTATGATTAAGAATTTTTAGGAAGAGAAACTAAAGATTAAGTATAGAGTTTTGAAGGAAAGTTATTTTGATTGGTCCAGTTATGAAGAATATATACGATCATTTGGTATAAGACGGTGTGTATGGGACATGAATGAAGTGTGCATTGATTTGGCATTAATTTTAGACTAATCATAATAAGGGGGAAATGTTAAATCTAAATTATGATTCGGCATTTATATTGATGGCAAGCTTGCAAAATATTTGGTTTTTATGATTAGTCATAATTAATATTAATATATGTAAGTGGTCTGTGACAAATGGTAGTATTTACTATTCTTCAATTATAGCTGAGACCAAAAGATATACAAGTTAAGCTGAAATAGTATATACCAGTTGAAAGTTGAGTAGACTATATTTAGAGATAGTTGGTTAAAAGTATTTGGTAGTTATGTCAAGGTTATTAGAAGTGATTTACTATTACAGTACGTATTTTAATAATAATCTGTGTGTATTTAGTATACGTTTCTAACATTGATACATATATAGTTTAGTGATTATACATTGATATGTTCTTAAGCTATAATTATTCTTTATATATAGCTGAGGGTTACATCATTGGTACATCAGCATACATATGTTCCTGTCCATCAAACATCATATGTATAGCATCTTTCCCTTTTATGAATTGGCTTTGCTAAGCAGTAATACTTTCCATAGAAGGTATTAAGATCACAAAGTATGACGTACATTTGCCTCTTAAAAGTGCATGAGACACAGAGACAGGGGAACACACACTCACTCACACACTAATATGACACTCTAGCATACACACGTCTGAGATGTTGGAACAGGTGCTGCAAGACCAGATCATCATCTCCATCTACTTCCGGCTTCTTTACAAAGTCTAGAAGGACAGCATTAAGGACAAGGACATGGAGCATCGCACATGGCCAGGACAGCCATGACAGATAATGGTGACTTTGTTTTAAACCTAGTAGTTGTCATTTTTACAATAGTTTTATCTACATGGAACTGTTCATAATACGCTTTACATTGTTATTTGACACCATTGTGTGATAGAATAAAATCACACTTCATTTTTTATTTCAATGGCTCTTTCATTCATAATCGCCTCAAGACACTAGAAGAAGTATTATATGTGTCTAAAAATCCAACATAGTCTAATGTGCTGCTATCTCTGCGGAGGCCTACGTGTCAACGTTTTGGCTTCATGTCGCTCTTCCGCCTGGAGCTCAAGGAACAAAAGTAATCTGTTGAACGTCATATGATGGAGAAAATGCTCTACAACAAGCCTCACCCTTTTCACCTTTTTCTTGCTACCTTCCTCATGTACAAAGCATTGGAAGAAAAATACAAAGACACATGTTAAAAGTGCAAAAGTAGTATCTTAATACAAGGATACGCAGATAGCCAGCGTCTTGCAGTTAGCAAGATATCTCTCTTTGCTTGAATTGCACTTTTCTTTCCATGCGGATAGCGAGCGTCTTGCAGTTAGCAATATATCTGTTTGCTTGAATTGCACTCTTCTTTCCATGCAGAATTAGAGAGCAAGTCTTTGTAGCAGATGTTATCTCTTTCAAGATGTGGGGAAATTCAAGTTGTCCTAACCTTTAGATTTCATAATCTCGAGGCCTTCATATTGTCATAACCTAACCGTTACCTTGGGCCTTTTGGGGAAAATTCTAATTATGCCAATTTGCGAGCTACGGTTCCCGAAAACGGCAGAAAGGACCCAGTGAGATTTGAACTTGCGACCCCTGGTTTACAAGACCAGTGCTCTAACCCCTGAGCTATGGAGCCCTGTTTTTCTAATTTTGGACAGCATTTTTTTTGCACTAGAGCTAGAGCGCTAAAGGAGCATGAGAACCTAAAGAGCAAGCTGTGAAAAGCTGAAACTGCTGTCAGAAGTGGGATTCGAACCCACGCCTCCAGTGGAGACTGCGACCTGAACGCAGCGCCTTAGACAGCTCGGTCATCCTGACCTGTTGAGGAGTGCTTCAGCAAGATCCCATGAGGCTCATATGTAGTCTAATGTGCTGCTATCTCTGCGGAGGCCAACGTCTCAACGTTTTGGCTTCATATCGCTCTTCCGCCTGGAGCTCAAGGAACAAAAGTAATCTGTTGAACGTCACATGATGGAGAAAATGCTCTATAACAAGCCTCACCCTTTTCACCTTTTTCTTGCTACCTTCCTCATGTACAAAGCATTGGAAGAAAAATACAAAGACACATGTTAAAAGTGCAAAAGTAGTATCCTAATACAAGGACACGCAGATAGCCAGCGTCTTGCAGTTAGCAAGATATCTCTCTTTGCTTGAATTGCACTTTTCTTTCCATGCGGATAGCGAGCGTCTTGCAGTTAGCAAGATATCTGTTTGCTTGAATTGCACTCTTCTTTCCATGCAGAATTAGAGAGCGAGTCTTTGTAGCAGATGTTATCTCTTTCAAGATGTGGGGAAATTCAAGTTGTCCTAACCTTTAGATTTCATAATCTCGAGGCCTTCATATAGTCATAACCTAACCGTTACCTTGGGCCTTTTGGGGAAAAATCTAATTATGCCAATTTGCGAGCTACGGTTCCTGAAAACGGCAAAAAGGCACCAGCGAGATTTGAACTCGCGACCCCTGGTTTACAAGACCAGTGCTCTAACCCCTGAGCTATGGAGCCCTATTTTTCTAATGTTGGACAGCATTTTTTTTGCACTAGAGCTAGAGCGCTAAAGGAGCAAGAGAACCTAAAGAGCAAGCTGTGAAAAGCTGAAACTGCTGTCAGAAGTGGGATTCGAACCCACGCCTCCAGTGGAGACTGCAACCTGAACGCAGCGCCTTAGACCGCTCGGTCATCCTTACCTGTTGAGGAGTGCTTCAGCAAGATCCCGTGAGGCTCATATGTAGTCTAATGTGCTGCTATCTCTGCGGAGGCCTACGTGTCAACGTTTAGGCTTCATGTCACTCTTCCGCCTGGAGCTCAAGGAACAAAAGAAATCTGTTGAACGTCACATGATGGAGAAAATGCTCTACAACAAGCCTCACCCTTTTCACCTTTTTCTTGCTACCTTCCTCATGTACAAAGCATTGGAAGAAAAATACAAAGACACATGTTAAAAGTGCAAAAGTAGTATCTTAATACAAGGATACGCAGATATCCAGCGTCTTGCAGTTAGCAAGATATCTCTCTTTGCTTGAATTGCACTTTTCTTTCCATGCGGATAGCGAGCGTCTTGCAGTTAGCAAGATATCTCTCTTTGCTTGAATTGCACTTTTCTTTCCATGCGGATAGCGAGCGTCTTGCAGTTAGCAAGATATCTGTTTGCTTGAATTGCACTCTACTTTCCATGCAGAATTAGAGAGCGAGTCTTTGTAGCAGATGTTATCTCTTTCAAGATGTGGTGAAATTCAAGTTGTCCTAACCTTTAGATTTTATCATCTCGAGGCCTTCATATAGTCATAACCTAACCGTTACCTTGGGCCTTTTGGGGAAAAATCTAATTATGCCAATTTGCGAGCTACGGTTCCTGAAAACGGCAGAAAGGCCCCAGCGAGATTTGAACTCGCGACCCCTGGTTGACAAGACCAGTGCTCTAACCCCTGAGCTATGGAGCCCTGTTTTTCTAATTTTGGACAGCATTTTTTTTGCACTAGAGCTAGAGCGCTAAAGGAGCAAGAGAACCTAAAGAGCAAGCTGTGAAAAGCTTAAACTGCTGTCAGTAGTGGGATTCGAACCCACGCCTCCAGTGGAGACTGCGACCTGAACGCAGCGCCTTAGACCGCTCGGTCATCCTGACCTGTTGAGGAGTGCTTCAGCAAGATCCCGTGAGGCTCATATGTAGTCTAATGTGCTGCTATCTCTGCGGAGGCCTACGTGTCAACGTTTTGGCTTCATGTCGCTCTTCCGCCTGGAGCTCAAGGAACAAAAGTAATCTGTTGAACGTCACATGATGGAGAAAATGCTCTACAACAAGCCTCACCCTTTTCACCTTTTTCTTGCTACCTTCCTCATGTACAAAGCATTGGAAGAAAAATACAAAGACACATGTTAAAAGTGCAAAAGTAGTTTCCTAATACAAGGACACGCAGATAGGCAGCGTCTTGCAGTTAGCAAGATATCTCTCTTTGCTTGAATTGCACTTTTCTTTCCATGCGGATAGCGAGCGTCTTGCAGTTAGCAAGATATCTGTTTGCTTGAATTGCACTCTTCTTTCCATGCAGAATTAGAGAGCGAGTGTTTGTAGCAGATGTTATCTCTTTCAAGATGTGGTGAAATTCAAGTTGTCCTAACCATTAAATTTCATCATCTCGAGGCCTTCATATAGTCATAACCTTACGTTACCTTGGGCCTTTTGGGGGAAAATCTAATTATGCCAATTTGCGAGCTACGGTTCCCGAAAATGGAAGAAAGGCCCCAGCGAGATTTGAACTTGTGACGCCTGGTTTACAAGACCAGTGCTCTAACCCCTGAGCTATGGAGCCCTGTTTTACTAATGTTGGACAGCATTTTTTTTGCACTAGAGCTAGAGCGCTAAAGGAGCAAGAGAACCTAAAGAGCAAGCTGTGAAAAGCTGAAACTGCTGTCAGAAGTGGGATTCGAACCCACGCCTCCAGTGGAGACTGCGACCTGAACGCAGCGTCTTAGACCGCTCGGCCATCCTGACCTGTTGAGAAGCGCTTTAGCAAGATCCCGTGATGCTCATATGTAGTCTAATGTGCTGCTATCTCTGCGGAGGAATACGTGTCAATGTTTAGGCTTCATGTCACTCTTCCGCCTGGAGCTCAAAAAACAAAAGAAATCTGTTGAACGTCACATGATGGAGAAAATGCTCTACAACAAGCCTCACCCTTTGCACCTTTTTCTTGCTACCTTTCTCATGTACAAAGCATTGGAAGAAAAATACAAAGACACATGTTAAAAGTGCAAAAGTAGTATCTTAATACAAGGACACGCAGATATCCAGCGTCTTGCAGTTAGCAAGATATCTCTCTTTGCTTGAATTGCACTTTTCTTTCCATGCGGATAGCGAGCGTCTTGCAGTTAGCAAGATATCTGTTTGCTTGAATTGCACTCTTCTTTCCATGCAGAATTAGAGAGCGAGTCTTTGTAGCAGATGTTATCTCTTTCAAGATGTGGGGAAATTCAAGTTGTCCTAACCTTTAGATTTCATAATCTCGAGGCCTTCATATAGTCATAACCTAACCGTTACCTTGGGCCTTTTGGGGAAAAATCTAATTATGCCAATTTGCGAGCTACGGTTCCTGAAAACGGCAGAAAGGCCCCAGCGAGATTTGAACTCGCGACCCCTGGTTTACAAGACCAGTGCTCTAACCCCTGAGCAATGGAGACCTGTTTTTCTAATTTTGGACAGCATTTTTTTTGCACTAGAGCTAGAGCGCTAAAGGAGCAAGAGAACCTAAAGAGCAAGCTGTGAAAAGCTGAAACTGCTGTCAGTAGTGGGATTCGAACCCACGCCTCCAGTGGAGACTGCGACCTGAACGCAGCGCCTTAGACCGCTCGGTCATCCTGACCTGTTGAGGGGTGCTTCAGCAAGATCCCGTGAGGCTCATATGTAGTCTAATGTGCTGCTATCTCTGCGGAGGCCTACGTGTCAACGTTTTGGCTTCATGTCGCTCTTCCGCCTGGAGCTCAAGGAACAAAAGTAATCTGTTGAACGTCACATGATGGAGAAAATGCTCTACAACAAGCCTCACCCTTTTCACCTTTTTCTTGCTACCTTCCTCATGTACAAAGCATTGGAAGAAAAATACAAAGACACATGCTAAAAGTGCAAAAGTAGTATCTTAATACAATGATACGCAGATATCCAGCGTCTTGCAGTTAGCAAGATATCTCTCTTTGCTTGAATTGCACTTTTCTTTCCATGCGGATAGCGAGCGTCTTGCAGTTAGCAAGATATCTCTCTTTGCTTGAATTGCACTTTTCTTTCCATGCGGATAGCGAGCGTCTTGCAGTTAGCAAGATATCTGTTTGCTTGAATTGCACTCTTCTTTCCATGCAGAATTAGAGAGCGAGTCTTTGTAGCAGATGTTATCTCTTTCAAGATGTGGTGAAATTCAAGTTGTCCTAACCATTAAATTTCATCATCTCGAGGCCTTCATATAGTCATAACCTTACGTTACTTTGGGCCTTTTGGGGAAAAATCTAATTATGCCAATTTGCGAGCTACGGTTCCCGAAAATGGCAGAAATGCCCCAGTGAGATTTGAACTCGCGACCTCTGGTTTACAAGACCAGTGCTCTAACCCCTGAGCAATGGAGCCCTATTTTTTTCATGTTGGATCGCATTTTTTTTGCACTAGAGCTAGAGCGCTAAAGGAGCATGAGAACCTAAAGAGAAAGCTGTGAAAAGCTGAAACTGCTGTCAGAAGTGGGATTCGAACCCACGCCTCCAGTGGAGACTGCGACCTGAACGCAGCGCCTTAGACCGCTCGGCCATCCTGACCTGTTGAGGAGTGCTTTAGCAAGATCCCGTGATGCTCATATGTAGTCTAATGTGCTACTATCTCTGCGGAGGCCTACGTGTCATTGTTTAGGCTTCATGTCACTCTTCCGCCTGGAGCTCAAGGAACAAAAGAAATCTGTTGAACGTCACATGATGGAGAAAATGCTCTACAACAAGCCTCACCCTTTTCACCTTTTTCTTGCTACCTTCCTCATGTACAAAGCATTGGAAGAAAAATACAAAGACACATGTTAAAAGTGCAAAAGTAGTATCTTAATACAAGGATACGCAGATATCCAGCGTCTTGCAGTTAGCAAGATATCTCTCTTTGCTTGAATTGCACTTTTCTTTCCATGCGGATAGCGAGCGTCTTGCAGTTAGCAAGATATCTGTTTGCTTGATTTGCACTCTTCTTTCCATGCAGAATTAGAGAGCGAGTCTTTGTAGCAGATGTTATCTCTTTCAAGATGTGGGGAAATTCAAGTTGTCCTAACCTTTAGATTTCATAATCTCGAGGCCTTCATATAGTCATAACCTAACCGTTACCTTGGGCCTTTTGGGGAAAAATCTAATTATGTCAATTTGCGAGCTACGGTTCCCGAAAACGGCAGAAAGGCCCCAGCGAGATTTGAACTCGCGACCCCTGGTTTACAAGACCAGTGCTCTAACCCCTGAGCTATGGAGCCCTGTTTTTCTAATGTTGGACAGCATTTTTTTTGCACTAGAGCTAGAGCGCTAAAGGAGCAAGAGAACCTAAAGAGCAAGCTGTGAAAAGCTGAAACTGCGGTCAGAAGTGGGATTCGAACCCACGCCTCCTGTGGAGACTGCGACCTGAACGCAGCGCCTTAGACCGCTCGGTCATCCTGTCCTGTTGAGGAGTGCTTCAGCAAGATCCCATGAGGCTCATATGTAGTCTAATGTGCTGCTATCTCTGCGGAGGCCTACGTGTCAACGTTTTGGCTTCATGTCGCTCTTCCGCCTGGAGCTCAAGGAACAAAAGTAATCTGTTGAACGTCACATGATGGAGAAAATGCTCTACAACAAGCCTCACCCTTTTCACCTTTTTCTTGCTACCTTCCTCATGTACAAAGCATTGGAAGAAAAATACAAAGACACATGTTAAAAGTGCAAAAGTAGTATCCTAATACAAGGACACACAGATAGCCAGCGTCTTGCAGTTAGCAAGATATCTCTCTTTGCTTGAATTGCACTTTTCTTTCCATGCGGATAGCGAGCGTCTTGCAGTTAGCAAGATATCTGTTTGCTTGAATTGCACTCTTCTTTCCATGCAGAATTAGAGAGCGAGTCTTTGTAGCAGATGTTATCTCTTTCAAGATGTGGTGAAATTCAAGTTGTCCTAACCATTAAATTTCATCATCTCGAGGCCTTCATATAGTCATAACCTTACGTTACCTTGGGCCTTTTGGGGGAAAATCTAATTATGCCAATTTGCGAGCTACGGTTCCCGAAAATGGCAGAAAGGCCCCAGCGAGATTTGAACTCACGACCCCTGGTTTACAAGACCAGTGCTCTAACCCCTGAGCTATGGAGCCCTGTTTTTCTGGTTTTGGACAGCATTTTTTTTGCACTAGAGCTAGAGCGCTAAAGGAGCAAGAGAACCTAAAGAGCAAGCTGTGAAAAGCTGAAACTGCTGTCAGAAGTGGGATTCGAACCCACGCCTCCAGTGGAGACTGCGACCTGAACGCAGCGCCTTAGACCGCTCGGCCATCCTGACCTGTTGAGGAGTGCTATAGCAAGATCCCGTGATGCTCATATGTAGTCTAATGTGCTGCTATCTCTGCGGAGGCCTACGTGTCAACGTTTAGGCTTCATGTCACTCTTCCGCCTGGAGCTCAAGGAACAAAAGAAATCTGTTGAACGTCACATGATGGAGAAAATGCTCTACAACAAGCCTCACCCTTTTCACCTTTTTCTTGCTACCTTCCTCATGTACAAAGCATTGGAAGAAAAATACAAAGACACATGTTAAAAGTGCAAAAGTAGTATCTTAATACAAGGATACGCAGATATCCAGCGTCTTGCAGTTAGCAAGATATCTCTCTTTGCTTGAATTGCACTTTTCTTTCCATGCGGATAGCGAGCGTCTTGCAGTTAGCAAGATATCTGTTTGCTTGAATTGCACTCTTCTTTCCATGCAGAATTAGAGAGCGAGTCTTTGTAGCAGATGTTATCTCTTTCAAGATGTGGGGAAATTCAAGTTGTCCTAACCTTTAGATTTCATAATCTCGAGGCCTTCATATAGTCATAACCTAACCGTTACCTTGGGCCTTTTGGGGAAAAATCTAATTATGCCAATTTGCGAGCTACGGTTCCTGAAAACGGCAGAAAGGCCCCAGCGAGATTTGAACTCGCGACCCCTGGTTTACAAGACCAGTGCTCTAACCCCTGAGCTATGGAGCCCTGTTTTTCTAATTTTGGACAGCATTTTTTTTGCACTAAAGCTAGAGCGCTAAAGGAGCAAGAGAACCTAAAGAGCAAGCTGTGAAAAGCTGAAACTGCTGTCAGAAGTGGGATTCGAACCCACTCCTCCAGTGGAGACTGCGACCTGAACGCAGCGCCTTAGACCGCTCGGCCATCCTGACCTGTCGAGGAGCGCTTTAGCAAGATCCCGTGATGCTCATATGTAGTCTAATGTGCTGCTATCTCTGCGGAGGCCTACGTGTCAACGTTTAGGCTTCATGTCACTCTTCCGCCTTGAGCTCAAGGAACAAAAGAAATCTGTTGAACGTCACATGATGGAGAAAATGCTCTACAACAAGCCTCACCCTTTGCACCTTTTTCTTGCTACCTTTCTCATGTACAAAGCATTGGAAGAAAAATACAAAGACACATGTTAAAAGTGCAAAAGTAGTATCTTAATACAAGGACACGCAGATATCCAGCGTCTTGCAGTTAGCAAGATATCTCTCTTTGCTTGAATTGCACTTTTCTTTCCATGCGGATAGCGAGCGTCTTGCAGTTAGCAAGATATCTGTTTGCTTGAATTGCACTCTTCTTTCCATGCAGAATTAGAGAGCGAGTCTTTGTAGCAGATGTTATCTCTTTCAAGATGTGGGGAAATTCAAGTTGTCCTAACCTTTAGATTTCATAATCTCGAGGCCTTCATATAGTCATAACCTAACCGTTACCTTGGGCCTTTTGGGGAAAAATCTAATTATGCCAATTTGCGAGCTACGGTTCCTGAAAACGGCAGAAAGGCCCCAGCGAGATTTGAACTCGCGACCCCTGGTTTACAAGACCAGTGCTCTAACCCCTGAGCAATGGAGACCTGTTTTTCTAATTTTGGACAGCATTTTTTTTGCACTAGAGCTAGAGCGCTAAAGGAGCAAGAGAACCTAAAGAGCAAGCTGTGAAAAGCTGAAACTGCTGTCAGTAGTGGGATTCGAACCCACGCCTCCAGTGGAGACTGCGACCTGAACGCAGCGCCTTAGACCGCTCGGTCATCCTGACCTGTTGAGGAGTGCTTCAGCAAGATCCCGTGAGGCTCATATGTAGTCTAATGTGCTGCTATCTCTGCGGAGGCCTACGTGTCAACGTTTTGGCTTCATGTAGCTCTTCCGCCTGGAGCTCAAGGAACAAAAGTAATCTGTTGAACGTCACATGATGGAGAAAATGCTCTACAACAAGCCTCACCCTTTTCACCTTTTTCTTGCTACCTTCCTCATGTACAAAGCATTGGAAGAAAAATACAAAGACACATGTTAAAAGTGCAAAAGTAGTATCTTAATACAATGATACGCAGATATCCAGCGTCTTGCAGTTAGCAAGATATCTCTCTTTGCTTGAATTGCACTTTTCTTTCCATGCGGATAGCGAGCGTCTTGCAGTTAGCAAGATATCTCTCTTTGCTTGAATTGCACTTTTCTTTCCATGCGGATAGCGAGCGTCTTGCAGTTAGCAAGATATCTGTTTGCTTGAATTGCACTCTTCTTTCCATGCAGAATTAGAGAGCGAGTCTTTGTAGCAGATGTTATCTCTTTCAAGATGTGGTGAAATTCAAGTTGTCCTAACCATTAAATTTCATCATCTCGAGGCCTTCATATAGTCATAACCTTACGTTACTTTGGGCCTTTTGGGGAAAAATCTAATTATGCCAATTTGCGAGCTACGGTTCCCGAAAATGGCAGAAATGCCCCAGTGAGATTTGAACTCGTGACCTCTGGTTTACAAGACCAGTGCTCTAACCCCTGAGCAATGGAGCCCTATTTTTTTCATGTTGGATAGCATTTTTTTTGCACTAGAGCTAGAGCGCTAAAGGAGCAAGAGAACCTAAAGAGCAAGCTGTGAAAAGCTGAAACTGCTGTCAGAAGTGGGATTCGAACCCACGCCTCCAGTGGAGACTGCGACCTGAACGCAGCGCCTTAGACCGCTCGGCCATCCTGACCTGTTGAGGAGTGCTTTAGCAAGATCCCGTGATGCTCATATGTAGTCTAATGTGCTGCTATCTCTGCGGAGGCCTACGTGTCATTGTTTAGGCTTCATGTCACTCTTCCGCCTGGAGCTCAAGGAACAAAAGAAATCTGTTGAACGTCACATGATGGAGAAAATGCTCTACAACAAGCCTCACCCTTTTCACCTTTTTCTTGCTACCTTCCTCATGTACAAAGCATTGGAAGAAAAATACAAAGACACATGTTAAAAGTGCAAAAGTAGTATCTTAATACAAGGATACCCAGATATCCAGCGTCTTGCAGTTAGCAAGATATCTCTCTTTGCTTGAATTGCACTTTTCTTTCCATGCGGATAGCGAGCGTCTTGCAGTTAGCAAGATATCTGTTTGCTTGATTTGCACTCTTCTTTCCATGCAGAATTAGAGAGCGAGTCTTTGTAGCAGATGTTATCTCTTTCAAGATGTGGGGAAATTCAAGTTGTCCTAACCTTTAGATTTCATAATCTCGAGGCCTTCATATAGTCATAACCTAACCGTTACCTTGGGCCTTTTGGGGAAAAATCTAATTATGTCAATTTGCGAGCTACGGTTCCCGAAAACGGCAGAAAGGCCCCAGCGAGATTTGAACTCGCGACCCCTGGTTTACAAGACCAGTGCTCTAACCCCTGAGCTATGGAGCCCTGTTTTTCTAATGTTGGACAGCATTTTTTTTGCACTAGAGCTAGAGCGCTAAAGGAGCAAGAGAACCTAAAGAGCAAGCTGTGAAAAGCTGAAACTGCGGTCAGAAGTGGGATTCGAACCCACGCCTCCTGTGGAGACTGCGACCTGAACGCAGCGCCTTAGACCGCTCGGTCATCCTGACCTGTTGAGGAGTGCTTCAGCAAGATCCCGTGAGGCTCATATGTAGTCTAATGTGCTGCTATCTCTGCGGAGGCCTACGTCTCAACGTTTTGGCTTCATGTCGCTCTTCCGCCTGGAGCTCAAGGAACAAAAGTAATCTGTTGAACGTCACATGATGGAGAAAATGCTCTACAACAAGCCTCACCCTTTTCACCTTTTTCTTGCTACCTTCCTCATGTACAAAGCATTGGAAGAAAAATACAAAGACACATGTTAAAAGTGCAAAAGTAGTATCCTAATACAAGGACACGCAGATAGCCAGTGTCTTGCAGTTAGCAAGATATCTCTCTTTGCTTGAATTGCACTTTTCTTTCCATGCGGATAGCGAGCGTCTTGCAGTTAGCAAGATATCTGTTTGCTTGAATTGCACTCTTCTTTCCATGCAGAATTAGAGAGCGAGTGTTTGTAGCAGATGTTATCTCTTTCAAGATGTGGTGAAATTCAAGTTGTCCTAACCATTAAATTTCATTATCTCGAGGCCTTCATATAGTCATAACCTAGCCGTTACCTTGGGCCTTTTGGGGGAAAATCTAATTATGCCAATTTGCGAGCTACGGTTCCCGAAAATGGCAGAAAGGCCCCAGCGAGATTTGAACTCGCAACCTCTGGTTTACAAGACCAGTGCTCTAACCCCTGAGCTATGGAGCCCTATTTTTCTAATGTTGGACAGCATTTTTTTTGCACTAGAGCTAGAGCGCTAAAGGAGCAAGAGAACCTAAAGAGCAAGCTGTGAAAAGCTGAAACTGCTGTCAGAAGTGGGATTCGAACCCACGCCTCCAGTGGAGACTGCGACCTGAACGCAGCGCCTTAGACCGCTCGGCCATCCTGACCTGTTGAGGAGTGCTATAGCAAGATCCCGTGATGCTCATATGTAGTCTAATGTGCTGCTATCTCTGCGGAGGCCTACGTGTCAACGTTTAGGCTTCATGTCACTCTTCCGCCTGGAGCTCAAGGAACAAAAGAAATCTGTTGAACGTCACATGATGGAGAAAATGCTCTACAACAAGCCTCACCCTTTTCACCTTTTTCTTGCTACCTTCCTCATGTACAAAGCATTGGAAGAAAAATACAAAGACACATGTTAAAAGTGCAAAAGTAGTATCTTAATACAAGGATACGCAGATATCCAGCGTCTTGCAGTTAGCAAGATATCTCTCTTTGCTTGAATTGCACTTTTCTTTCCATGCGGATAGCGAGCGTCTTGCAGTTAGCAAGATATCTGTTTGCTTGAATTGCACTCTTCTTTCCATGCAGAATTAGAGAGCGAGTGTTTGTAGCAGATGTTATCTCTTTCAAGATGTGGGGAAATTCAAGTTGTCCTAACCATTAAATTTCATAATCTCGAGGCCTTCATATAGTAATAACCTTACGTTACCTTGGGCCTTTTGGGGGAAAATCTAATTATGCCAATTTGCGAGCTACGGTTCCTGAAAACGGCAGAAAGGCCCCAGCGAGATTTGAACTCGCGACCCCTGGTTTACAAGACCAGTGCTCTAACCCCTGAGCTATGGAGCCCTGTTTTTCTAATTTTGGACAGCATTTTTTTTGCACTAGAGCTAGAGCGCTAAAGGAGCAAGAGAACCTAAAGAGCAAGCTGTGAAAAGCTGAAACTGCTTTCAGTAGTGGGATTCGAACCCACGCCTCCAGTGGAGACTGCAACCTGAACGCAGCGCCTTAGACCGCTCGGTCATCCTGACCTGTTGAGGAGTGCTTCAGCAAGATCCCGTGAGGCTTATATGTAGTCTAATGTGCTGCTATCTCTGCGGAGGCCTACGTGTCAACGTTTTGGCTTCATGTCGCTCTTCCGCCTGGAGCTCAAGGAACAAAAGTAATCTGTTGAACGTCACATGATGGAGAAAATGCTCAACAACAAGCCTCACCCTTTTCACCTTTTTCTTGCTACCTTCCTCATGTACAAAGCATTGGAAGAAAAATACAAAGACACATGTTAAAAGTGCAAAAGTAGTATCCTAATACAAGGACACGCAGATAGCCAGCGTCTTGCAGTTAGCAAGATATCTCTCTTTGCTTGAATTGCACTTTTCTTTCCATGCGGATAGCGAGCGTCTTGCAGTTAGCATTATATCTGTTTGCTTGAATTGCACTTTTCTTTCCATGCAGAATTAGAGAGCAAGTCTTTGTAGCAGATGTTATCTCTTTCAAGATGTGGGGAATTTCAAGTTGTCCTAACCTTTAGATTTCATAATCTCGAGGCCTTCATATTGTCATAACCTAACCGTTACCTTGGGCCTTTTGGGGAAAAATCTAATTATGCCAATTTGCGAGCTACGGTTCCTGAAAACGGCAGAAAGGCCCCAGCAAGATTTGAACTCGCGACCCCTGGTTTACAAGACCAGTGCTCTAACCCCTGAGCTATGGAGCCCTATTTTTCTAATGTTGGACAGCATTTTTTTTGCACTAGAGCTAGAGCGCTAAAGGAGCAAGAGAATCTAAAGAGCAAGCTATGAAAAGCTGAAACTGCTGTCAGAAGTGGGATTCGAACCCACGCCTCCAGTGGAGACTGCGACCTGAACGCAGCGCCTTAGACCGCTCGGCCATCCTGACCTATTGAAGAGTGCATTAGCAAGATCCCGTGATGCTCATATGTAGTCTAATGTGCTGCTATCTCTGCGGAGGCCTACGTCTCAACGTTTAGGCTTCATATCACTCTTCCGCCTGGAGCTCAAGGAACAAAAGAAATCTGTTGAACGTCACATGATGGAGAAAATGCTCTACAACAAGCCTCACCCTTTTCACCTTTTTCTTGCTACCTTCCTCATGTACAAAGCATTGGAAGAAAAATACAAAGACACATGTTAAAAGTGCAAAAGTAGTATCTTAATACAAGGATACGCAGATATCCAGCGTCTTGCAGTTAGCAAGATATCTCTCTTTGCTTGAATTGCACTTTTCTTTCCATGCGGATAGCGAGCGTCTTGCAGTTAGCAAGATATCTGTTTGCTTGAATTGCACTCTTCTTTCCATGCAGAATTAGAGAGCGAGTCTTTGTAGCAGATGTTATCTCTTTCAAGATGTGGGGAAATTCAAGTTGTCCTAACCTTTAGATTTCATAATCTCGAGGCCTTCATATAGTCATAACCTAACCGTTACCTTGGGCCTTTTGGGGAAAAATCTAATTATGTCAATTTGCGAGCTACGGTTCCCGAAAATGGCAGAAAGGCCCCAGCGAGATTTGAACTCGCGATTCCTGGTTTACAAGACCAGTGCTCTAACCCCTGAGCTATGGAGCCCTATTTTTCTGATGAGGGACAGCATTTTTTTTGCACTAGAGCTAGAGCGCTAAAGGAGCAAGAGAACCTAAAGAGCAAGCTGTGAAAAGCTGAAACTGCTGTCAGAAGTGGGATTCGAACCCAAGCCTCCAGTGGAGACTGCGACCTGAACGCAGCGCCTTAGACCGCTCGGCCATCCTGACCTGTTGAGGAGTGCTTTAGCAAGATCCCGTGATGCTCATATGTAGTCTAATGTGCTGCTATCTCTGCGGAGGCCTACGTGTCAACGTTTAGGCTTCATGTCACTCTTCCGCCTGGAGCTCAAGGAACAAAAGAAATCTGTTGAACGTCACATGATGGAGAAAATGCTCTACAACAAGCCTCACCCTTTTCACCTTTTTCTTGCTACCTTCCTCATGTACAAAGCATTGGAAGAAAAATACAAAGACACATGTTAAAAGTGCAAAAGTAGTATCTTAATACAAGGATACCCAGATATCCAGCGTCTTGCAGTTAGCAAGATATCTCTCTTTGCTTGAATTGCACTTTTCTTTCCATGCGGATAGCGAGCGTCTTGCAGTTAGCAAGATATCTGTTTGCTTGATTTGCGCTCTTCTTTCCATGCAGAATTAGAGAGCGAGTCTTTGTAGCAGATGTTATCTCTTTCAAGATGTGGGGAAATTCAAGTTGTCCTAACCTTTAGATTTCATAATCTCAAGGCCTTCATATAGTCATAACCTAACCGTTACCTTGGGCCTTTTGGGGAAAAATCTAATTATGTCATTTTGTGAGCTACGGTTCCTGAAACCGGCAGAAAGGCCCCAGTAAGATTTGAACTCGCGACCCCTGGTTTACAAGACCAGTGCTCTAACCCCTGAGCTATGGAGCCCTGCTTTTCAAATTTTGGACAGCATTTTTTTTGCACTAGAGCTAGAGCGCTAAAGGAGCAAGAGAACCTAAAGAGCAAGCTGTGAAAAGCTGAAACTGCTGTCAGAATTGGGATTCGAACCCACGCCTCCAGTGGAGATTGCGACCTGAACGCAGCGCCTTAGACCGCTCAGCCATCCTGACCTGTTGAGGAGTGCTTCAGCAAGATCCCTTGACGCTCATATGTAGTCTAATGTGCTGCTATCTCTGCAGAGGCCTAAGTCTCAACGTTTTGGCTTCATGTCGCTCTTCCGCCTGGAGCTCAAGGAACAAAAGTAATCTGTTGAACGTCACATGATGGAGAAAATGCTCTATAACAAGCCTCACCCTTTTCACCTTTTTCTTGCTACCTTCCTCATGTACAAAGCATTGGAAGAAAAATACAAAGACACATGTTAAAAGTGCAAAAGTAGTATCCTAATACAAGGACACGCAGATAGCCAGCGTCTTGCAGTTAGCAAGATATCTCTCTTTGCTTGAATTGCACTTTTCTTTCCATGCGGATAGCGAGCGTCTTGCAGATAGCAAGATATCTGTTTGCTTGAATTGCACTCTTCTTTCCATGCAGAATTAGAGAGCGAGTCTTTGTAGCAGATGTTATCTCTTTCAAGATGTGGGGAAATTCAAGTTGTCCTAACCTTTAGATTTCATAATCTCGAGGCCTTCATATAGTCATAACCTAACCGTTACCTTGGGCCTTTTGGGGAAAAATCTAATTATGTCAATTTGCGAGCTACGGTTCCCGAAAACGGCAGAAAGGCCCCAGCGAGATTTGAACTCGCAACCCCTGGTTTACAAGGCCAGTGCTCTAACCCCTGAGCTATGGAGCCCTGTTTTTCTAATTTTGGACAGCATTTTTTTTGCACTAAAGCTAGAGCGCTAAAGGAGCAAGAGAACCTAAAGAGCAAGCTGTGAAAAGCTGAAACTGCTGTCAGAAGTGGGATTCGAACCCAAGCCTCCAGTGGAGACTGCGACCTGAACGCAGCGCCTTAGACCGCTCGGCCATCCTGACCTGTTGAGGAGTGCTTCAGCAAGATCCCGTGATGCTCATATGTAGTCTAATGTGCTGCTATCTCTGCGGAGGCCTACGTGTCAACGTTTTGGCTTCATGTCGCTCTTCCGCCTGGAGCTCAAGGAACAAAAGTAATCTGTTGAACGTCACATGATGGAGAAAATGCTCTACAACAAGCCTCACCCTTTTCACCTTTTTCTTGCTACCTTCCTCATGTACAAAGCATTGGAAGAAAAATACAAAGACACATGTTAAAAGTGCAAAAGTAGTATCCTAATACAAGGACACGCAGATAGCCAGCGTCTTGCAGTTAGCAAGATATCTCTCTTTGCTTGAATTGCACTTTTCTTTCCATGCGGATAGCGAGCGTCTTGCAGTTAGCAAGATATCTGTTTGCTTGAATTGCACTCTTCTTTCCATGCAGAATTAGAGAGCGAGTCTTTGTAGCAGATGTTATCTCTTTCAAGATGTGGGGAAATTCAAGTTGTCCTAACCTTTGGATTTCATCATCTCGAGGCCTTCATATAGTCATAACCTAACCGTTACCTTGGGCCTTTTGGGGAAAAATCTAATTATGTCAATTTGCGAGCTACGGTTCCTGAAAACGGAAGAAAGGCCCCAGCGAGATTTGAACTCGCGACCCCTGTTTTACAAGACCAGTGCTCTAACCCCTGAGTTATGGAGCCCTGTTTTTCTAATTTTGGACAGCATTTTTTTTGCAGTAGAGCTAGAGCGCTAAAGGAGCAAGAGAACCTAAAGAACAAGCTGTGAAAAGCTGAAACTGCTGTCAGAAGTGGGATTCGAACCCACGCCTCCAGTGGAGACTGCGACCTGAACGCAGCGCCTTAGACCGCTCGGCCATCCTGACCTGTTGATGAGTGCTTCAGCAAGATCCCGTGACGCTCATATGTTGTCTAATGTGCTGCTATCTCTGCGGAGGCCTACGTGTCAACGTTTTGGCTTCATGTCGCTCTTCCGCCTGGAGCTCAAGGAACAAAAGAAATCTGTTGAACGTCACATGATGGAGAAAATGCTCTACAACAAGCCTCACCCTTTTCACCTTTTTCTTGCTACCTTCCTCATGTACAAAGCATTGGAAGAAAAATACAAAGACACATGTTAAAAGTGCAAAAGTAGTATCTTAATACAAGGATACGCAGATATCCAGCGTCTTGCATTTAGCAAGATATCTCTCTTTGCTTGAATTGCACTTTTCTTTCCATGCGGATAGCGAGCGTCTTGCAGTTAGCAAGATATCTGTTTGCTTGAATTGCACTCTTCTTTCCATGCAGAATTAGAGAGCGAGTCTTTGTAGCAGATGTTATCTCTTTCAAGATGTGGGGAAATTCAAGTTGTCCTAACCTTTAGATTTCATCATCTCGAGGCCTTCATATTGTCATAACCTAACCGTTACCTTGGGCCTTTTGGGGAAAAATCTAATTATGCCAATTTGCGAGCTACGGTTCCCGAAAATGGCAGAAAGGCCCCAGCGAGATTTGAACTCGCGACCTCTGGTTTACAAGAGCAGTGCTCTAACCCCTGAGCTATGGAGCCCTATTTTTCTAATGTTGGACAGCATTTTTTTTGCACTAGAGCTAGAGCGCTAAAGGAGCAAGAGAATCTAAAGAGCAAGCTGTGAAAAGCTGAAACTGCTGTCAGAAGTGGGATTCGAACCCACGACTCCAGTGGAGACTGCGACCTGAACGCAGCGCCTTAGACCGCTCGGCCATCCTGACCTATTGAGGAGTGCATTAGCAAGATCCCGTGATGCTCATATGTAGTCTAATGTGCTGCTATCTCTGCGGAGGCCTACGTCTCAACGTTTAGGCTTCATATCACTCTTCCGCCTGGAGCTCAAGGAACAAAAGAAATCTGTTGAACGTCACATGATGGAGAAAATGCTCTACAACAAGCCTCACCCTTTTCACCTTTTTCTTGCTACCTTCCTCATGTACAAAGCATTGGAAGAAAAATACAAAGACACATGTTAAAAGTGCAAAAGTAGTATCTTAATACAAGGATACGCAGATATCCAGCGTCTTGCAGTTAGCAAGATATCTCTCTTTGCTTGAATTGCACTTTTCTTTCCATGCGGATAGCGAGCGTCTTGCAGTTAGCAAGATATCTGTTTGCTTGAATTGCACTCTTCTTTCCATGCAGAATTAGAGAGCGAGTCTTTGTAGCAGATGTTATCTCTTTCAAGATGTGGGGAAATTCAAGTTGTCCTAACCTTTAGATTTCATAATCTCGAGGCCTTCATATAGTCATAACCTAACCGTTACCTTGGGCCTTTTGGGGAAAAATCTAATTATGTCAATTTGCGAGCTACGGTTCCCGAAAATGGCAGAAAGGCCCCAGCGAGATTTGAACTCGCGATCCCTGGTTTACAAGACCAGTGCTCTAACCCCTGAGCTATGGAGCCCTATTTTTCTGATGAGGGACAGCATTTTTTTTGCACTAGAGCTAGAGCGCTAAAGGAGCAAGAGAACCTAAAGAGCAAGCTGTGAAAAGCTGAAACTGCTGTCAGAAGTGGGATTCGAACCCACGCCTCCAGTGGAGACTGCGACCTGAACGCAGCGCCTTAGACCGCTCGGCCATCCTGACCTGTTGAGGAGTGCTTTAGCAAGATCCCGTGATGCTCATATGTAGTCTAATGTGCTGCTATCTCTGCGGAGGCCTACGTGTCAACGTTTAGGCTTCATGTCACTCTTCCGCCTGGAGCTCAAGGAACAAAAGAAATCTGTTGAACGTCACATGATGGAGAAAATGCTCTACAACAAGCCTCACCCTTTTCACCTTTTTCTTGCTACCTTCCTCATGTACAAAGCATTGGAAGAAAAATACAAAGACACATGTTAAAAGTGCAAAAGTAGTATCTTAATACAAGGATACCCAGATATCCAGCGTCTTGCAGTTAGCAAGATATCTCTCTTTGCTTGAATTGCACTTTTCTTTCCATGCGGATAGCGAGCGTCTTGCAGTTAGCAAGATATCTGTTTGCTTGATTTGCGCTCTTCTTTCCATGCAGAATTAGAGAGCGAGTCTTTGTAGCAGATGTTATCTCTTTCAAGATGTGGGGAAATTCAAGTTGTCCTAACCTTTAGATTTCATAATCTCGAGGCCTTCATATAGTCATAACCTAACCGTTACCTTGGGCCTTTTGGGGAAAAATCTAATTATGTCAATTTGCGAGCTACGGTTCCTGAAACCGGCAGAAAGGCCCCAGCGAGATTTGAACTCGCGACTCCTGGTTTACAAGACCAGTGCTCTAACCCCTGAGCTATGGAGCCCTGCTTTTCAAATTTTGGACAGCATTTTTTTTGCACTAGAGCTAGAGCGCTAAAGGAGCAAGAGAACCTAAAGAGCAAGCTGTGAAAAGCTGAAACTGCTGTCAGAATTGGGATTCGAACCCACGCCTCCAGTGGAGATTGCGACCTGAACGCAGCGCCTTAGACCGCTCAGCCATCCTGACCTGTTGAGGAGTGCTTCAGCAAGATCCCTTGACGCTCATATGTAGTCTAATGTGCTGCTATCTCTGCAGAGGCCTAAGTCTCAACGTTTTGGCTTCATGTCGCTCTTCCGCCTGGAGCTCAAGGAACAAAAGTAATCTGTTGAACGTCACATGATGGAGAAAATGCTCTATAACAAGCCTCACCCTTTTCACCTTTTTCTTGCTACCTTCCTCATGTACAAAGCATTGGAAGAAAAATACAAAGACACATGTTAAAAGTGCAAAAGTAGTATCCTAATACAAGGACACGCAGATAGCCAGCGTCTTGCAGTTAGCAAGATATCTCTCTTTGCTTGAATTGCACTTTTCTTTCCATGCGGATAGCGAGCGTCTTGCAGATAGCAAGATATCTGTTTGCTTGAATTGCACTCTTCTTTCCATGCAGAATTAGAGAGCGAGTCTTTGTAGCAGATGTTATCTCTTTCAAGATGTGGGGAAATTCAAGTTGTCCTAACCTTTAGATTTCATAATCTCGAGGCCTTCATATAGTCATAACCTAACCGTTACCTTGGGCCTTTTGGGGAAAAATCTAATTATGCCAATTTGCGAGCTACGGTTCCCGAAAACGGCAGAAAGGCCCCAGCGAGATTTGAACTCGCGACCCCTGGTTTACAAGACCAGTGCTCTAACCCCTGAGCTATGGAGCCCTGTTTTTCTAATTTTGGACAGCATTTTTTTTGCACTAGAGCTAGAGCGCTAAAGGAGCAAGAGAACCTAAAGAGCAAGCTGTGAAAAGCTGAAACTGCTGTCAGTAGTGGGATTCGAACCCACGCCTCCAGTGGAGACTGCAACCTGAACGCAGCGCCTTAGACCGCTCGGTCATCCTGACCTGTTGAGGAGTGCTTCAGCAAGATCCCGTGAGGCTCATATGTAGTCTAATGTGCTGCTATCTCTGCGGAGGCCTACGTGTGAACGTTTTGGCTTCATGTCGCTCTTCCGCCTGGAGCTCAAGGAACAAAAGTAATCTGTTGAACGTCACATGATGGAGAAAATGCTCTACAACAAGCCTCACCCTTTTCACCTTTTTCTTGCTACCTTCCTCATGTACAAAGCATTGGAAGAAAAATACAAAAACACATGTTAAAAGTGCAAAAGTAGTATCTTAATACAATGATACGCAGATATCCAGCGTCTTGCAGTTAGCAAGATATCTCTCTTTGCTTGAATTGCACTTTTCTTTCCATGCGGATAGCGAGCGTCTTGCAGTTAGCAAGATATCTCTCTTTGCTTGAATTGCACTTTTCTTTCCATGCGGATAGCGAGCGTCTTGCAGTTAGCAAGATATCTGTTTGCTTGAATTGCACTCTTCTTTCCATGCAGAATTAGAGAGCGAGTCTTTGTAGCAGATGTTATCTCTTTCAAGATGTGGGGAAATTCAAGTTGTCCTAACCATTAAATTTCATCATCTCGAGGCCTTCATATAGTCATAACCTTACGTTACTTTGGGCCTTTTGGGGAAAAATCTAATTATGCCAATTTGCGAGCTACGGTTCCCGAAAATGGCAGAAATGCCCCAGTGAGATTTGAACTCGCAACCTCTGGTTTACAAGACCAGTGCTCTAACCCCTGAGCTATGGAGCCCTATTTTTTTCATGTTGGATAGCATTTTTTTTGCACTAGAGCTAGAGCGCTAAAGGAGCAAGAGAACCTAAAGAGCAAGCTGTGAAAAGCTGAAACTGCTTTCAGAAGTGGGATTCGAACCCACGCCTCCAGTGGAGACTGCGACCTGAACGCAGCGCCTTAGACTGCTCGGCCATCCTGACCTGTTGAGGAGCTCTTTAGCAAGATCCCGTGATGCTCATATGTAGTCTAATGTGCTGCTATCTCTGCGGAGGCCTACGTCTCAACGTTTTGGCTTCATGTCGCTCTTCCGCCTGGAGCTCAAGGAACAAAAGAAATCTGTTGAACGTCACATGATGGAGAAAATGCTCTACAACAAGCCTCACCCTTTTCACCTTTTTCTTGCTACCTTCCTCATGTACAAAGCATTGGAAGAAAAATACAAAGACACATGTTAAAAGTGCAAAAGTAGTATCTTAATACAAGGATACGCAGATAGCCAGCGTCTTGCAGTTAGCAAGATATCTCTCTTTGCTTGAATTGCAATTTTCTTTCCATGCGGATAGCGAGCGTCTTGCAGTTAGCAATATATCTGTTTGCTTGAATTGCACTTTTCTTTCCATGCAGAATTAGAGAGCAAGTCTTTGTAGCAGATGTTATCTCTTTCAAGATGTGGTGAAATTCAAGTTGTCCTAACCATTAAATTTCATTATCTCGAGGCCTTCATATAGTCATAACCTTACGTTACCTTGGGCCTTTTGGGGAAAAATCTAATTATGCCAATTTGCGAGCTACGGTTCCCGAAAATGGCAGAAAGGCCCCAGCGAGATTTGAACTCGCGACCTCTGGTTTACAAGACCAGTGCTCTAACCCCTGAGCTATGGAGCCCTATTTTTCTAATGTTGGACAGCATTTTTTTTGCACTAGAGCTAGAGCGCTAAAGGAGCAAGAGAACCTAAAGAGCAAGCTGTGAAAAGCTGAAACTGCTGTCAGAAGTGGGATTCGAACCCACGCCTCCAGTGGAGACTGCGACCTTAACGCAGCGCCTTAGACCGCTCGGCCATCCTGACCTGTTGAGGAGTGCTTTAGCAAGATCCCGTGATGCTCATATGTAGTCTAATGTGCTGCTATCTCTGCGGAGGCCTACGTGTCAACGTTTAGGCTTCATGTCACTCTTCCGCCTGGAGCTCAAGGAACAAAAGAAATCTGTTGAACGTCACATGATGGAGAAAATGCTCTACAACAAGCCTCACCCTTTTCACCTTTTTCTTGCTACCTTCCTCATGTACAAAGCATTGGAAGAAAAATACAAAGACACATGTTAAAAGTGCAAAAGTAGTATCTTAATACAAGGATACGCAGATATCCAGCGTCTTGCAGTTAGCAAGATATCTCTCTTTGCTTGAATTGCACTTTTCTTTCCATGCGGATAGCGAGCGTCTTGCAGTTAGCAAGATATCTGTTTGCTTGATTTGCACTCTTCTTTCCATGCAGAATTAGAGAGCGAGTCTTTGTAGCAGATGTTATCTCTTTCAAGATGTGGGGAAATTCAAGTTGTCCTAACCTTTAGATTTCATAATCTCGAGGCCTTCATATAGTCATAACCTAACCGTTACCTTGGGCCTTTTGGGGAAAAATCTAATTATGTCAATTTGCGAGCTACGGTTCCCGAAAACGGCAGAAAGGCCCCAGCGAGATTTGAACTCGCGACCCCTGGTTTACAAGACCAGTGCTCTAACCCCTGAGCTATGGAGCCCTGTTTTTCTAATGTTGGACAGCATTTTTTTTGCACTAGAGCTAGAGCGCTAAAGGAGCAAGAGAACCTAAAGAGCAAGCTGTGAAAAGCTGAAACTGCTTTCAGTTGTGGGATTTCAACCCACGCCTCCAGTGGAGACTGCAACCTGAACGCAGCGCCTTAGACTGCTCGGTCATCCTGACCTGTTGAGGAGTGCTTCAGCAAGATCCCGTGAGGCTCATATGTAGTCTAATGTGCTGCTATCTCTGCGGAGGCCTACGTGTCAACGTTTTGGCTTCATGTCGCTCTTCCGCCTGGAGCTCAAGGAACAAAAGTAATCTGTTGAACGTCACATGATGGAGAAAATGCTCTACAACAAGCCTCACCCTTTTCACCTTTTTCTTGCTACCTTCCTCATGTACAAAGCATTGGAAGAAAAATACAAAGACACATGTTAAAAGTGCAAAAGTAGTTTCCTAATACAAGGACACGCAGATAGCCAGCGTCTTGCAGTTAGCAAGATATCTCTCTTTGCTTGAATTGCACTTTTCTTTCCATGCGGATAGCGAGCGTCTTGCAGTTAGCAAGATATCTGTTTGCTTGAATTGCACTCTTCTTTCCATGCAGAATTAGAGAGCGAGTGTTTGTAGCAGATGTTATCTCTTTCAAGATGTGGTGAAATTCAAGTTGTCCTAACCATTAAATTTCATCATCTCGAGGCCTTCATATAGTCATAACCTTACGTTACCTTGGGCCTTTTGGGGGAAAATCTAATTATGCCAATTTGCGAGCTACGGTTCCCGAAAATGGCAGAAAGGCCCCAGCGAGATTTGAACTCGTGACCCCTGGTTTACAAGACCAGTGCTCTAACCCCTGAGCTATGGAGCCCTGTTTTTCTAATGTTGGACAGCATTTTTTTTGCACTAGAGCTAGAGCGCTAAAGGAGCAAGAGAACCTAAAGAGCAAGCTGTGAAAAGCTGAAACTGCAGTCAGAAGTGGGATTCGAACCCACGCCTCCAGTGGAGACTGCGACCTGAACGCAGCGTCTTAGACCGCTCGGCCATCCTGACCTGTTGAGGAGCGCTTTAGCAAGATCCTGTGATGCTCATATGTAGTCTAATGTGCTGCTATCTCTGCGGAGGAATACGTGTCAATGTTTAGGCTTCATGTCACTCTTCCGCCTGGAGCTCAAGGAACAAAAGAAATCTGTTGAACGTCACATGATGGAGAAAATGCTCTACAACAAGCCTCACCCTTTGCACCTTTTTCTTGCTACCTTTCTCATGTACAAAGCATTGGAAGAAAAATACAAAGACACATGTTAAAAGTGCAAAAGTAGTATCTTAATACAAGGACACGCAGATATCCAGCGTCTTGCAGTTAGCAAGATATCTCTCTTTGCTTGAATTGCACTTTTCTTTCCATGCGGATAGCGAGCGTCTTGCAGTTAGCAACATATCTGTTTGCTTGAATTGCACTCTTCTTTCCATGCAGAATTAGAGAGCGAGTCTTTGTAGCAGATGTTATCTCTTTCAAGATGTGGGGAAATTCAACTTGTCCTAACCTTTAGATTTCATAATCTCGAGGCCTTCATATAGTCATAACCTAACCATTACCTTGGGCCTTTTGGGGAAAAATCTAATTATGCCAATTTGCGAGCTACGGTTCCTGAAAACGGCAGAAAGGCCCCAGCGAGATTTGAACTCGCGACCCCTGGTTTACAAGACCAGTGCTCTAACCCCTGAGCTATGGAGCCCTGTTTTTCTAATTTTGGACAGCATTTTTTTTGCACTAGAGCTACAGCGCTAAAGGAGCAAGAGAACCTAAAGAGCAAGCTGTGAAAAGCTGAAACTGCTGTCAGTAGTGGGATTCGAACCCACGCCTCCAGTGGAGACTGCGACCTGAACGCAGCGCCTTAGACCGCTCGGTCATCCTGACCTGTCGAGGAGTGCTTCAGCAAGATCCCGTGAGGCTCATATGTAGTCTAATGTGCTGCTATCTCTGCGGAGGCCTACGTGTCAAAGTTTTGGCTTCATGTCGCTCTTCCGCCTGGAGCTCAAGGAACAAAAGTAATCTGTTGAACGTCACATGATGGAGAAAATGCTCTACAACAAGCCTCACCCTTTTCACCTTTTTCTTGCTACCTTCCTCATGTACAAAGCATTGGAAGAAAAATACAAAGACACATGTTAAAAGTGCAAAAGTAGTATCTTAATACAATGATACGCAGATATCCAGCGTCTTGCAGTTAGCAAGATATCTCTCTTTGCTTGAATTGCACTTTTCTTTCCATGCGGATAGCGAGCGTCTTGCAGTTAGCAAGATATCTCTCTTTGCTTGAATTGCACTTTTCTTTCCATGCGGATAGCGAGCGTCTTGCAGTTAGCAAGATATCTGTTTGCTTGAATTGCACTCTTCTTTCCATGCAGAATTAGAGAGCGAGTGTTTGTAGCAGATGTTATCTCTTTCAAGATGTGGTGAAATTCAAGTTGTCCTAACCATTAAATTTCATCATCTCGAGGCCTTCATATAGTCATAACCTTACGTTACCTTGGGCCTTTTGGGGAAAAATCTAATTATGCCAATTTGCGAGCTACGGTTCCCGAAAATGGCAGAAAGGCCCCAGCGAGATTTGAACTCGCGACCTCTGGTTTACAAGACCAGTGCTCTAACCCCTGAGCTATGGAGCCCTATTTTTCTAATGTTGGACAGCATTTTTTTTGCACTAGAGCTAGAGCGCTAAAGGAGCAAGAGAACCTAAAGAGTAAGCTGTGAAAAGCTGAAACTGCTGTCAGAAGTGGGATTCGAACCCACGCCTCCAGTGGAGACTGCGACCTGAACGCAGCGCCTTAGACCGCTCGGCCATCCTGACCTGTTGAGGAGTGCTTTAGCAAGATCCCGTGATGCTCATATGTAGTCTAATGTGCTGCTATCTCTGCGGAGGCCTACGTCTCAACGTTTTGGCTTCATGTCGCTCTTCCGCCTGGAGCTCAAGGAACAAAAGAAATCTGTTGAACGTCATATGATGGAGAAAATGCTCTACAACAAGCCTCACCCTTTTCACCTTTTTCTTGCTACCTTCCTCATGTACAAAGCATTGGAAGAAAAATACAAAGACACATGTTAAAAGTGCAAAAGTAGTATCTTAATACAAGGATACGCAGATAGCCAGCGTCTTGCAGTTAGCAAGATATCTCTCTTTGCTTGAATTGCACTTTTCTTTCCATGCGGATAGCGAGCGTCTTGCAGTTAGCAATATATCTGTTTGCTTGAATTGCACTTTTCTTTCCATGCAGAATTAGAGAGCAAGTCTTTGTAGCAGATGTTATCTCTTTCAAGATGTGGTGAAATTCAAGTTGTCCTAACCATTAAATTTCATTATCTCGAGGCCTTCATATAGTCATAACCTTACGTTACCTTGGGCCTTTTGGGGAAAAATCTAATTATGCCAATTTGCGAGCTACGGTTCCCGAAAATGGCAGAAAGGCCCCCGTGAGATTTGAACTCGCGACCTCTGGTTTACAAGACCAGTGCTCTAACCCCTGAGCTATGGAGCCCTATTTTTCTAATGTTGGACAGCATTTTTTTTGCACTAGAGCTAGAGCGCTAAAGGAGCAAGAGAACCTAAAGAGCAAGCTGTGAAAAGCTGAAACTGCTGTCAGAAGTGGGATTCGAACCCACGCCTCCAGTGGAGACTGCGACCTGAACGCAGCGCCTTAGACCGCTCGGCCATCCTGACCTGTTGAGGAGTGCTTTAGCAAGATCCCGTGATGCTCATATGTAGTCTAATGTGCTGCTATCTCTGCGGAGGCCTACGTGTCAACGTTTTGGCTTCATGTCGCTCTTCCGCCTGGAGCTCAAGGAACAAAAGTAATCTGTTGAACGTCACATGATGGAGAAAATGCTCTACAACAAGCCTCACCCTTTTCACCTTTTTCTTGCTACCTTCCTCATGTACAAAGCATTGGAAGAAAAATACAAAGACACATGTTAAAAGTGCAAAAGTAGTATCCTAATACAAGGATACGCAGATAGCCAGCGTCTTGCAGTTAGCAAGATATCTCTCTTTGCTTGAATTGCACTTTTCTTTCCATGCGGATAGCGAGCGTCTTGCAGTTAGCAAGATATCTGTTTGCTTGAATTGCACTCTTCTTTCCATGCAGAATTAGAGAGCGAGTCTTTGTAGCAGATGTTATCTCTTTCAAGATGTGGGGAAATTCAAGTTGTCCTAACCATTAAATTTCATCATCTCGAGGCCTTCATATCATCATAACCTTACGTTACCTTGGGCCTTTTGGGGGAAAATCTAATTATGTCAATTTGCGAGCTACGGTTCCCGAAAATGGCAGAAAGGCCCCAGCGAGATTTGAACTCGCGACTTCTGGTCTACAAGACCAATGCTCTAACCCCTGAGCTATGGAGCCCTATTTTTCTATTGTTGGACAGCATTTTTTTTGCACTAGAGCTAGAGCGCTAAAGGAGCAAGAGAACCTAAAGAGCAAGCTGTGAAAAGCTGAAACTGCTGTCAGAAGTGGGATTCGAACCCACGCCTCCAGTGGAGACTGCGACCTGAACGCAGCGCCTTAGACCGCTCGGCCATCCTGATCTGTTAAGGAATTATTTAGCAAGATCCCATGATGATCATATGTAGTCTAATGTGCTGCTATCTCTGCGGAGGCCTACGTGTCAACGTTTAGGCTTCATGTCACTCTTCCGCCTGGAGCTCAAGGAACAAAAGAAATCTGTTGAACGTCACATGATGGAGAAAATGCTCTACAACAAGCCTCACCCTTTTCACCTTTTTCTTGCTACCTTCCTCATGTACAAAGCATTGGAAGAAAAATACAAAGACACATGTTAAAAATGCAAAAGTAGTATCTTAATACAAGGACACGCAGATATCCAGCGTCTTGCAGTTAGCAAGATATCTCTCTTTGCTTGAATTGCACTTTTCTTTCCATGCGGATAGCGAGCGTCTTGCAGTTAGCAAGATATCTGTTTGCTTGAATTGCACTCTTCTTTCCATGCAGAATTAGAGAGCGAGTCTTTGTAGCAGATGTTATCTCTTTCAAGATGTGGGGAAATTCAAGTTGTGCTAACCTTTAGATTTCATAATCTCGAGGCCTTCATATAGTCATAACCTAACCGTTACCTTGGGCCTTTTGGGGAAAAATCTAATTATGCCAATTTGCGAGCTACGGTTCCCGAAAATGGTAGAAAGGCCCCAGTGAGATTTGAACTCGCGACCCCTGGTTGACAAGACCAATGCTCTAACCCCTGGTTGACAAGACCAGTGCTCTAACCCCTGGTTGACAAGACCAGTGCTCTAACCCCTGAGCTATGGAGCGCTGTTTTTTTAATTTTGGACAGCATTTTTTTTGCACTAGAGCGCTAAAGGAGCAAGAGAACCTAAAGAGCAAGCTGTGAAAAGCTGAAACTGCTGTCAGTAGTAGGATTCGAACCCCCGCCTCCAGTGGAGACTGCGACCTGAACGCAGCGCCTTAGACCGCTAGGTCATCCTGACCTGTTGAGGAATGCTTCAGCAAGATCCCGTGAGGCTC